>NC_140445.1:19316503-19473137 GCF_963576455.1 Neolamprologus multifasciatus | reverse complement strand
TGATTTCCATGGTAAAAAAACTTTTTATTGCTCTTTCATGGAAGTATAATACTATACTATATAATAGGGTGGGGGCAAAATCGATACTGTGTAGTATCGTGATATTTTGTTTGCTAATAATGTATCGATACAGGGACAGCAGAAATCAATATTTTGTTACAAAAAGTTTTTTGTGCTCTGACTTCAGAGCATGTTGATCCTTTTTCTGAGCAAGAATCCTGACATTCCTTCACTGTCCAAATGTGTTTAACTTTTTTTTTGGCAGCAATAAACATGACAGTTTACTTATTTTAATTTAAGACATGTTTTATTTTAATTAAGTTTAAAACTTTTTTATTTAATGTAAAATTATATTTTGTTTTAATTTACTTTCAAATTCTTCAGTTGCTGAATGGGCTGCATAGTTTTCATAAATTGCATAATCAGAATAACTATAATTGTACCAGATGGTTGCATTCATTTAAGTTGGACTAGACTGTAATACAAACCGTTCAGTTTGTCAACAATAAAACTGAAATGAGAGAAAGACTGAGTGTGAGATTTGATATTAGATAAAATGAATATTGATAAAGTTTACCTTTATGTACAGAATCTGAATATCGCAAAATATTTTTAAAAATTGCAATAATATCGTATCGTGGGATGTATGGTGATTCCCACCTCTACTATATAATCCATATTACATTCTTAATAATACACAGATCTGTGTATCGAAATAAAATTGGTCCCCCTTATCCACCTGATTTGGGTGTAGCCCTCACAGGAAAACTGTAATGCAAAGAAAAGACAAAGATAAATCCACAAGGCACTGCTTTCTCTTTTACATGGTGAAAGATGTTTATTCACCTGGCTCAAGTGCATCCCCTAGGAGCTAACGTTTCACTCTATTTATTGGATTTTCATGATGTGAATAAAACTTGTAGCAAAGCATTTGACAGCAGTGAGGTCCCTCATTTTGTATATAGCGCAGCTATCGCCACACATAACTCTATGAGGGGATAAAATATGTTCTGTAGTAAAGTTGATTATTTTCCTGAAACATCCATTTACTCATCATGTTTAGTGGACACACTTTAGCCAAAAAGAATACAGTTGTGTCTGTGATTTCAGTCAGTGTTTGTAAGCTCCATGAATGCATTGTCGCGCTGCACAGCTTTCGTGGACGTTTGAGTTGGTGTTGCCAGGTTCACCTTGGATTGTTCTTCTTGGCTTTTATTCATTATCATACTGCGGTTTGTGGTGTGTTTTCAGAGCGCTTAATATGTTAGGTGGGTTGTGTTGTGTTGTAATCGTTTGAACATAATCTATTGTGGTTGCACTAAACCCAAACTGCAGATGATGATTCACTTGAAGGAACAAGTTCATCAGCTTCTGACTTCATCCACACTATTCCAGGAAACATGATGCTGGGTGGTAAAGGGAACTCCGGTGTTTGGCACATGCAGACATATAGTCAGGCAGTGATTTATGGAATGCTTGAGTTTGTTTCACTGTTGGAGCACACATTTTTCAGTATCACTGAAGGAAACTAGTTTCGATTGAGATTAAAATTTGATTTGTGTAGCCCTAATGTAATGATGTCAAAGTGTGCTATCATGTATTTTCTGTTTTTCTTTTTCTAGGTTGGCAGCAGGTTGATACACTGTCACAAGTTGGTGCTGGCCTGTGTTATCCCTTACTTCAGGTATGTTTTGCCTGTATGGTGTCTTAACCCTGGGGATTTTTCTAACGGCCATAGGGGGAGACTTCTTGGATTTAAAAAAAAAAAAAAAAAAAAAGATATCTGCTTGTACAGAAAAATGTACGACCTAAGGACACAAAGTTTTACTAACGGGTTTATTGTCTCAGTTGTTAGTTTTAAGCCTTATCTAACACAGTATGGTTTGATTTTGTATATTGTGTTCTAAGAACGGTCCACAACTCCCTCATCATATCCAGTTTGCAAATAAATAAGAAAACAATGGCCAAAACTGGCAAACCAGTGACTTTTCCACCTTTTCTTTGTTAAGTTTTACTTTTTCTTTAGTTTTTCTTTACGACGTTGGCTGCTTTTTCAATCATTTTCAGTCCTTGTAGCTGACAGTTTTCAGAGAAATGCATAAATTGGTATTTTTGCAACAACAAGATGATTCCCAAAGATCTATCAGCTCAAAACCTGCAACAGCATGGTGTGCAGTGTGTCCTCACCAAAAAAAAAAAGACAAAAGAAGCGGTGAGCCCAAAAACAAAAAAAACATATACAGTGGTCCCTCGTTATATCGCGGTTCACTTTTCGTGGCCTCGCTGTTTCGCGGATTTTTTTTGTGTGCAATTTTGCATATTCGTTTTTGTTTTGTTTTTTTACAGCTGGATGTTCTGCATCCTGATCGGCTGTAGACAATTTTCAATAAATCTCGTGCCGTGTCTCCTGTACAGTACAGAATGCGTTCAGCTTGTCAAATTTACATAAATTGTCGCTAGCAGAAGACAACAAACACAACAGTGTCAACGTCAAAGGATTATAAGGCGCATTAAGTGAAACCAGTCAAACTTTACTCAACTCATTCTTCTTGCTTCCTCCACTTCCGTACCATTAATTCATTAATGTTGAATTCTCTCACAGCTGCTCTATTCCCATGTTCGGGACCTGAAAACATGGTTTGACTTTGGTTTCATTCTATGATACTGGACTTATTTTTCTACGAAGGTTTGAACTTTGAGAGAGTTTAAACAAGAGAGAAACGTGTCAAAATGTTTACGCCTGTCTGAGAAAAATGTATAAAGTGTGTAGTGAGGGGTTTTACAGCCTTAAAACATCTATAATAATTGTAAAAAATAAAGTTCGCTACTTCGCGGATTTCACCTATCGCGGGTTATTTTTGGAACGTAACACCTGCAATAAACGAGGGAACGCTGTACTGCAGATGAACAGTATTTGAAAAATTTTTAATATTTACATTACAATAATTTATTTAAAAATCCAAACTCTTATTAGTGTTTAAAGTTTATTTTCAGCTAAAATCAGTTTTTATAGACTAAAAGGTTACTGCTATAAGTTTTGATTTTTGGCAACTTGTAATGTGAACCATGGTTGCATTTTTAAACATTAGCTGGTGCCTTGTTTTGAATCTTTCTTTTCAAGTGACTTTTTCATTTCCTCAGGGCCATGTTTCTGTCAGAGATGTCTGAAGCCAAGCAGGAACTGATAGAAATTAAAGACTTTGATGGTGATGCCATTCAGGACCTGGTGCATTTTGCTTATTCCTCCAAGCTCACCTTAACTGTGGATAATGTCCAGCCACTGCTTTATGCTGCCTGCATCCTTCAGGTAGACAAGCACAACAAGCACGAGCATCTGATTATAACATGAACAGAGGTGTCCTGCATTTCAAGTATAGTTTTGATTTACCACATTAATGCATAATGACAGTTTTAATCTAGAAGAACACTGAACTATATAATACAACTCATAATATTTGAAGTTGATTTATTGCCTCTTTCGAATAGGTTGAGTTGGTGGCGAGAGCCTGCTGTGAATACATGAAGGCACACTTTCACCCCACCAACTGCCTGGCAGTTCGAACCTTTGCCGAGAGCCACAATCGGGTGGACCTGATGGACATGGCTGACCGCTACGCCTGCGAGCACTTCACAGAGGTAGTGGAGTGTGAGGACTTCACATGTGTGTCTCCCCAGCACTTGCGTACATTACTGTCCTCCAGCGACCTCAATATTCACTCAGAGACACAGGTGTACAATGCAGCAGTGAAATGGCTAAACGCAAACCCACAGCATCACGAGGCCTGGCTGGACCAGATCATGTCTCAGGTTTGAGAATGGCCTGGAAAGGTTTTTTTCTTTTTTCTTTTTTATAATCTTGAATGTGTGTCAGAAGTCAGAGTTTATCACCTGGTTTACTGATTACCTGAATGTTTAGGGGAATAACTGTGAGTAAAAGGAGTGTTATATAATCACTTTAGCATCCGCATGACACCCGCATGTATGTTTGTCTCTCCTTTAGGTGCGCCTGCCCCTACTACCAGTAGAGTTTCTGACTGGAACTGTGGCAAAAGACGAGATGATCAAAGGTAACCTGAGCTGTCGTGACTTGATGGATGAAGCCAGAAACTACCACCTGCACCTCAACAACAAGGTGGTTCCAGACTTTGAGTATTCAGTCCGTACCATACCCAGGAAGCACACTGCAGGTACCTTTATATGGTGGTGCTCTGCTGTGAGCATGTAACAAGTCTTTTGTTTTATGGCATTTAGAAAGTCATTACAGCACATTTTCTTATCTTTATAAAAGCACACTTGCAGACATAAAACCATGTGGCTTTTTGCAAGTTCATGTGCAGTTATGGACCTATTTACATTACATTACATTAGTACCTTAAATCTGCTGTTATAGGCAGATGGTTTGGGGGTTTTAATTATAGTTGAGCTAGAGATAAGTAGCACAGTGCTGATGAGTATCACTGAAACAACCCAAACTATCTCATCATTCCTAATGATCCTCACTTCAAATAGTCACTGTAACGTGTAACTGTGCTTGCATTTTAAGAATTAAACATAATAAAATTGAAAAGGTGGCAGTGAGACATCGTTGCTGAGCTGCAGAGGCATGTTATAGCAGTCTAAAGTATGGTTGCGCAATTAATTGAATTCATTAAATGTACACATGATCGAGCGATATCGAAAATGCGTGCTCTGTCAATTGAACTCAACACAAAAGCCAATCCTTGACTCCTTCCCATATAAAGAGGACATTTAATGACCTCTCCTGTACCCTTAATGACCAGGTTTTACTCCTCGGTAAATATCAACAAAGACGAGGTTTGATGACAATTTAGAATAGGTTCCAGGTTGATCTGAGGGTAGCCCTAGTAAGCTATATAGTCAGAAACCATCACCAATAACTTTTGAAGCAGGCCTGAAATAGGACAGAAATTACTCCGTTCAGAAAAGAGAAACTCGGGTTACCCCTAGTAGGCGTTCAGGAGGGAAAGATTTGAATCAGTGCCTGACTGCACGAGCCAATCACAGCTGTTCCTTGTACCATGCAGCTTGAGGTTTCCTGGATTAATCTGGCCAAGTAAGACTATGTTAAAAGGAAGATGTACAACAAAAATCAGATGACATCTGCTACAACAGAAGGTACTGGACATTTAATGGGCAATACTTCAGCCACCTGAAAACACCACAACCTAAAATGTAATTCATGCACGAAGGTCAAGAGAAACAGTACAATGTTTGCTAATCTCAAATGTCCATAAAGTGAGCCTGTAGAGTGTGTCAGCTCACCAACATACACTAAAATCACAATTGCAGTCCTATTCCATTTGGCCAAAGCTGAGTGTCTTTAATGGACAAAGGCTTTGGGAAAATGGTAAACATATTATGCCTTTCTCCAAAAGTTGATTCTGTTCATCTGGACGTAGCGTTTTGTGGGAGAAACGTTTCGTCACTCATCCAAGTGACTTCTTCAGTCTCAGCTGACTGCAGGTTTCCCCAATCTTATAAACAGTACATTTGCATAATGACTAAAACCAGCCCACTGAAGGAACAATGGGCTGGGAGGTCAGTTCCTTAATAATAATTATGCAAATTATCATGACCATTGATCAACAACCACTGATCAAAACCCACTGATCAAAGACCAATGATCAGTTATGCCTTTCCGCAGTTATTTTGCAAAAGTGACAAAAAACCTACACTGTCACACCATCACAGGGGAAAAGGTGGGGGTGTCTCAGGGGTTCCAAGTATTTTGTTACAAGTTTGTGTCATGTCCGTCATGCAGATACAATAAATGGAGTGAAAGACTTTATATTTTGCTTCTAGAAGATGCACCGATGTCACACTGCATTGGTTTGCAAACATGTTTTTTTTTATTAAAAGAAATGTAGGACAGTGTATAAGTGAAAGCAATGCTCTGCTTGATGTTTCCAGACTTCTCTTAGTAAAGAAATTCAAGACCTAATTTTCACTCGGATGCTAACAAATAGCTTTCTCCTGCTTCTGGCGAGTAATTTTAATATGTGTGGGTTGCTCTGTCCACCTGTGGATTGTTCTCTGGGATTGTAACAAAAACACTGCACTGAGTTTAAAGGTTGCTGCCATGCCATGAAAAATAAGGGCCCTGAATCTCATGCTCAAATAAATTTTTCAAAACTTTTAATAACTTGTAATTTATATTAACTTTTCCATGTTGGCTAAAGTGTTTTTCATCTTCTTTCTGAAGACCTCAGAGTGCCAGGCATTTGTTCTGTCCAATTGTTTCCTCAGGAGTTTTGTTCTGTGTGGGTGGCCGGGGCGGTTCTGGTGACCCGTTTCGCAGCATTGAGTGTTACTCCATCACTAAGAACAGCTGGTTTTTTGGCCCTGAAATGAACAGCAGACGGCGTCACGTGGGCGTAATATCTGTAGGAGGTAAGAAAGATTTCGTATGATTGCATTACAGAATGTAAACAAGAACATTTTCACCTGAACGATGAAATGTTGAGCTATGGAAGCTGAGGGAGTAGAGTACAACATACTCAGTAAAGTCAAAAGTGGGCACAGATGAGCCAGATTCTCCTGATCACTCACACAGTTAAATTGTCTCATACCAATATGGTTGTCAGTCGGATGCTGCTGTGCAGTGGTGCAAGTGTTCTTGAGGAGAAAGAAATCATAACCATGAAAAAAATGAACAGATGAGTCTGATCCAGGAGAGCTGCACCTTCCAATTAACTGGACATTAAGGATCTGCTGCTAATGCTTGATACTAATAGGACTTATAAGATGTGGCCAATCAGTGATTTTCTGATTAGTGTGCGGTATGTCAATATTAATGGTATCAGTTCATATTCTGGTCATGTGATGGTAAACAAACCGGAAATTACAATTTGTTTTCTTCAGGCAAAGTTTATGCTGTTGGGGGCCATGATGGTAATGAACACTTGGGAAACATGGAGATGTTTGACCCCTTCACTAACAAGTGGATGATGAAAGCGTCGATGAATACCAAAAGGTATCAATCGAAAATTTGCTCCAGTGCAACTCCTGAAGAAAAGTTGGAGTGATTTAAAAATCTTTAATGATCACACAGAAAGAAAAAAATTACAAATTTTGATTGCATAAATTCCTGTTCCATAGTAGGGAATGTACATTTCTTTCTGTGAAGCATTAACTGTATGGCAAGTTTCATGAACATATGTATTTCAGGAGGGGGATAGCCCTGGCAGCCCTTGGTGGTCCTATATATGCTATTGGAGGTCTGGACGACAACTCCTGTTTCAACGACGTGGAGCGTTATGACATCGAAAGTGACTGCTGGAGTGCTGTGGCGCCAATGAACACCCCCAGGGGAGGAGTTGGATCTGTGGCACTGGGGGTAAAACTGAAGTGAAAGGTCAAAAACATCTATCTGATCTGTGATATGTACTCAGCACTTAACTACTTTATACTCTCCCATTTTCAGAATTTTGTGTATGCTGTGGGAGGCAACGACGGTGTGGCGTCACTGTCCAGTGTGGAACGGTTTAATCCTCATCTCAACAAGTGGACGGAGGTCTGCGAGATGGGACAGCGTCGGGCTGGAAATGGAGTCAGCAAACTCAATGGCTGCCTCTATGTAGTGGGTAAGAGGAATTGTAGGAGAACACTTGTCATATTCTTCTCTACAGGCTGATTCGTTGGATAGGCCAATAATGTTTGTTGGAATTTACTGCACGGAATTTATCTGATGCAGTTTGTCAACGTTAGCTTCCTCTTTCATGGGTGCTTCTTTGGTGAACCAAACAAATGCTCGAATCTGGAAAGCTGAAAGTTCGTTGTTTGTAAAGCTGTTTGGTAACTGATTCACAGAAAGAGGATTTTATTGCATCACCTCAATTTAAAGAGTTGTTTGAGGTTCACCAGCTTCAGGTAAAAACATGTAATACTGTTGTATAGCTACTTGTAGAGCTGCTTATAGAACAAAATAACTACGTTTGTTTGAGTAATGAGTCAGGGTTTGCAGCTACCCTTGAAACCCCCACAGAAAGTATTCTAATAGTCATCATAGTGTTGATATCTATACTGAGGTGTCAAAACTCATCATTAAGTGTACTGGGGAGGTCGTTAAATGCTGTCTTTATGGGAGATTGTTAAAAAACAGGTGTTAAACCTGAGTGTGAGGTTTTACTAATATTCTCAGCATTTCACGCATTTTTTTATTTCGCATGGGAGTTTCACATTTATAACAACATCCTAAAACCCCCCCCAAAATAAAATTTTTATGACTGTCTTATAATTTTCCAAAGGTGGTTTTGATGACAACTCGCCACTGAGCTCCGTAGAGCGCTTTGACCCACGAATGCACCGCTGGGAGTACGTGTCAGAGCTCACCACCCCACGTGGAGGGGTCGGGGTCGCCACTGTAATGGGAAGAGTGTTTGCAGTCGGGGGACACAATGGGAACATTTACCTGAACACAGTGGAGGCTTTTGAGCCACGAATGAACAGGTCAGTAGGAGAAGAATGAGGATTGTGTTTCTACATGTACAGAGGTGTGAGAGAATAACTTTTTTCAGTGGGCGTAAAACTGATCAGTAAATGTTCTGGATGCATTCCTGTTTCAAATGTGTTTTTTCCCCACTATTATTCTTCAAGAATATGTATATACAGAAAAAAGCAAAAATTAGGTATTATATTATTAGATGATTCTTAATAAAAGTCTGATGAAAGTAGGGTTACTGGCAGTGGGCAAATTGATCCAACATCATTAATCATCTTTTTACAAGAATACATTATGTCAACTGCTTGGATACCGATAAACCATTCACTTGATTTGAAAATTAAAATTAATATTAAAATATAGGGACTTGAACCATCTATCATTGTAATTTGATTGTTTGTTTTTTTTTAGCTACACTCATTAGACACTCATAAGTCCATAATTATAGATTATGTGGTACATTATATATGTACCATATATTTAGCCTAAAACATTTGAAGGACTTGAGTAGTTTTCTAAATAATGGAATTTTAAAATGACCTCTAAAAGTCCAAAGTGTTCTTGTTGTTAATTGTCTATTGATTTGTGTATCTTTGCTGTTCAGATGGGAGCTGGTGGGCTCAGTGTCTCACTGCCGTGCTGGAGCTGGAGTCGCTGTCTGTTCGTCTCACGTCAGCCAGATCAGAGACGTCGGACAAGGCTCCAGCAACGTGGTCAACTGCATGTGAGCTCCACTCCACGCACTATCAGGCGACTGACTGCCAGGCCACCGTCACATCCGATAACTGCACAAAATCGGAGAAATTTCACCCGATGTTCAGTTTTTTCAGTGAGATTTTAATGACTTGAAGTGCACATTTGACAAATCTGAAGTCTTCTGTGACAAAAAGACACTTTGAAGACATTTGTGACTCCTGCAGGTGTTCTGTACAATCATTGATGTTGTATTTTGTACTGTACTTTTCCTTGTTTCCCTGCTTTGACTGAGTTTTGACTGTTTAAGGGAAAATAGTAGCTGAGCCATGTACATATACAGACCACATGAGAATGAGAGGGGTGCTTTGATTCATATCGTGAACAAGAATGTTTTAGTTGGCCAGTATGAAAGCATTCTAACCATCAGTCCTAATCGGTCTCTCTGTACTCCATCGTAATCTTTCAGAGAGATGTGACACATTAGTAGTTTGAAGGTATTCATACTGGATTCAACACTTGCCTGTGCACCAGTTCATTTAAATTATTCCCTGAATCTGAAATGTGATGTGAAAATGCCACGAAATGTCCAAGACTGTTGCCCTCACATTTCCAGATTAGTGAAAACAAACTTTTAAAGGTTTAGAACAGCTAAAGTAAGGCAGAGCTTACTTGAGTATTTATAGATATTTTTTTCTCCATTATTGTGTTTTGATAATCATTTAGAGCTCACTGATCTAAATCATTGATTAGCGACTGACTGGTGAATTACGCTGCTGCAAGTGCCAAACACACAAAAACTGTAAATGCCAGTCCGGTGTAACAATCTGCTGAAAGTCGACTCATTTACCTCGACTTTAGAGCTGAGAAAGGTGTGATGACTATAACTGAGAGATGAGGTCACTCCTCATCTCTCAGTTATAGTCATCACTAAATCATTAAAGCAATATGGTGCACCTCTTTGGTTCTTTTCCATTATTGCATCGAGATCTGGTCAGAACTGACAGAAGCTGACTTTGAAAACACTGACAGTGTTTTCAGATTTATAAAAGATTGTGTCTGTGGATGGTTGTTCCATTATATTTTAATATATGAACACTTTTGTATACCAATATAGCCGTGTCTTTGGCATTATTCTTTACTAACTAATCCATTGCTGTGCACTATTTTCCTAGACTAGATGTGAAGTCTTGAGTATATTTTTGTCAGAAATGGAGAATTTAAAAAGTTTCAAGTTGTTCATCAATACATACTTATTTCTGCCATATGAAGAAAGAAAATATTATTTCTGATAATGTTTGTATGAGTAAAATACATATTATTGCAGATTTCTCTCTGGTATTATTAATATCATTTTTACACTAAAATTAAAGCCAACTTTATTAGTAAATGAGTCTTTTGTAAACTTTGCTGTGTAAGCTTGGTGTTCTTCCTCCTTTTGACTGCTTCCATTTGGTGGTTTATTTACATGGTATCAGTTGGCACAATAAAGATATATGTAAATGTTACTTGGTGAGATTCCTCTTTTATTTCTGGATAATCTGATGTTTGTCTTCTGGCTTAAAATGTTAAAACAAAAACAACAGTGACTATTACAAAGTTAGTACATTTACCTCATAGACAGTACAAGACTTCTGCAAGATACGCTCCTCTAATAGATGCAATATCTGGTTTTCTGAAGAAGCAAAAATATCAATAAAAAAAACTGGAATTTATTCACTGTGTTGTTCATCATTATTATTCATTTTAATGATATGTTACTTGAGTTAACCAGCTGTCTGTTTTACCCCCACTGTCAGCTCCTATGAGGTTGTTCTGTTCTCTTTACTCATTCATTTTATGAGCACCACTATCAGAAGTCCTGACACAGTGACTTTGGTAAAATGGAGAAGCTGTTTATGGGCCTTGCTTGTTGATATTTAGCAGCAAGTAGCAAGAAGAAGTGATGCTATATAAGCCTGATACCTGGTGTGTCCTCTCTTTAATCTGTGGTATTGCCCAAGGATCTATCTTGGGTCCTTTAATTACTATAATCCTGTCAGAGTAAAATGGGAGAACATTCCTTTCCCAAAAGTCCATCAACTGGTGTCCTCAGTTGCCAGATATTTACAGACTCCATATTTTCCTTAAAAGGTCATTTAAAATTTAAAATGTAAAAAGAAATCTGTTTCCTATGATCTATGTCCCCTCTAGTTTCTAGCATGTGAAACATCTAGAGACTGCAGATGATTAGTAATGCTGCTGCAGGCTAGGGACAACAGAATTTTTCAGATTCACTGGCTACTTGTTAAATTGTGCTAAACTGATTTTAAGATTTACTCCTTTTCTTTCATTAAATAAAAGGTCTAGTTCTAGTATCTGCGGTCCCCTAACTTTATGTGATCTCCACCACTGCTTGAGATTCTCTAGCAGATCACTAATGAATATTCTTAATTTAGTGGCCTGACATTTTCACCCACTTTTGTGTGACTTATTTTTTTCATAATTGTGGAATTTGTTTTAAATATACGTGTCCTTTTTTTTAAAAAAAAAACAAACAAACAAAAAAAAAAAATCAAATGTCGTTTCCATTTTATTCCTGATTGCATTTCTATTTATTGTGTTTACAGTGGAAATTCAGCTTCTTAGAAAATTTTGTTACAGCTTTTTTATTTTTTAGCATTTCATAACACTTTTTAAAAATATGATACATAATTGTAGCAATGAAAGAATAAATGAGAATTTAACTGCAAATTTGAGTTTATTGTTTTGTAACATCCTTATAAACCATGTTAAAAAGTAACAGAGGCAGAGGTTTGGCAGTACATATACGTTTATTGACCGTTGACATGTGGTTGTTTATAACCTGTGTATTCTGTGAGCATGCGCTCTTTGTACTGGTTACGCACTAAACTTTGGATTTTTTGTGTAAAAAAACAAAACAAAAAAACACCCCAAAACTGGTGTGTTTGCATTTTTATATACTATGAGAAACCTACCTGACATGCTGTTTGGACCAATTATTTTGTGACAATGTCACAAATCAGTTACATCAAATTAATTGCTGATAAACTTTTGATATTTGAGTAGCAATGACATTTTACTCATACAAGAGCAATCAGGGTTTTATGTTTTAAAAATATTCAAGAAAAAAAGTTTAGTTAACAACAGTCTGAAATGAAATAATGTAAAAATAGGCTTAGAAAGAAATCTTGGTTTTCAATTGAAAAACATTGTTTATTACTGATAGTTGTTGTTAGCATTAATACCACATGGTGAAATCAAAACGCCCATCTTTATTTTTTATTCATTTTTATTGGCTTGGGTTTTATTGACACACAGTAGCAGACTGCTGCAGTTTTTAAATGACCGTCACATCTGTTTTACTACTTTCAGTCTTTGGACCCTGGAAGACTGCTGAAAAGAGGAAAACCAACGAAAAGCTTCTCAGAGGGGGCAATACTTGGAGCTAGAGCACATCACTCACTCACACATACGCTGTCAGGCTCGGGGGACGTTAGAGAAACGACTTTGCTATAGTAGGATGTGCATAAGCACTCCTTAAGACAGCAAAAATATTAATTAAAAAAGCAAACAGACAAAGAATGCTTCTGAAGCTGTTGAGCTTTGCTGCTGTTCTTACTGGAGGTAAGTCAGGCTCTTATAATTACATTTTTAAATTGTATGTTTGACAATCTTATTTTTATTTTTCCTCTTTTTCCCCAAAAAATGTGCCAATCACAGAAAGTAATGATTCAGTTTTTTATTTTGAAAAACAGAGATTTTTTTAATCATCTTAAAAAGCAAAACATCAGAAATATGGACTGTTGTTTTCTGATGTAACCTGGCTGCAGGAATAATAATTACATTTTGCAATATTGGTTTAAAAAAAGCTTTTGGAAGAACATGATGCGCAGAAGATCATGTGACCCAAAGTCTCAGGAAGACACTTACGAATCTAAATGTAATAATTACTTCCATTAGCGCAGTATATTTAACTGCAGATATCACAGAAGCTTGATTTATTTTTTAATTTTTAGTCTTTATTAATTGATGCTTAGGTTTAGGTTAGAATTCGGTGCTTTTTTATGATTGCTTGACTAATTAAGGATTCGTGGAAATCATGCGCAAAGTTGTTAAAGTGAAACATTTACCAAAGATTTGTGCAAACTGACTGACATGGCTAGACTGTAGCTCTGTCATGCGACTTTTATGATTGATGAGCATTCAGCGTTCAGCTGATCAACTGGGGGAGTTGTGTACTTATCAACCCAGCAAAGTAGTCACAGTCTCTATAATAAAAGCATTATAGAAATTCACCTGAAGTGGAGAAGTAATGTAAATATCTAAACATCAGACTATGCAGAGAGAGATCATAGTGAAGAGATCATTTTCTCCCATAAGTAGTATTACATCAAAACCGAAAAGGAGCATATTATATCTATGTGGCTGGAAATGTGCTGCCTCACATGCTAACTTTCCTGCTTTGCTGTGTTCTTTCAATATTTTCAGCTCATAGCCAGTGCCAGTCAGGCTGGAGGGAGTATGAGAACAAATGTTACTTCTTTTCAACTGATACAAAGTCATGGTTGGAGGCAAATGAATTTTGTCTGGAGCATAACAGCAACCTGATTGAGCATTCAGGACATTCATGAGGGCGTGTGAGAAACAAAAAACGGGAGACATTAACAGAGGATTACATAAATAATGTTGTATCATTTTTCACTCTCTGGTTTTATATTTTCGTGTCCCGTTTCTAGTTATGGGTGAGGACACAAATCAGCTCAGAGATCTACTGGATCGGCCTGAATGACCGCACCGTGGAAGGTGTCTGGGAGTGGAGTGATGGGAGTCCTTTTATACAATATCTGTCGTATGTAATGCGTTTACTACTCTAGTGAAGCCCAACTTATTTATTTTATTTAGTAACCATGGTTCTTTTTCCACACAACTTCCATTGCACGTGTACTCATCTTTGTGGGTGAGCTTTTCCTTATCTGACTTGAGGGTCAAAGCCATGTTTGGGCATATCAGAAAGGCGTGAAAGTCATTAACATAATACCTGATCATTAAGAAATAAATGAAAGATATGTAATTTTATCCATAATAATTATCCATTACGCTCCTATTTCAGACACTGGATGTCAGGCCAGCCTGATGACTGGAATGATAATGAGGATTGTGGTCAGGTTGTAGGCTATAACTTTGGAGCGTGGAATGATGAAAACTGCGATAACAAGAGGAAATACATCTGCAAACACATCAACTGTAAGTGAAAAGAGCACAGTGGGGGAAAATTGGTTTGATCACCTCTTTAGCCACGCAGTTTAATCCAGTTTTATTTATACAGGTTTTGCACACATTGCATGCAGTGATCATTTGATATAATGGATTGTGGTGTAAAATTTACATGATGTATTAACATTGTTGTTTATACACCAGGCCAACAATACAATATACAAAATTGCTTCACATTTCCCTAGTCACCATGCATGTTGTAACCATAATAAAATCTGAGTGTTGAACATCCATGTCACCTGACACCACTCTGTGTGGTGGGACTGGGGCCAAATACTCAAAATCTCTGGTTACTTTTACCATGTGCATGCAAGATTAGTGCATAAGTACACCATGCCATTATAAGCTGGAAATAGCTTTTTTAAAAATGTCAGTTGTTTAAACAAATCTGGAAGTTTCTCAACTTAGACTTTAATTGTTTATAATACCCATAAATCAAGTGCAAAGTTTGTGATGTCTATTTGGGAATAACAACCAGAGAAATAGTAGTGAGCCTAAGAGGTTTGGCTTGAAAAAACAGTAGTTACTAAATGTAACCCTGATTCTATGAGTATGAGCGCAACACCCCAAACATGTCATACCACTGGCTGTGTGATGTGGCCAGAGCTTAGTCTGTGCCTAAGGACACGTCGTAAATCATTCTTCGCTATAGCAGCTTAAACATATTTTCTTCCTTCCTCCTCAGCAAATCCTAGCCCACAGTGTGACTTAGCTAACGGGTGGATGACGTACGGCTCCAACTGCTACAAGTTTAAATCAGACACAAGAAAGAGCTGGACATCAGCTAGGCATGACTGCGTGGCGGATGGAGCAGACCTGGTGTCCATTACTTCAGCAGGAGAAAACCAGTTTGTCACGGCAAACATGGGTGAAACACATCTTGACCTCTGGATTGGGCTTTCTACACTGGTAAGAGAGGCATAGTGTAGGATTAGTGAACAGACTTACTTCTTTCTAAATGGATAATTTGACCTTTGTTTCTCCAGAAATGCAACAAGATTTCATGTCAAGTGGAAGTGGGGAACAGTCAGCTTGCCTGGTCTGATGCTACACAAGTGGGCTACACAAATTGGGCTGAAGGTCAACCCACAATGTAAGGTTTCATACTGTTGAAACAGACTCTCAAAGTCAATATTAATTGACTAAATCTTGCATTTTCCAACAGTGACACTCAGGTTGGCAGCTGTATTGCAATGATCAAGGATGAAACCAGTTCATTTGGAGACTGGAGGTCCCACGTCTGCAGACACGAGCGTCCTTACATGTGCAAACGTCCACTGAATAGTAAGACTGATTGTTTTGGAAACACAAGGTTTACCATTGTGAAAGCATTTTATTTGGTTTCTGTTTTTATCTCTCACTATTTCCAACTCTTGTTTTCCCTTCTCACCTGCAGCCGTCTGCCCTGCTGGCTGGCAGAGCTTTGGTGGCAGTTGTTACTGGATGGTCAGTAATATCAATCTCTTGACCACCTGGCACGAGGCTTTTACAAAGTGTTCTGATATAGGGGCTCACCTCCTGATTATAAACAGGTAAAGAAAAAGAAAACTGCAAGTTTCCAATCAAAGTGAGACTATTCTGACCAATGATAGTGTTACCAACTTCCTAAATAATAATAAGTTGCATAGTCTTGTCTTAAGAATTTAGGCTTCATGAGTTCATGTATTTGATCACACACAGTGATTCTCATCTGCCATGTTTGTTCCATTCTCCATGTGTAGTCAAGAGGAACAGTATTTCATTAATGGGAAACTCCCAGACTTTCATCAAGTGGACATACCTGACATGTGGATTGGTTTATCAGGTCCTCTATGATTTGGTGCTCATGAAAATTTGAAAAAAGACATTGCCATTTTATACACGATTAATGAGAAAGCTGTCTAAAATCTAAAGTTATTTATGTTTGTAACATTACCAGATAAGGACCAGGATGGCCACTTCAAATGGGTGGATAAAACCGAAATAACCTTCTCAAACTATGGTGCCGGTTGGCCCAGAAACACTGAGAACTTCTGGGACTGTGGACAGATCTTTACGGGTAAGGATCGGTGCTCTGTTGCTCTGTTCCTAAGCTAATCGTTTCGTGTGTCATTAGATTGAGGCTGCTGTTACAAGACCGATTAACGTTCTCAACATTCTTATCCAGGAAATTATGATGGCAAATGGGAAACAACCAACTGCTTTAAGAGCCTGGGATACATCTGTGAGATGACTGGGGGACAGAACCCGAAACCAACTTCAGCTCCTGGTCAGTCAAACTTCACATTCTCTCTTTCCTTGCGGTCAGACCACACCTTTACTGATAACTGTTGATTTGCTTTAGATTCCCACTGTGACACTGGATACTTGTTGTATGGGGACTTCTGCTATTACTTTGAGACCAAGATGGTGAAAAACTGGCAAGATGCTGAAGCACACTGTACCAGAGAGCAGGGTCACTTGGCCAGCTTCCACAGAGAGGAAGAGCTGAGTTTCCTGATTGGTGAGTTACTAAGAGAGCAAATCAAACTATGACTAAAGTGAAGTATTTCATTAACACACTCTATCAATGCTGATGTGTTTTTGTCTTGACATTTTGATAGCTCACATGCCAGGGGCAGCCTGGGTGGGTTTGAATGACATTAATGTTGAAAACCAGTTTGTATACACCGATGGAACACCTGCAGTAAGTGCCAAAGCCAGAGCAACCTATATGGCACCAAAACATGTATTTCTAACCTATTTTCTTATACTGTGTAAAAGTGTGAAAACATTCATCACAAACCTAAAAAACTTGAGACTATCCTCTATCCTTCATAATATTTTACGGTGTCAAAATTTTACACATGAAAATACTCACGGTTTCTCCTGATCTCAGGATTTTCTCCCATGGGCGGAACACCAGCCTGACAACTGGCAGAATAATGAAGACTGTATGCACATCACAGGAACGACTCACAATGATCCTGGAAAACTCAATGATGACTTCTGCACAGCCACAAGGGATTATATCTGCAAAAAAGGTGTGATAAATGCATTTATCTTTCTGAATTAATTTTATATATTGAGTTTATATTTAGAGTTATTCCTTGTTTTGTATTTCTGTAGCCAAGGGACAAGGGCCTCCTCCCCAGCCTCCAACATCTGGACCAGGTCAGGCTTTAAGCTACACTGACAAATGATGATTAAATACATTTATCTCAATGTGCAAATGTGTGAGCAGTTGTGTTTGTTACAGGCTGGAACGATAAATGCGGTTCTTGGACCGCTGATCCTTTCAATGACTACTGCTACCTGTTTAACTACCTGTCGATGAGGACGTGGGCAGAGGCTCGAGCTGACTGCGTCAATCAGGGAGGAGATCTACTCAGTATCACTGAGCCCTTTGAACAGACCTTCATACAGGGTATGATCCTTACATCTTTATTTCACTGTTCAGATGAAAAAGATGGTCATTTGTTGTTAAACAGAGTGTTACAGAGGCCCTGCTTCATTAATATTTGGGTATTAGAATCATATATCATACTATAATACATCATTAACATATCATAACTGATTTAAAACGATTAAAAAACATGAATCGTTTTTTAACATTACATAGGAAGATTACAGAACGCATGTTACAGATAAAAAAAACTGAATGAACTGTAACTGTATGACTGTAACTGTACTGTATGAAATAAAAAGGGGCTGTGAATGATCCCATTCTTTCATATAAGTTGCTAAAATAGGTTGATAACTTGAGGACTAAAGGATTCTATTGAATCGTGCTGTTGCTCCTAAATATGAAAATATGACATTTTAAATCATATTTCAGTGTAATAATATGCTAAATGGGATTTTTAAATTTTATTTTAGACTACATATTTTAACTGCTTTTCTCAATTTCTCAGTCAACTTCTCACTTTTCAGTTTGTAGGTGTTTCAGAGCTGATATGTGCAGATCTTTGCTTGAAATTTATGCTTGAAAAAGTTTGCAGTTTGGAGATTGTGTAGCTTTCATGTATTGTAGAATTTTGGAGCGGTGTAACTAGTGATGTCTTTTTCAATGCTACCACTAGTGGGCACTGGAGACTTTTTCTCCCCTAAATACTGTAAATCATCTTCAAAGACTGACTGGGTATACAGGTACACTCCCACTTTTGGGTGTGGCTGGTGCAACAAAGCACACATAACTGCAACCAAGGAGTGAAAAGGGCCTAGAACTTTGCTCATTAGTCTGGTGTTTTATCTTTATCTTCACATTTTACTGTTTTTTATTTCTTTAGATCTGTTAATAATCTCAACTTGCTATAATTTGCTGCTTTTTTAAAATATCCTCTCAGCTTTAATCCAGCAGAGTCCCACTGGGATCTCTATGTGGATGGGGGGTCATGACTCCATGACTGAAGGTGGTTGGGAATGGACAGACGGCTCTCCATTCAGATTCATCCACTGGAATGCAGGTTAAAGGCCAAATCAGATGCTTTATAAATACTTACAGACTTAAAACTAAAGACTAAAAACAGAAACTAAAGTGAAAAATATGCTCGTCTTTTCTCACAGGGAACCCAGATGACTATTATGGCGAAGACTGTCTGAGTATGCTCATAAACAGTGGCTACTGGAATGATGACAACTGCGAGTACAAGAGAGGATATATCTGCAAGCGGAGAGGTGAGAAATGATGCTCCAGATGATGCTTGGAAAATAAGAATTTGACAATTTTCAGATTGCTGATAGATGTTTACTTTTTCCAGGAAGAACACCTGAGCCACCCCCACCTCATGATGGTAACAGTGATACCTTAGTGTTAATTTGAAACAATAAACAGATACAGTTGATAAACAGAGCAAGAGATTGCCAATGTAGCATTTCTAAACATACTAGTTTTCTTTAAAAAGCATAAATAATTTCAGCTTGCACATAATAACAGAATTATTACAGAAAAACCAAAAATGACCGCAGTGAATATATCATTGGCCTTGTGAAAAACTAACCCCTTTACTGACTAATAGCACAAACCACTGCTGTGCAATGATGTGCTGTAAATTTTCAATGCTTAAAGTTTGTAAAATCAAGTAAAAACGGAGGTTTATCTTCCAATTTACACACAATATAAAAAACTGCTGTCTCAGTTGTCACCTGAAGAAAAAAAAAGAAATCAGTTTAGACTTGAGAAAAAGAACTGTCACTGCTCACAAAGCAGGAGATGGATATAGTTATCACAGCATTTCTAAAGTTTCAAGAACTGGAGTGAGAACTATTATAAAGAAAATCAAAGAGAGCCACACCTGGCAGATGTAGAAAGTGAAAGATTTCAAAGAATGAGAAATATGTCCAGAATAACTGCAAAGACACTAATGAATAACTCAGCCAAGTCAGGAATTATAATCTTGAAAAGGACAATCACTAGAACTCTACACAGGAACGGACTGTGAGATTACAGACCAAGAAAAACTCCTCTTCTGCAGAAAAGATGAGTTTAAGCTGGACTGAAGTATACTATAGACAACTTGGAGAAAGGTTATGCATACTGGATGCATTCCCTTTGGTCAGATGACATGAAACTAGAGCTCTTTGCCCACAGAGACACTGATTGTATTTAGAGAAAGAAGAGAGAGGTTTACAACCTTAAGAACACTGACAATGACTCAAAACGTACATCACTCCTGGTGAAGAACAACCTCCAGAAGACCAAAGTGGATGTTACTGACTGCCCAAAACAAAGCCCTGACTTGGAACATCTTGGAAATTTGTGGGGTGAACTGAAGAGCCATGAAAGAAGACCATCGAATCTGCAGGAGGTTGAGAGAATGGACTGGAATCACTCAGGAGATGTGTGAGACCTGCTGAAAACTACAACAAATGACTGCAGGCTATTATCCAATGAAAAAATAAAATATGCAAAACTGACTATTGGTATAAGGGAGGCTAATAATTTTTTGGTTTTGGTGAAATATTTTTTTTCTATGTGCAAAGTAAAAAATTGTAAGCCTCCAAATTAATACTAGAATATTTGGAAAAGTTGTGTTAAAAATTCCTTGCTCTGTTTAAAGGTACTTTCTGTTTAAAGGAAATTTTCATGTTTAGGCTAATTATTCTACCCTCATCTATAATATATATTATTTTTGCACTGGAATAACGCATCAACTTTTTATTGTAGGCTTTGTGACTGCACTGGTATGCCAGGGCTCCGCTGCTGTCCTTCATTGTCCACAGGAAAGTGTGATCAACATCCAGTCTGCTTTCTACGGACGAAACAATGCCGACATCTGTCCACACTTCGATGGCTCAGGAAGTGGTGCTGCACATTTGTTACAACATATATTGATGATTTATATTTGATTCAGTGATTTTTTGAAAACTTTATCTGCAGATATGTATCAATGTAAATCAAATAAACTAATTAAGTAAATATTGATATTACTATATTCTAGGCAGTTGCACAGTAGATGGCATCCTCCCTAAGTACAGAAAAATGTGTGACAACCATCCGTTCTGCGTTGCGTATGCCAATGTGGACCCAGACCCCTGCCCCACTGTTTCCAAATATCTTGAGCTCATCTACAGCTGTGAACAAAAAGGTAACTTCTCCATCGGTTTCTCTAAACATTTTATAATCAGTGCTAATGTTTACTGTAGTATTACATATTTATCTTGAGTTAGTGCAATTCCGGCTTCATGCTTTTGTGCTTTGAATGCTCAGTGTGCCTGCACGGCTTGGGTCTTGAACATGGCAACATCTCAGATGCCATGCTCTCTGCTTCCTCCTCCATTGGGTCCTCCACTCCTAACAAAGCTCGTCTGAATGGAAATTCCTGCTGGATGCCATCAGGAAATGGTATGCACCAACTCAGGGATCACACATGTGTAATAATGTTTGAATTGTTAGTTAAAACTTGAGGTTAGGGTTCTGGGTTTTGGCACAACAAAGGTCCTATCTTCTACCCTGTCTCTGTCGTCTTACAGCTGCTTCAAGCTGGATTCAGGTCAACCTTGGTGAGACCAGAAAAGTGACGGGGATTGTGATTCAGGGTTGCCCACAGAATGACCACTGGGTCACCAAATTTAAGATTCAGCACAGTATGAATGGATTGACCTGGACTGACTACACAGCTGATGGGAATGTGAGTAAGAAGTGCACGAAACTGCATAGCGACTTTCTGTGGTCTACTACCTGCCAGACATCAAGACTGTTCAAAGCCACACTTGGGAGCTCTTGGACAGGTTTATCTGTTTAAATATCCATGATAACAATTTTCTATTTCTCTCATTCATTTCCAGTTTTTACCAGGAGCAACAGACAGAAACACTGCTGAGACTCAGCTGCTGGGGACGCCTGTGTCAGCTCAGTTCATCCGCATCCTTCCAGTGGAGTTCAGCAGTCAGGCAGGCCTTCGGTTTGAGGTGTTAGGATGCACGCCGGACTGTAAGGAAACTGACTTAACTCCAGATTAAACCTTTTTTCAAATACAAATCTAAATTTATATGGTTTGTCATTATAAAATATCGGTTGTTCAACAGATGCAGTTACATGTGCCAGCAAGCCCAACTTCAACTTTGCTAATGATAAAATGACGTAAGTAAAAATATATTTTTCCTCTTTTTTTTTTTTTTTTTTAAACAAATATACTGTAATAAAGTTGAATTTGTAGCTCTTTGTGTCATTGTTCTTTGGATTATTAGTCACACATTTCTACACTAATTTTCATGTCTTTCAGTGTCCACTGTCCAGCAGACTGTGCCAAAGCTGGTTACACAGTGTATGGCACTACATTGTATCGAGGGGTACGTAAAAAATAAATAAATAAAAGAACACTTTTTAATTAGAGTATAGCATCACGTCACTTAAACTTCTGGGATATTAATATGGTCAGTTAAGTAGCAGAGGTTGTTAATTAGTGTCAGTATCACTATTGATATCTAGACCCAACAGAGGTTGCACAACTAGTCTGACTCCTCCAGGCTGGCACATCAGTACGTACCATTGCCAGAATGTTTGTGTCTCCTAGAAAGATAACCAGCATGTGTTTCCCCTTTGGAAATCTGATGTCTTTTCAAAGATTTTTTTTAATGTTGTTCTGTGCAATGCATTACCTCGCTCTTCTTTCTTAAACAGGACTCAAACATCTGTGCAGCAGCTATCCATGCTGGAGTGGTTCTGAATGAGATTGGAGGAGACTGCACTTTGCTAAAAGCTGACGGACAGAACTTCTACCCTGGATCCACGAGGAATGGCATTACCTCACGGCAGTGAGTAGATGAGTTTCTTAGTTCAGTCTTGTTTTGTTTTTCAGTAGCGGGGCAGTCCCGAGAGGCTGATTCAATGCCTTTACTTTCAACAGATATGATGGAAACTATGCTGTGTCTTACTTTTTTGCAGATGGAGGTAAGCTGACATGCAGTTAGAACCTCTTAATTTCTTTCAGCTTCCACTTTTTGAAGAAATAATGATGATTTTGTGAGTTAATCTGTTCTTGGTGGTTGTTGTTCTGCCGTTTCTTTTTCCACTCTCTCCCACAGAGCTGAGATGCTCCGGACCTGACTGGTTTGAGTTTGGGGACTTCTGCTACAAACCTTTTGGAGACAAAAAGACGTGGCATGATGCTCAGAGCAGCTGCAGGGCTCTGGGTGCTGAACTTGTCTCCATCCTCTCCATGACAGAGCAGAGCTGGCTGGAAGGCTACCTGTACATGGGTATGGATTTACACTTATTTTCTCTGTGTTTAAACTAAAGTAGATGTTAAAGGTTTAGAAAAGCCTTTTGCATTCTTAAGTCACACTTGATTTAAACTTGCTATTTATTTGTCCTTCACAGCCACCAGTGACGTCTGGATTGGTCTAAATGACCTATTTTATGCTGGCATGTTCTCATGGTCTGATCAACATATAACAACATTCACCTACTGGGCTCCAGGGGAACCCAACAATCATGATGGGTTCAGTGAGGACTGTGTTGAGATGTTGCACCAGGTGAGAAACCTGAAAACCCTCACTGGTGAAAGCAAATAAAGTGATTGTAGTCAGTTGTGGTCTTTTTGACATCAATCATAATTGATTGATTGATTGATTGATTGATTGATTGATTGATTGATTGATTGATTGATTGATTGATTGATCATACTAATTTTCCTTCAGTCTGGCCGATGGAACGACGTGACCTGCACAGAACTCAATACATACGTCTGCAAAATGCCCAAAGCACATTACCCACCGCCTTCTGTACAGCCCACTGTGTACGGATGTTCTCAGGTGCGACAAACATCGACTTGTCACATTTCTCTGCCTTTTCAAGTTTAACCTCGCACTGCAGAAGTGACAATGCCAGATGTGTAATAAGGTGTTTAATGTGTCTGTCAGGGCTGGGAAGCATATGGCTACTCCTGCTACTGGATGGAGGAGACGACTAGGAGCTGGTCTGATGCGAAGGCCTTCTGTGAGGAGCAGGATGCCATCTTGCTGCATATTGGAGACATGTGAGTCACATGTCTGTCTGAGGGTGATATAAGGTTGCTTATTATTGCAAAACTACAGATTCTGGATTTTATGTATCTGGATGATACATAAAATCTTAGCCTATACTTATGGTGCTATAATCCAGTGTCACTCAACAACACTCTTATCTCTGAGAAACTCATGAAGAAGAATTTTCCTCCCCTGTGATTCACAGAATATTTCATACTTGTTTTTTTTTTTTAAATTGCTCCACTTGTATAGGGGCAAATTTTTCCAGCTGAGGTTGTGCACTCTAATAGTCTTTTTTGTACATTATTGTCTGTTTGTCATTATCATCTCTTTGTTCCGTTTTCCTGCAGCTATGAGCAGTCACATTTTACAGCAGCGCTGTCAGGAAAGACTGGTTTTTGGTGGATTGGCCTGCGTGCTCATGGGGGGGCAGGTGGAGGGGTGGACTACATTTGGGATGATGGTTCATCTCTCAGCTTTACTCACTGGGACAGAAACCAGCCAGGTACTGACCTAACACTGACCTAGATAAAGCTGGCTAGCTTCTGCATTTCTGAAATATTTCACTTTTTCTGGTCCCATTGACTTTGAATGGAGAACCATCTTTCTCTCACCTCTGCTTTGTATGTTGAAGGTTGTGGCTTCAAGTACAGCATGGGACATTTTTCACAATGATTTGTTTTGGTATATATTGTGTTATACACATCAACACATATTTCAGATTTTTTTTTCTCCTCATCTTAGACAGAAAGCTGTAAACATTTTCCTGTTTACAAAATTATTTCAGAGGGACAACTTTACAACAACAAGGTAAATGTCGCTGAGGTGGGCTGGTTTAGCTCAGTTGGATGAGCAGGCGACCATATGTCGCACGGCTGATAGGGGCTGGCCTGTGTTCGAGTCCGACCTGCAGCCCTTTGCCGCATGTCTCCCCCTCTCTCTTTCCCACCACTTTCCTGTCAGTCTTCACTGCATCTATCTAATAAAGCCAAAAAATATAATGTCTGAAAAATGTTCTGCTCTTCTTCCCTTTTCTGGGAGGCAGTGGGGAGGTAGAGCGTACAGCCCAATCTGGTGGGGAAGTGTGGGAAGCCGGATCGAGCGCCCCCCTTCCGGCTCTCCTCTCTGCTCTCTCCAATCTTATCTTACTTACTTGTCTTACTCCTCTCTATCACCTTTTCTGTCCCTTTGAAGACATAGAATAAACTGCAGAAAACTTAACAGGTAAAAGAAGTGAAATAACAATTTTAACATAAACCAGTGACACACACTGGGGCCTGATCAACCCTGGCAGGGCCTCCTTGGATGAGGGTGTCCAGTGATAATGGCCAAAACACCCGATGAATCCAAGGTCCACTACTGATGATGTGTCCCAAATTTTAATAATTTAGATCAGATCTCTAATCCCTAAACCTAACCAAGGAAAAATGGCAGATACCCAGCTTGGGTAAAAAGAATGAAACTTGAGGCACACAACAATGTGTGCCGCTGGTAAAGTTTCTGGGCTGCTTTTCCTCATAACAGCCATCCCCCAAGATTTTCTCCATTAAAAGCAATTCATTGTCAGTGATTGTAACATCTAATCCTTTTACTGAATAAAGCCAAATATATATATATATATATATATATATATATATATAAAATGTCTCTAGGGTGAAGGTGACTACATTTTGAAGAAAAACAAACTTGTAGGACTGAAATTCTTCCAAACACTGAGCAATTTCATTAGGTACAGAGTAGCTGCTGTCTCAGGTACAGTACAGTTTGCCTATTAAAAAAGCTAGCCATGGGTTTATAAGCCATCTCACTTCAGCTTTGTTAGCCAACCTCTTTTACCTCCAACTTTTTCACTGCACCAGAGGCAAACTACAAAACGAGTCCGCCAGTAACAACAATCCCACCCTAATTTCTCCAGAATTGTTTAGTTTAGTTTTTTGTTATTGTTATTATTATCAATAATAAACACAAGAAACCAAAATCTCTTTCTGTCTTTAGATAACGGTGGTGGTACTTGTGTGGCTATGACAAC
This sequence comes from Neolamprologus multifasciatus, assembly GCF_963576455.1. Classification (NCBI taxonomy): domain Eukaryota; kingdom Metazoa; phylum Chordata; class Actinopteri; order Cichliformes; family Cichlidae; genus Neolamprologus; species Neolamprologus multifasciatus. The sequence continues at coordinate 19,447,251 of NC_140445.1, read as the reverse complement.
GGGTCAGGTTGGTGGTTTCTGGGATGACAAGCAGTGCTTGGACAAATATGCCTTCGTATGTGAAAAATACAGACCTGACATCAGCCCGCCCACCAAGGCCCCGACTGCTCCTCCTGCACAGGGATGTGCTGCTGGCTGGACAGCCAAACCCCATTTCAGGCACTGTTATAAGGTAATAACAGCACAAAGTTAAACATCTAAAAGTGTGATTATCTGCAAGAGAAGGTCAGTGATTCATTTTCTAGGGGTGATTTACTGCAGCTCTTCCACAACGTGGACTGGTCCTTGAAGAAGAGCTGGGAAGCAGCGCTTGAGGACTGTATTGCCAGAGGTGGTAATCTGGCCAGCATCCACACTCAGGAGGAAGAAGAGTTTCTTGCCCTGTACAGCAAAGACACTACCAAGTGGATTGGTCTCAGGAGCAACCCAATAGAAGGAGGTGAGCAAAATATATGTATTGCAGACTGGACCTGGTTAAATGGAAGCCAAATAAAGAATAAACCTAAAAAACAACTCCTCCCTTATTGCAGGATATTCTTGGAGCGATGGCACGCCTCTGTCCCACACCAACTGGGGTAACGGGGAGCCAAACAATCACGAGGGTCGGGAGGACTGTGTAGAGATGGTGAGCAACGCGAATGGCACCTACTCGTTGTGGAATGATCTCAACTGTGACGCTCATCAGGATTGGATATGCAAGATTACTAAAGGAAAGAATCCCATCCTTCCCCCTAGGCCCCCATCGCCTGAACCAGGTAACTAAGGCACCTGTCGTTTCTCTACAGAGGGATCAAGTCATGAATTTGCTTCCCATTTTTATATAAATTCAGACCCTCACAAAACCTCACAATGTCTGAGTGTTTGTTTTTTCCTAACGTTTCAAACTTCAGCTCCCGAATGTGGCTCGAACCCCGGCTGGAGGAAGAACAAAAACATCTGCTATTACTACAATGACACCGACATAGTGGACTTCCACACAGCTTTCACACGGTGCTATGCAGAGAAAGCCAGACTTGTGTCCATCCTAAACAGAGAAGAACAAGCATATGTTAACAGCATGGTATGTTTTTTCATCTTTAACTTCTTTAGAGATTATTTACTGTGGATAAATGAGTGATAGGTTTTGCTGCTGTTTCAGGTGGGGACAGGAAAGGTTACTGCAGCCTGGATTGGAATGAGGATGTTTGGCACAGTAGATGGACAATATGTGTAAGTATGTTTCTAAGCAATTGCACTAAAGCAAAGAAATGTTAAACAGATCTTTTTTGTGTCATTTTCTTTTTTCATAGTTCTGAGCAGCAGAGTTTCCATTTCACAATATTTAGGGATATTTCATGTCCTTAAAACTGATATTTAATGTAACAGATCAGGACTTCATGCTGAGGGTCTAGGGGAGGGGGAGAGAAAATGTCAGAACATAATTTGCATAAGCCAAGGCTGTATTACAAATAGCAAAGTTTTACCGTCTTTGGTTTGCTATGTTTTAGTTTTTTTGGTCACATTTATACACAAAAATCAATGATGCACATATTTACACGTGTGGGACAGCAGGAGTAACTTCATCAACATCAATTGAAGTTGATTAGATGAACTTAGATGAACACCACGTGAAATGCCTGATTTATTTAGAGAACAGCTGCCCCAACCTCAAAGATCCCACAGTTTGAATCAAATTATGAAGGAAAGGTTTGCCCTCATACCGGTACATGTTGACTCATCTTTATCTCACTTATCTACAATGCCATACTGATTACAAAGAGAAAAACTTGCATTCAATCTGTGCTGTGTTATTTTTGTTAGTACCCTTGTGTTTGACCTAATTTGCGTTGCTGTCGGTATATCGCACTGATGATTATGAGTTTATATATGTGACCATTGTTATGATTGCTCTGGTTAGTAAATTTAGACCAAATTCACTAATTTACTACTGGTTAAAAACATTCAACATACTTTAACAGATTTGAAGATAAGGAAAATCTTTTAATGTAAAACTGTAAAATTTCTGTTTTATGTGCTCAGGTGGGTCGACCACTCCCCTGTGACATACACTCACTGGGCTCCTGGTGAGCCCAACAATGCTAATGGGGAGGAGCAGTGCGTGCAGATGAACAGACATCAAGGTACTGCACCTTCTGTCAACTGACAATTTAGATCAAATACACTATTTTTTAACTAATGTGTCTTTATGAATTAACTATAATGATGCGTGCAATATACTCTGACTTGCTAAGGTGGATGGAACGATGCCAACTGTGGTCGGGCTTCAGCAGGTTATGTATGTAAGAAGTTCCCCGGAGATATTCACACTCCGCCTCCACCAACACAGCCCTGGGAGGGCAACTGTCCTGCAGGTAACATACACAGTTTAAATACAAATTTGGTTAAATCACACAGACTGACTGCTGGTTCTTTCACATCAGCTGGAGTATTTTTTCTCTCTTTATTACTCATTACGATTTTCCTCCTCCCCTCTAGGTTGGCTGCGTTTCAACAATAAGTGCTTCATGTTCAAAGGAAAAAAGAATGATATTAAAGGAAACTGGTCATATGCTCGAAGTTGGTGCAGGGAGCAAGGAGGAGACTTGGCAGTCATTGATGACCAGTATGAGAATGGTAAGCTCAGCATATAACGATTAAACAAAACATTATTAGAACAGAGGTTTCCTCCACAGAGACGGCTCTTTACATTTCCGTTCTCTCCAACAGACTTTGTTGCTAGTTACCTGAGGGACCTGGAGCTCCCCACATGGATCGGTCTGTCAGATCTCTTGGTGGAGAATCAGTACGCCTGGAGTGATGGGGTCAGTCCAGTTCTGTACACCAACTGGAATGACAAAGAGCCCAACAATGCGAACGGAGTGGTGAGGACACTTTGCTTCAGATTATCACTAATCGAGTGAAGCAGATGGGAAAGTACTGTAAAGTTGTGGGCTCATAAACGGTGAAAGGACACATTTAGCCTTGACTATTCTTGGTTTGCTCAACAGGAAAACTGTGTGACGATTACTCATAGCCCCCTGTTAACTGGCAAATGGAATGATGACAACTGTGACAACAATCACAGCTTCGTCTGCTCCAGAAAGAAATGTTAGTAAACACTCCAGAGATAATTCTTCCTGCTCAGATGCAATTGCATTTCACAGACTACAAAAAACATTTTAAATGCATGCTAGCTTAAACCTTTTTATTAAGTATTTGTCAATCTCCCTAAATATTAGCAAGCAGTATCCAGCCACCTCCACCCACAAAGAGCCCCTGCCCAGCAGGGTACATCTCATGGTACCTGAACTGTTACAAACTGGTGGAGGAGCCAGCGACCTGGGATGCAGCTCAGGCAGCCTGCAAGGATGAGGGAGGCAATCTGGCCAGCATCGACATGAGCTACGACCAGGCCTTTGTGGCTGGAGCGGTCCTGCAGGGAAAAGCTGATGCCTGGATTGGACTGAAGCGCAAGGTGCTGTTTAGAGAGAAACAGAAAAGTTTTGTTCCAAGTAGAATTCAGAAGAATTCGCATTAAATATGCTACAAGTAGAAGAAAAATACTCCAGGAAAGGCACTAATTATAGAAGGTGAAAATACCTCATTGCAAGTAAAGATCCTACATTAATAAAAAGTATTGAGAAAATATTACTAGGAAGATTTACTTTTAAAAAAGTAGATGCATTTCAATTAAACTAGGAATCAAAGGCAGACATCTCTAATATGAAAGCTACCAGAGCTATTAAAAAACAACAACTGAGTAATCAGTTGTGGATTTAAACCTTCTGTCTTCTCTCACTGGTATTTGGGGTTTTTTTCTGCACTCTTGGAGTCACTTCCTTGATGCTTGTCTAACGGCACTGTGTGATCCATGACAATCTAAACATTTAATCATATGTTGTTGCCTTGTGATGCAGGATGATGATTCCTACATGTGGACAGATGGTTGGCCAGTTTTTTTCACTCAGTGGGGACCAGGAGAGCCCACTAACATTAAAGATGAGGGTTGTGTGAGTATGCATGCTTCGAGGATGTTCCACGGGACCTGGAATGACACCAAGTGTGACCTAGAGAAGCCATACATCTGCAAGAAAACCTCAGGTACAAGCTCAATCAGAACTGAACTTTAAAAAAAAAAAAATTTTTTTATTGCTTTTAGTCAGTTTCTGACTAATTATATATTCTTTCATTTATATAACCTTTAATAATAACACTTGTCTCTCAGAGAAACCCCCAACCACTCCCGCCCCTGGTGATGGGATGTGTCTGCCCTTTGCGATACCCTATGGCAAGTACTGTTACTATGTGTACAGTGGTGAGGTCGGCTTCTCTTGGCCGGACTCTGAACACTACTGCCAGGCAGGCAAGATGGAGCTGGTCTCCATTCACAGGAGAGCAGACGTAGAATTCCTCAAGAGCTTCAACTACAGCAAAAATATGAACCTCTGGATTGGCCTTACCAGGGATAACAACTGTGAGTTTACAAATGGAAAGAAAAAGAGAGAGATTCATTGCTTTCACAAGGCTATTGTACCAGGGCTTAATTCAGTAAAATGAATCAACTTTTCTTTTAAACCTCCAGTTGGCTGGGCCTGGACAGATAAGACCTCTGTAAGCTTCCTCAACTGGGCTCCCAATGAGCCCAATTCAGCATTTCACCCAGGGAACATGGCCGAGAACTGTGTGGAGATGTACAAAGACGGACGCTGGAATGACAACAACTGCATGGAGAAGAAAAGTTTTGCTTGCCGCCACCCTCAGTGTAAGCATTTTTCCTATTTCCCTTTTTAGATGTTTTAATGCAGCACAGATGTAAGGCAATTTCTGCAGCTTTAATAATGCTTATTGAATTTGGTAATGATAAGCAGGAGAATAACAGGCTCTTTGTAAATCTGTCTTTCAGTTTATCAAACAGATGAGAACAAAAATCCAATTTATCCCACTGAAGCTCCAGCTAACAGTAAGTGACAAATATGGTTGCTTTACAATATAACTTGGTTCTCATGCCAGCAAATAATAATTGCCATGCATTTAATAAAAAACCCCAACAACAACAGGTCTATTTCAGGTAGTCCTTGTAGAGCAAAATCTCCCATTTGGATTTCTGAGACTTTTGTGCTCCCCAGATGATAAAAAAAAACAAAAAAAAAACCTACTTTGGAAATTCCCCAACCTTTCACCTGTTGCAGCCTTACAGGTTTAAAAGTGGATTTCAGTTACTAAGTTGGATGAATGATCATGGTAATCGTTAATAATGTCCCCTGCCACAATCATTAACAAGTGTACTGATCCACTTATTTTATTTAGTACCACACACAGACTAAAGTTTTATTTCCTCTAAAATTTCCCATCTGACTTAACCTTATGTAGTCTTTGTTGCCAATTTAACATCCAGACACCACTATTACACAAGTATTGAGCATGTTAGAATACTAATAATAGGGTTTAGTGTAAAGCATCACTGAAATACAATCGCATAGGTATAAGCAAAGTAAGACATTGGAGTGATTCTAGCAGGTTAATATCTCACCTGAGCTGGTTTGTCTCCATACAGACGTAGGGCTGATAGCCGGCGTCGTTGTTGCAGTCATTGTGGTCGTCAACATAATAGTTGGACTACTGTTCTACGTCTTCAGTGTGCGTGGATATAAACTGAGCACCTTGAGCTTGCCAGCAAAAAGCACCAGTATAATTGATGTGGTAAGTTTTTAATTAACCTGTCATGGTTGGATAAACAAATATATTGATGTCAGTGCTAAAACTCATGTCATTCTTGTGTTGCAGCCTGCCTTTACCAACCCCAACTTCGTAGGAGAATCGGACACATAAATCGTTGAGCTTTTCACATTAACACTGATATTTTTTGCAAATCAATAATATAGTTTGTTATTTTTATACAACACAGACTATCCCTGCTCTCAAAGGGCAAGACAGAACATGCAAACTCCACACAGAAAAGCCTCAGTTGGCTGGTGGATTTGTACCCAGAAACTTTTTGCTGTGAGGCATCAGTGCTGCCAGTCAACATGTTGTGATACGCTAATACCATTAAAATATAGTGAGATAACATTTCCCCATTTTTCCACATGCAGCAGTAATGATGTCGATATATAGCCAGTTGCTGTTTTGCAGATTTTATAGGAAAGTGCCAAATTATTCTTTTGTTTTTTAAATAAAACATAAACAACCGTGTTTTCATTTCCAGTGTTTATTCATGTCTGTACACTGCAACACAAAAAATTTATTTTTTTAAACATATTTTACAAAATGAAAAACAAACATCCTTCAAAAACCCTTTTTAGACATGTTTCCAGTAAATAATTATTTGGACAAAACTGTTGCGGAGCAACTCATAAATGAAGCACCAACAACAAAAGATAATGAGAATAAAGCCACAGATGAGAAAGTACAAGAACCCAGGAATTCAGAAAACTGATAAAGTTGCACAGTTTATAAATCCTGAATGACAAATTTTGCAGTTTCCATTCATGGAGGCATCCAAGGTAAGAAACTGCTGAAGATCTGTACATAAAATGTAATCCCACATTCCATGGCACCAGTGGTCCTGACGTACAAAGAATAATAATTTTATTTATGAGAAAATAAAATTCAGAATACTTTGATCGTTTTTCAGCCCTTATTTAAATCTTGTAACTACACCGAAACGACCAATTTAAAAAGTGAAACTTCCAAAACCCAGTGGCACATATGGCACTAGCCTAAACCAAAGTTTCTTTTTCTGCTTCAATAATTACTCACTGATCATTTCTGTATCCCCCCCCCCCCCCCCCCCCCAAATAAAACTTGTGTAACCAATGTTACCAACCCAAACTGTATTACTGTGAGCCAAACTTGGAGTAAACAATAATGACTAACACAGTCACGTTGGTCTTGGAAACAGCCCTTCTGCACAATAATGCGCTGAAATTAAGTACAAAATACTCAAAACTCTCATTAGTAAGCCATAGTTTCCCACTGATTAAGTTAAAGTTTGCCAACCAAAGTGTGGGAACACAGATCAAGCTTACTGGTGCAAAAACTGAAGGAAACATTAAATAGCATCATCTTTGTTAATGACTACAACAATCTAGTTTTAAAGGCAACACAGACTGACAAACAGGCTCAAAGTGAACCACTACATCCACCATCACAGCCAAAGAAAGACCTTTTTCTTTTGTTTACACAAGGACTTGAAGACACGCCTTTGGTTAAAGGCCAGGTTCACATTTTGCATGCATGGAAATGATCACTGGATATTGAAATGTTTCCTTCCGTTCATGAAGCAATAAAAATGAAAGTGTTAGGGGACAAAATCCACAGTCCTCATTTTGCATAAAAATGCTTTTGTAAGCCGAACTCAATCTGATCTTTTTGTTCAAAATTCCCCTTTTCTGTTCAGCTGCATCTCTGAAAGCAGATCCAGTGACCTGTGTTTACATTTGATCTGCATCAAGAGCATATAAGGAAAAATACAAGTTAAAAGCAGTGACGTGTCCACTGAATCTGACCATATTGGCTTGTAATGGCCGATTTCAGCCAGGTCACCTGACTCTACCTTCCTGTTCTTTTAAGCAAGCTCAACAAAAGCTTTAGGCATTAGCAGTGGTATAACAGTAGCACTGTGCTTCCTTTGTCCTGAGGATGTACCATGTTTGGCCAGCTGCACCTCATAAATGCACAAATTGAGATGAGATCAGGTTGCAAGATATTTTACCTGGTTGTCTGTGCCAACCATGTGCAACTACAGTACGTCTGTAGAGACACAAGCAAGAATTTGGTTACACAAGAAGAGCACTGTGAATTGTGTACCTTTTCACAGCCAGCATGGACAGCAGGAATGATCACAGGGACCAGAAACTCAACGTGTGCGTTGCTTTTATTTGACACTTAAACGCTATAGTTTCCACGAGGAGGAGGCCAAAAGTGCAATCTTCTTTGACTTGATGACAGGAATAAAAGGAAGTCTGCTTTGGTCTAACAAACTAGGCACTACAATTAAACGGTACTGCAGCCAGATCACCCCGTACCACAGCTTCACCATTATTCCAAAAACCATTAACCATGATTCACCAGTGAGTCAGGTACCTCCCAGTCATCATTCCTCACAGGAGCAGAAAGGTAAGACACAAAATGAAATGTTTATAACTTGAAATCAACAAGACTACACTTGCACCTGATACACAACGGCTTCTGAAAATGCCTGTGCAGATACAGCCCCTCTGAAATAAAGGTTTTTCCAACTCTGCCTCTCACCTTTGTTCGTATGTTAGTTGTACCCCAACATACCTTCATTCATCTGATTGTGATTAATGCATGTGCTCATCATTTAGTCTTCTTATTGCACCTGCACTGTGTCTCTGTACAACCACAGTGCTGTCAATCTGACAAAGCCAATTTGAAACAACAGAAAACAGATTCCAATATGGAGAATTTAAAATGAATTAAATGCCAATTTAATGTAACCATCTGGCACTTCTGCAACACACTTCATGGTCTTTAGCAGAAACAAAAAATTCAAAATACAAAAGCCTAAGTTTAACTTTGATATGAAATAAAATCAACCAGGAAAAGTTGAGACTAAATATCATTTAACTGCTGCGTTTCCTGACATCAATAACAAAAGTTGGTATAATCAGCATAAAAAAGTAACACCTTTGTGAGTACTTCCACCACAACTGTGTTTATCAGCCAAGTAGGACCCAAGTCCATTTTCAAAAATATCCGATGTGCTTCCCCCCCATTTGTAAGTATTTTCTGACATCATCTGAAGGTGTGGTTTTCAGCATACGTCCATGTTTTTTTAAAGTGCCAGGAAAACAAGGCGACAGGAAGAACAAGAGCATCAGTGTGTGTTGTCTTCTTGATGGGGAATCCAAAATCTAGCCATTAGAGCATGCATCCGCATCGATACTGTTGACGAGATTAGTCAATGTCCATGCCAAAAATGGCACAAGCCTGAGGGTAAGCTGAGGTTGTGATCAGGGTAAACATACCAACGTGAATTTAAGGCAGTGAGAGGCAGCTTGAAGGTTCACAGGCCTTCGGTGTCATACCTTTTGGCTGTCCAGCCTCAGCCAGTAAACACCTTGTCTTGTGTAGCGGACCATGGAGGTCATATCTGAAGACAGGTTTAAAGGCCCCATAACAGTGTCCAGCTCTGCCAACATACCTGAAACACATGGAAACAAAAGCATGGTAAAGCTCCACAAACAAAAACAAGTCCATCCATCCATTTGCTTCCACTTATCCTTTTCAGGGTCGCGGGGGGCGCTGGAGCCTATCCCAGCTGTCATAGGGCGAGAGGCGGGGTGCACCCTGGACAGGTCGCCAGTCTGTCGCAGGGCCAACACACAGGGACAGACAACCATTCGCACCTACATTCACTCGCACATTCACACCCAGTGGCAATTTGGATTATCCAATTAACCTATCCCCACAAGCTGCATGTCTTTGGACGGTGGGAGGAAGCCGGAGTACCCAGAGGGAACCCACGCAAACACGGGGAGAACATGCAAACTCCACACAGAAAGACCCCAGCCTGATGGTGGAATTGAACTCAGGACCTTCTTGCTGTGCGGCAACAGTGCTAACCACTGTGATGAATGATAAATAAATGTGATGTAGCACGGTACAAGTTAGTCAGTGATGCATACCGAGAATGTCAGCTGCCCACAGGAACAGCAAAGCAACAGGGCAAGCAAAACAACTGGATCTTTCAATATTTCCTTAGTTTGTCATCTATACTTTGCAGTTTCTCTCAATATTACCTTAGTTTCGCCCACAATTTCCTATGCATAAACTGCAAATAAAAAAATACACAATTTTTTGTTATGTCCTAAATCTTTGTCAAGCAGATGCCAGCTATGAGGGGAAAACCCTTCTCACTGCAGCTGCACACAACTAAATTTTACTGGCTGACCAACTTTGCATCCTTTGCCTTTAGTGATGGCGCATTATGATTGATAAAATGTTTCTTGTAAACCTAGTGGAGTTTTTAAAATCAACAGATTAATTGCTTATGAACATCCGACAAGTGACTATTTGCATCATTATTAAAGCACAATAATTAAAGTGTCCTGTGTGGTTAGAAAAGCACAACCAATGCCTTTAAGTCCCTCCACACTACAAACATTCACTGTGCTTTCCAGGTCGTTTTAACCTTCTTTAACCTTTGGTCTCTTTTCCTTTGTTCTTACCGCTGCCTTTACGTGCCAACTCTTCTGCCTGCTCCCAGATGTCATGAGCACTCAAAAACAATGATGTGATGTTGACATAGGTGAAAGTCATTTGTTCAATGGCTTGAGGAACTGCCACAGTACTGCCCACAACCAACCCACTGGCACTGTGGTTAGAGCTAGGACCTGAGGTGGTGGCTGGAGATGGCAGGCAGGTGGACAGGTTGTCTCCCACTCTAAAGGAGAATTGTTTATAATAATAAAAAAAAAAAAAAACAGAGTACAGAATGTCTTTACACAGTTGAGAGCAATGTACCCGTTACTGTAATATAGAAAGAAAATGACTTGCCTAGATGTTTGAGGATTGTGTGTTGCCTGAGCAGAGCTCTGTAAGAGAAATTTAATCAGCAAAACAAATATTGACCAGCTCCTGTGCTCATACAGCAATGCCATTTTCTACAAGTAATAAGGCAATCTGCCATTACAAGCCATCTCCTTTAAATACTTACACTGAAGTGTTCAGTGAGGGTCTTTGAATACTTTAGTGCAGCTTTGTGTTTGTGTCGAAACATGGCCATTTGCAGGAGAGACTGGCACTTCAAACTACAGGACACACAGGACTGTTACTCATAGGTCACATGACTACAAACAAACAACAGAATAATAGTGAATATTATCCATCTATTCTACAACTCCTAATTTCTTATTTCTATTTGCTTATGCTTTCTTTGACAACATATTTAGACATGTGAGGAATTGTTTAATAAGAACTTTATGCTACTACATATCAGTCAGTTTCCAGTGATACAGCCTAACTTCCTGAACTAACGTTACATGAGGAGGCATCAAGACAAACCTTCACAGGTTTATAGGGTCTCAGACATTGTAATAAATGGAGAAAACAGCACATTACTCATCATTTAAACCTTACCATAAAACTAGAAAGTCTTTCTCTGGGGGCGGAGCAGAAAGGTCCACTGAGTTTTTAAGTTTCAGCACAAACCTGTGAAATTAGAAAGTCAGATCAAGTCATGGATCAAACTCAGAACCAAAATACAAATACCATAGATACACTGTGACAAATGTTCGTCTTCTTCTAGAGAAATATAAATTACTTGCTTGAGTGTCTTGAAAGTTAAAAGGCACATTTTCCCTGCTCTGTACTTGGCGACATGATTTACAGGCATGCGTCTGCTTCCACTATTAATTCACTCTTGAATATATCCTGGTGTCAGGCGTATTACAGGCAATTTTTACTGTGCTAACTAAAACAGCGTTATAAGATGCTATTGTTTTTCTATAAGGCTCTCATTGGAACATTACAATTTTATATCACATTATGATAGACTGCTTCTGCATCACATAAAAAATTATTTACTTTGAAAGTATTTAGAGTCCAACTTACTTGTGATCTCACATTACTGGCTGATATCAGTCATTTATCTACGTTTTATGTAGCTGATTATAACAGTGGATAAATCTAATTTTTAAAAAGAGTTACACTGTTACATAGTTTGCCCACAACAGGACCGTGTGTTGCAGCTTCGTTCAAACCCTACAAAAAACAACAACCAGATGATCCAAGCAGATAGGCAGAGAATAAATGTTACAGAAATCTGTAGTGGAATATCATCATTAATAATAATAATAATAATAATAAAAAAAAAATGGTATCGGTCATAAAATTCCTATATCAGACGGGCTCCATTTAAAATGTTAACATTTCAGAATAAACTTATCAGAACTGTTAAATGTATCCAAAACCTGGAGCACTTTTACTCTGTAGCTTTGCCATTACACCAACAAAAGTTATAATAGTGCAAACAAGCTCTGATACATGCAGTTTCTTACTTGAGGAGTTCCACAGTCTCTGCAAACATTGTGTAGGAAGACAACAACGTCTGTGGATCTTTTTCCATGGCAATGCCACTCTCAACAAAGAACATGGCAGCATCAAGGTAGTTGAAAGCTTTACTGAGCTTATCCGACTACGGAGAGAGAAACATGTACATATTGGTCATTAGTTAGTTGTATGACTCTGAACTGGATAAAACTTTATAAAATCAAGTTAAAGAAAACCTACCTCTGCATCTGCTTTATGCTTCAGTCTTTTGGCCTCTTTTATGTAATGCTTCACTGGATGTTGTCTGTGAGATAAAGTACTAGTGTGAGAGGAGCACCAAAAATACATAAGCAGGATATTAGTTGACATTACAAGCAATGAATCTTACCTCTCTTCAGATTTGAGCAAGGATCTGTTAGCCACAGCTTCGCTGAGGGGCTGTGATGATGATGTTACAGCAAAGCTGACCTTTGGGGACTTATTCTAGGATTGCAGGGCACATCTTGGTTAAAATTTGAATTCTGCTTACTAAGAGCCAAGTTTTCTGATTAAATTACAAATCACTTAATCAAATTACTGGTTAAAGGAAAAGAAGGATATTTACCGTTTCAGACTTTGGGTGCTCTGTGGATTTTCCATTGCTCTTCTTGTGTTTATGAGACACCTTTTTCTTTTCTGTTTTCTTACTCGATTCTTGTGTTTTCACCTGGCTCTTGTGAAGCTTTGACTTTTTAGCAGCATCTTCAGATGGTTCAGGGGGCTGACAATCTTTCTTGGCCTTCTTCCGCTGCTGGGCCTCTGCTAGACTGCTTGAACATCTGCAAGTGACAAGATCACTGAGGACGGTTCAAGGTACACAGTGTAAGATGGTTAAATGATAAAGATCTGACCAATTTAGGGGACCTACTTCAGTTTCACAGAAACTTTTGTCAATGAAGCGTTCTTGTTTTCCAGCTTCTGTTTCTTCCTGGGAAGACCTTTGTCTACCTCAGCCTAGAGAAGAGGACAAATCAAGCAATAAAATAAAAACTTTCCGTGCACATGTATGTTTACTAGAACAGCACCAAACCTCATGCTTCTCACATTTTGTGGTTTACTCTTCCTGCTGGTTTTAGTGTGGCTGTGTGTTGCAGAAGTACCACGGCCTACTTTATCTGGATCCGTGACCGGTGCACATTGTTTTGCAGTGCTGGGAATTCCTTGGTGAATGCCAGAGGTCTGGGGCACTCTTGAGAGCAGACTTAGCTCTATCTTCACCATTAGGGATCTGGGAGTCCTCTCGAGGTCCTTGGCAATACGCCCAGGCTTCTCTAAGTGCTTGTGGGTCGTTTTGTGAGGCATCTTGGTGCCCGTCTGGCAGATGGTCTCTGCGTTGGATTTGCTACAACTGATGCTGACTGGTGGGGCAGGCTGAACAGGGCTTTGGGCGGGGCAGGAGTTAGGAAAATGCTGTGAATTGAGTTTAGTCCTTTTAATGTCTCTTTTACCATTACTGCCTTCCTTACTTTTTTTGCAGTGTCCTACTTTCGTCTTTACCTTGGGTCTATCTGTGAAATATGGGTATTTTGTTTGAGCTGTTACCGCTTCCTCACATTTCACAGGGGTTGCTGCATCAGTGCGGTCTGGACAACCTCCTTTCACCGATTTTGAGAATTTCTTTGAGCTGTTCACATTAGCAGAAAGAGATTTTTGGCGACTTTGCAGACAACAGTTGTCCTGAGAGCTTTCACTGCTTTGCTGAGAAATGGCGGTGCTGTCTGTGTGGTGAGAAGAAAGCTGAGGCTGAGACTCCCCAGTAGAGTCAACCACTTGAACGCTGGAGTGTTTGAAGTCTTGAGTGAACTGTTGTTCTTTATGAGAGGCGTTCTCAGGAACAAGTACCGCGCTTTGACTTTCACTGCCAGAATTTGGTTGGCTGGACCTGATCCAGTTTCCCAACTGCCAGTCCTCATGGCTCACTGCTGGGGCGTCAGCCTGCAAACACAAGTTGATTTCAGAAAATGACGAACATAAAGATTCTGTACATGTACATATAAAAGTGAACGGTTACCGCAGTTTTAACTGAGGTGCCAGCTGGAGGCTGAGGTGGCTCCACAGTAGAGTTTTCACTCTCCGAATCTGACCCCGAGCTACTCTCCGATTCACTGGAGCTCATAGACTCTACCCCGGTGGAATGTGCCCCTTCAAATGAACTTCATCAAAAACACACAAACACCAGATCAATATTCACAGTTTTTCTCTAGTAGTAATACATTCGGCAAATATGTACCAGAAAAAAATAATTTATGAAACAATTCGATAAGTGCACTGTTTTAAAATAAATTTAAAGCCACAAAGACTGAATTAAATCATTAGTTGTTTAAATTAATCTGCTACTTTTTTGATAATAAACCACTTCAGCAATTAACAATTTTTGTTTGCTGCTTTTTTCCCCTTTGTAACAATAACAATAATAATGCTGATACACTTGGGTTTTAAATTAAATAGTACTACTTAAATATGGAGTGATGCAAGTGAAGTCTGTTTAGAAAAATAATTCAGTAAATAGCAGAAAACCAGTGATTTCCTTTTGAGTTTAGCATGGTTCTTTGGCTGGTAATTCACATTTCAGCTAACTGCCACGGCACTTACGATGAGGACATCTGTTGGCTGGGATGAGATGACTCAGGAGGTGAGGAGTCATGGTTTCCTGGAAAAAGTAAACAAGAATTAGTACAACAAAATAAACAACGGAAGTTTAAAGTGGTTTTAAGCCTTTGCACTGAAATCTACTGGCAGAGTTTGGATTTTAAAGGTTATGTCTCATATCATGGCATTCACGCACTATATGGATCTTTGGTGTGTGTACTTTTAACTTGTGTTGGTAAAACACGGCACCCGCCATATTTGATGGCAGGTACTTCAACAGCTGGGAGTCACTGAGTAACTGCACATCCGCCTTTGCCAGTAGGACCTGAAAGTTGGTGACATTTAACCAATATGTCAAGCTAAAGGAAGACTTAATACACTGCCTCCACTCACTTTCCCTATAGAACATTTTTCCATCTTTGACAGAGCACCAGAGTTGTACTTAATTCATTTCATGTAAAAAAGTTGATGGAAAAATCCACTGATATCCAGAAATGTTACATAAATGATACTGATCATGCTCTGTTGTCCTGGGATTCCTACCATTTAAGCATTTATACACTGACATCTACAAACTATCCAAAGCAGGGTGTACACATGTGCATGGCACTCTCCAGGCAGGAGCCTACTCCTGCATTACCATATGCCAGACTACACTGTAAAACAGCTCAGAAACAGCTTTAGCAACATTACAAAGGGTGCAAGGCAATGATGCAGTCATCAAACACTCCAGATCTCAATCTAACTGAGCAACCTCACAAACCACAGGACCCCAAGGGACTTGATGCCAATGTTCAAGTGCCAGACACAATAGTAGACCCTCACAGGTCCTCCATCCATGCCTTGATAGGTCAGAGCTGTGTCAGTGCTGTTGCTTAAATGAAAGGCATCATAGTGAAAACAATAAGTGGAAACTAAGTAGTAAAACACCATTCACTACTTCTCTCATTTAGATAAGATGAAATAAAACTGTGGGTGGTTTCTCAGATCTGTGGCCACAGAAAAGAGCCTGTTTAATAGATCACATGACAGAGCCGCCTGCTACCACCATCAACCACAAACATAACAGACTAGCACCTGGTTTGCATTCACTGCCGATTTTTCAAGATAGTATAGAATACAGCATTTCTAACTAAGGTTGCTTGATCTATGACTGAATACTTCTTCACTTCACTCACTCTGTCCTGGACATGAAGAGGCATGCTTTGCTTCCTGTAAAGACAGATAAAGAAACATGCTAGTGTTAATCAAGGTCATACTTGTACTTGATCTATATCTGCACATTTATGCCCACGTTTAGGCTCAACTGATAAACGCTTTAGCAACAAGACCTATGTTACAGCTTTTAAAGCTTTTTTGTGCTGATTTTAGAGGTCATGAAAAGATTATTCTGAGAGAAACAAAAGCAAAGCTAATTTAATCACAGATGTAATCTAACTTGACTTGTGTAACTGAGAAGTTGACCTATGGCTGACACTAGTGAAAGCCAAAAATATCCATCCTTGGGGAAGCATAAAAGTGATGTGTAAATTATCTCCTAATGTCTAAGGCCACTGCACAGCTGCATGGACTTATTGCCAGTGTGTGACTCAGTCACACCACAGTACTTGATGTGAATTTGTCAAAATTTGAGGGGGCTTTTGCACAACTATAGTTTAAAAGAAAATAACTTGGCCAATCTGGACTTCATTGAAGACTATAAGATACAAAATACTTCATAGCACCTTAGAAGAATTAAGATTTATTCTGTCTCCTACAGTGACTGAACTCTGCTCAATAATTTCAAGTTTGACAGAAAGAAATAATGAGGCAACCAAGACCCCTGCACTTATATAGACACGTGAAACATAAAATCTGATTTTTTACCTTGGCTAGGAAAGGGGACTTGGGGGGCTCATCTGTGCTTGGTGTGCGTATAGTTTTTAGGAGAGGTGGCCAAGCATGAGACATTTCCTATAGAGAGAAAAAACAAAGGGATATTTATTGTACGTGTAGTGCATGCTGCATACACTCTCACTGGAGTCCCAACACGTTTGTTAATTTCATCCTTTGCCTTTGAATTGAAAATAAGAACGCAAGCAGGTATTTTTACCCTTAAGATGTCCTCCACACATTGAGCTTCATCTGTCTTTGTCTACGGAGAAAAACAAAACAAAACTATAGTTATTCATTTCTGAAAGTACCCAAAGATCTTTAAACAAAAAATAGATGAGCAAATCTGTCTTCAACATCTCACATCATTAACTCCAAAATTTATAGCCAAGAGACAGCGATAATGCAATAGCTGTCCCTCATCAGCACTGAAAATTGTATAGTTTTCAAAAGTAATAGTAATTAATATTGTTATAAGATAATAAGAAAAAAAGAATTTCATCCCTGTGTTGGATACAGAAAGACTTCTGCATGAGAGGGTGGAAAATCGTATTTCGTATGTATGACATTTGACTAAACAGTGGGTTGAGGTTTGCGTTTCTGATTAAACATTCAAAATAAACAACAACTGTCAATACTCTATATCAGGCAGCTACATTAGATAAATACTACAAATACATAAGTCCACATGCTACATTTCTGTTTGTTTTCAGGAGTCTCTCCCAGTTTTTCCTTCTGAATGGTTAGTGTTTGAGATAAGGTCAGACTGAATGGGCCCCAGAGCAGTTATGCAAGTTGGTGACAAAGCTCATTTATTGTTCTTCTGAGCCTAGGGGTGAATTTATCAGAGCCAGCTGAGGTCACAAAACACAGGCTGCTTGCAACATCATACTGTCCACCTGAGAAAGACATGAGCACGTGCTCAAAAGACATTATGTAATATTTACACAGTAAACTTTCAAGACGCTGCATTGTTTTCAGGAGTTTCCATACTCTTGTGATAAATAATGTAGAACTCATCCGATTGTAAAATGAAACAGTGATTACATTGTGTTTCTAACAACAGAACAGTTCATAAGACATCTATAGCCGTATGCAGATGAGGTGTTAGTAAGAAATCCAAGTGAGTCACTGCGAAGCTATCTTGCACTGGATTTGTCCCAGCAGCAAATACAGCAGCTTATTCACACAGATTTGCTGCTGCAGGAGCGTAAGGGGGAGGTGCGGAGCAGTGCAGGTGCAAGGGTTGGGTGTATGTTTGTGCGTGTGATAGAGAACAGATGAATAGAGTTCAGCTGGAGTTCTGCCAAATTCTCAAAAAAAAAAACAAAAAAAAAAAACAAACAAAAAAAGAACAAGATGTTTTCAACGTAGTGAACAATCAAGTAGAATCACCGCAAATTGTGGGGACATTAAAGATAATTTGCCAGTAATACAACTGTATTTGCAATAATGCACATTATTAACAAAACCAAATTCCCTCCAGCTCTGGATGTTGTGGGCTTAATAGCACAAGCTTGACAGAATGAATGGCTTTAAGTGGCAGTAGCTAATCTTGAAATTGACTTTTTTTTTTTTTAATCTTTTACAACCATTTCTGACTTTTCTTTTAAATTAATACTTTGACATTTGTTTTCTGGCAACATTACCACTTGATGATGAATGAATGAACTATCTTAGCTTGGCATTGAGAGTGAAAAACAAATAACCTTGTTCTTTCTATCGCTAACTGGTAAGTTTCATCTTGTTTGCTTTACACAGGTACAAGTGATAAGGCAAAAAAAAAAAACAAGCTTAACTTCTGGCTGTGTGGCATCTATGCCAAGCTAACTTTCTCCTGGCTCGATACACTCAAACCTATTTATTATTTATAATGCATCCCGAAAAGTGCATTTACCATAGCACCATCATCAACTTGTTTAGGCATTATTGTTCAGGAAGAGAGAGTGTTGTTAACCCTTAACCCCAACAAAGTTTTGACAGTTGGGCTAGCAACATGGTAGCCCACTGCCAGCAGTTAGTAACAAGAGTATAGGAGGCAAAATTGGATCAAGTGCTATATAAATGCATTTCATTTATGTTTTTTCAAATAAATTAAAGTACTTTGTCATTGTTATTTTACTCAAAAATTGCACATTTCACAGTTGCTAAGCTGTAATATCTAAGACAATTAACTCACCTCCAAAAATTGTGGCGCTTTCTTTGTTTTACCCAGGTCAGACTTGCCTATCAACTCTGGCAGTGGTGCATATGGTTCTGGTGAAGGCTTTAGCTCAGGTGACTCTGTGACCAACTGGTCCTGCCCATCCATGGGCCGCACATATGCTGTTGGCTTCTGGGTCATGACCACACTGGGCTGCTTAGATGACAACAGGAGAGGAAAAGTCTGGGAGGGTAGTGCGTTAGTTTTGTTAGCTTCAGGCAGTGATACATCCTTAGGGGACTGTTTAATTTTCAATGTGGAAACATCTACATTGCTGGAAGACTCAGAGGCATGGTCTGTGGACCCTTGACATTCATCAACAGTGTCCTTAGTGTCCGTGTCCATGTGATTATGGTCACTGGAATGTAGGAAGGGTAGCGGCTTAACATCGTCAGACTGATCAGACATTTCGTGGTAAAGACTGGCACGGTCCCTGAGGTCTGAGAAGACTTCGTTCTTCTTTTGTTGTTGATGATGTGCTGAGTGGTTAAGCTGACTGCCCTGACTGTGGTTTAAAGGTGGCTTTGAGAAAGTGGATGAATGTCCATGGTGAGTCGGGGAAGTGGTAGTAACTCCTCTCATGGGGTGCAAGGAGTTACTAGAAGGCTCCTTCTGGCTTTGTGTGGACATGGAAAGGACCTGGTTCTGAATTGGAGGTTTGGTTGATTTATCTGTGTTTAACTGACCCTGATCCGACTGTGAGAGGTTTGCATAAGCGGGAGTGGGTATCGTCTCAATGGAAAGTGGTGAGGGAGTATCCACATCTTCATAATTGCCCAGCATCCTCTGGATTCGATTGGAAAGTTCATCTCCTTTGTTTGTCTACAAAAAGGATCAACATGTTAATAGAAGGCCGATATTCAGCCTATAAAGCATTTTTCCAAACATAACTGCCCCGAACTCAAAGTCTGTCTGGTTGCGTCTAGTTCACAAACATAATCCACACACAGCTGAGAGTCACAGAGAGTAAGGGTTTTGTGTTCTAGCAAACACAAAACCCCTCAGGCACCAAAGTCCTGGCATATGATATCCTCTAAAATGGACTAAGAAAAGCCGAATAGGTGCTCACACCCAAATACATACAAACCAATAAAGGGAAATTAACAAATAGATATTCAAAAAAAGTCTTCAGCCACACAGGAGAGGGAGTATTTGAATAAAAATAAATTAATAAAAAGCTGACCACAAGGCCTTGTCTTTTATCTCTCAGGCTACATACAGTTCTTCTTCTTTCACATTTGGAAAAAAAAAACAACAACCAAAAAAACAAAACAAAACTTTAAGTTGCTACAATTAGCCATCAATTAAAAATAAGGCAATGGAAAAAAAACTCTTAAATCCTCTTTATAGTGAGTTAGCATGATCAGTAATGTTCACTTTCCAGGAGACTGAATAGATTTAAAGACAGCAATGAAAGTGGTAAAGACTGGGATGCAAAGACTACAGAAGGAATATCTGGCAGGACTCCTTAAATGCATATCAAATACACCAGATATTGTATTCATGATGTAAAAACTGCCTAAACCTGTTCTGCACATACTGTCACAATGTCACTCTGTTGCAGTCATTAACATTTAAAAAAAAAAAAAAACCCTCACACACAAAAAGAAAACCTTGCTATACATAACCACAAGAATTAAAACCTACAGGTGCGTGTTTTACCTTGTATGGCTCCCCAAAAAGGGGTACATTCTCAGGCTTAGGTTCTTGGGTTTGGCTGGCTTCTTGGACCCTCTGTTGCCATGCTCGGAGGCGAAGGAGGTGCCTCTCTCCATCGTGTGCACTGCAGAGGATTACAAAGAAAGACAGATGTTAACTGAACTGCTTTTACAAGTATACCAGCATAACAAAATAGCCAAGACACAGAGATCGACAATAAAGTGGAAAGCTTACCATCAAACTATGGAGACATGGTTAACTAAATGGTTTAAGACTGTAATGCAACCCTTATTTATTTTCTGACATTATTGCTGAAACTGGGTTTGGCTTAAGAGATCCTGAAATTTAGTGACTACAATTTTAGGGCATCATATCATACTCTTATTTACCCCAGAGGCAGAGCAACGAGGTCTAATGGGAGATGGTGCCATCCGTCATATGAACAGACATTTGTAATTGGACTCACAGGTGCCCTGAGGATTCACCAAAAACATTCACATCTGTTCTTTCTAGTCCCCAAAGATAACATGCAGCTCTTCAGACATAAAATAGATGATTATAACTAATAGTCCGGATATTCTGTCACTGGCAGAAAGCTTGTTTACAATAATAAATTATACTGTAGAAAAACAATGTAATGGAAGCATTTCCGAGGAAAATCAATACATCCTACATACTTTGGATATACTCACGCAAACTAAGCATTTAATGTACCTTTTGAAATTTCTATTTTCTTCCCAAAACAGTGTTATCGTCCTCGCTGAGAGCGGCCCCAGTGGAATGCCTCCATGGCAACAAGTGGAGCAGCAAAAATTTGGGACTAAGCCAAATGCATAAGGCCAAACGCCTCTGAAAGCTCAAACCAGTAACAGGCTCTTCCTCAAAAACAGTAAGGGGTAAACAATACAGCTGATTATATTAAAATTACAGGCTAGTCTTTCAAAACAGTCATGAAAGCTTTTGTTCTGAAGATTGTATATGGTGATAACAATGATGCACAAGTGAAACAACCCAAGTGTCTTATAGAAAGTAAAAGGCATACAGAAATGGTAAATACCAAATAATCAAAGACAACCGAGCCTGTTTTCCACAGACTTGAATTTAATTTTTATTGATAGCACATCTACAATAAAAATTACCATTAAAAAGATTCTATTAACTGTCTTTTTATACACTTTCTTTTCTGCTAATCCAGCTTAGATTTGAGAATGTAGTTAGAATATTCCATCAGTCAAAAGGTGACAGGTGGGTTACACCTGAGACAGGTCACAGTGCTAACACAGAAGAGATAAATTGGCATATTCCAAGCCTATAGCTGATTTAGAATCACAAGTTCAACTAACATGGTGGGGAATGCAGACTCCACACAGAAAAACTGCAGCCAGCAAGCAGGTTTGAACCCTAAACCTCCTCGTTATGAGGCGACAGGAGCAAGGACAGCACCACTGTCCACCCTGCACACTGTGATGTCCAGGTTTATATGTCCAGTGTCTTCAGTCCAAGACGGGTTTTGGGGTCTGTCAGACTGTGGGAATAGACACTCAGGCAGCTGAATGATGCCGAAGGCCACAACAACAAAGACCTAACTAGGGAGCCAGCTGGCAGAAAATAAGAGATGTGAGGGACCAGGGCTGTTTAGCAGTGACTGAACTTGAAGTGTCCCTTAGCATACTGACAGCAAGGGGGGTGGAGGGGTTCAAAGAAAAATAAATAAATAAATAAAATACAGATAACCCTCTGTGGGATCATGTCAACTATTTTGAGTCTGGCGGACTCCTTTGAATTTGGGAGACAGAAGAATGAGAAAGCTCTAGCATACAAATGCCAGTCACAGAAGACAAAATACCACAAACTAGGTGACTGCAGGACAAAACAGCAAAATAACAACCTTGCATAATTACCCACAAGAAAGCAGTACCGATACTGAAACGGCAAAAGGACGCAAATTCCACCTACAGTACACACACGCACGCACACGCACGCACACACACACACATGCACACACGCACACAGTTCGATGAAAGATCTTGCAGTGTCAGTGGTAACACAAATTCAAAGCAATTTGAGACAGCGGTCACAAAATCTGAGGGCTCAAATCAGATAAATATTGAAAGACAACGATCCAACCTAGAAAGCGACTCAGTTTTATCAAGTTATCCTGTCAAATGTTACGCATACTTCTAATCTGTCTCAAATTTAAGAGAATGCAGAACCACCTCTATGGCAAAGATACTCAAGTTTCCAAAGGTAGTATGAGGTAAAATTACATCTTGAAACTTTGTTGAAAATGGCTGACAGTCAGTGCCATGACTGACCACACTGCTTTGCCTTTGAAGCACTTTTGCCTAATTCTAGATTTATAGCATTCACAAGGTTCTCAGAAAAAGTAATCTTGACCTCAAGTTTAGATGTCAAGATCACCGAGACTCAACCTTGTCTGAGATTTTTAGTAGATAGACCTATGGTATGAATTTGGAGCTCCTGTATGGTCCTATTGCATTTACAAACTTAGGGTCCCCACCCCCTGCCCTCCCATCCAGCAGTGTGATAACAATAGCTTATCAGCCTTTTACAACTGAGGGGTTGAAAAGAAGGGTAAATAAATAAAGGATATAAAAAAAAAAGATTACTTATTTATTACTGTATTGTCTAAAAATGTGGGAAGAGGATTACTACTCATGTTATATATTTCTTAGATTGATTTTATATTCATTTTTTAATTTTGGTGAGACAAATCAAGTAATTGGAAGATGTCACAGACAGATCTCCCCGTTTTAAAATCATTCCTTCGTCAAAGTCATTATAAGTGGTTTGAGATTTGTGAATTCAAAAGCCATTCACATCACTTCTATTGGCATGGGGGTTGCCAACAGAAGTGTCCCCGGCAGAACCAAAGGATTCCTTCACTGCAGAAGTCTAGCTTTTCAATTTTTGTCTTTAAGAATGAACCCATGGCTTTTATTTTCTAGATAAATCAATTATTCTACAAAATAGGCAGTAGTTGCGACATTAGTGAACAACTTTCTCTTGCCCTTTTGAAATGATTAATGACCTCTATAAAGAGACTCGGGACATATAGAGAACTTGAGCTGCCAAGCAGGGCAGATATATTTCAAAACCCATCAACCTGATACTGAATACTCACTTAACCCAGCTGTCTCAGCCAATTTACAGACTATTCGACAATGTTCCTCTTATTTCAGAAATTCTTGAAAGGGAAAAAAACCCCCAGCTAAATGGTCATCTGCAGAGGAATGGTTTATTTGAAGAGTTGCAGTCAGGATTTACACTTCATCATCTTGTGGCAACAGTGGATTCCTCTCTATGATTGCCCTGCTAGACCTCAGTGCAGCATTCACTGCCATAGACCACAATATTTTACTATACAGATAAGAACATGACACAGGTATTAAAGGTACTGCGCCGCAGTGGTTCGAAGCAAATCTATCAAACAGTTTGTTCATATAAATGGGGCGTTCCACTGGCTTCTGTGCTGGGACCAGTGCTTTCTTACATTATAAAAGCTTCACTAGGGCAGTATCCTTAGAAGGCATAGCATACATTTTCATAGACTACTTGCTTGTAGTTCCCAGGATATTTAAAAGTAGAATGGGATGCAGATCCTTCAGCTTTCAGGCCCCTCTTCCGTGGAACCAGCTCCCAGCTTGGGTTTGGGAGACAGACTCCCTGTCTCTCAATACTTTTAAGATTAGGTTTAAAACTTAACCTTTTGATAAAGTTTGATTTGATAGATATATATATATATATATACACACACATACACACATATATATACATATATATATATATATATATATATATATATATATATACATATACATATATATATATATATATATATATATATATATATATATATATATATATATATATATACGGCGTTTTTTAATAGCCTTGGACGCCCACATACTTCCGACTCCAGCTGTTTTCCAACTAAATCCAAGTTTTTAAGAAACGACGGCTGAGGTTTGATAATCCGTGAGTTATTAAGCGGTACGTTTTCTCCAAACATGAACGTAAAACGTGCAGTCTGAAAACACAAAACAGCTGCTATAAAACACACAAGCCCCGTTAACCCAGCTGCTAAAACTCACACGACCCTGCAGTTTCCAGCTGATTCCACCTCTTCCTCGAAATGCTTACAGAGCTAAAACCCTGCACGGCTTTTAGTTTAACCTGTAAACAAAATAACAATTAACTCTAACATTTCAACAAAGTTTCAAGCTAAACCTGGCCTCAGATAAACCCTTCGGAGCGCTGCCACCGAGCAGGCTGACCTTATCCAACTAATTAACTTACTCCGACGGGTCGGACTGGGAAGCTAGCGTTCAGCTAGTAGCTGCTAGCGTCGGCTGTGTCTGCCTACCTCGGCTGAGATGTCATGGTGCGTCTCACAACAACCAAAGTTGGTTGTCATGCGTCTCTCACAGTCCTCGCCGAGGTCTTCTTCTCACTTGGTCACATTGTTTACCGGTGAAGGTGGGTTGTTAGTTTAAAAACTGTCAGGACGACGTTGTTTGATAGTTGTCTGCTGCCAATACGTGTTTGGGCTGTCCACTCTGTCTGCCTAGTGGATTGTTCTACTCTTCTTAGCCATCCGGGGACCAACCTCAGTTTTATACACTCAAATTTGTTAAAAAAGATTGCTAAAGCTGTCGATTTGCTTTTCTAAGTATATATCAAAAATAAATGTGTCGAAAGAGTCCAATAGGGGCAACATTATTAATCGTTTTTTCTCCTTTAGAGGGGTTTGCGCAAACTTTTCACAATTACCCCTGCCTGAGACACATGGTACAGCCACCTGTGTTTATATTTACATGTTATGTGCTCCATTGTGATTTAACTTGGTTGTCGGTACCTGAAGAATAGAATGATTACGTAAAACAAGGAAAGATAGAGAACAAGTAAGTAATTTTATTATAATATGATATAACAAAAGATGTAAAATGTACATAAACAAAAACAATGCTTTATTTTATAATATTTATTATTAACAGTGAGCTCTTGCCATAATTTTAGTATTGAAAACCCTACAGCAAATAATCATTTGATCTCATGATTATATGTAATGGAAAAAGAGAGATTTAAAAAATCTGATTTAGGGAAATCATCCCCTTTGTCCTGTGTGGTCCTGTTTGATATATTTGACTAATATCCATTCATAAATAAGATCATTTGAGGGGACACATGAATAAATTGTTCTTGGCAATATGTATCCATTGAACTTAAAAAATGACTCAGTAAGAAAGCATATGGCTTAAAGGCAAGTATGACTGGCTTTTAAACACACAAGATACCTTTTTTCTTTTCTTTTCACACTTTCTTGTGATTATTTGTTGATGTTGATTAAGACAGGCAGAATGTCCTGACTCACTCTTCACCTTTGTCACACCTTTCATGACATTTCTATTTTAATACAGGCAGAGAAAGGTCTGTCTGGAGGCCCAATAGGAGGGTTATGTTATGCTGCCCCTGGTCGCCTGCCAGCAGAGCACACCAACAAAAACCCTCCTTCATTTAAACCTTAATAGTGCTTAGGCTTAATAGTGTGTCTACACTGTAACAGAAAAGCTTTTCCCCCACTGCCCACCCAAACCCCTTCAATCCATATAAAACAGTACATCAATAACAACAGATATGGCACCGATTACGTCATGCATAGAAGAGAGCTGGGATGGGGTGGTTTGCAAAACCACTTGCAGATGTTCAGTAAATGTAGACGGACTACATGAAATTTTCCAATTGTGTGTATTAAAGGGTATCAGCTCAGCCATCAGCTGATGTATTCTGGCACTGAGATTTGCCAAGGTTTGCTTAGGATGACTTTTTGTCATGACCAAACTAATGCTGTGATTGATTAGTCAATTCAAATGGATTTTCTTTTATACTAGGCTTATCATTTAAACATGCAGTTGGAATGGATCTTTCAGTATATATTTTGATCATTCAGAATAATTCCACTAATTATTTTAAATAACTGATTATTATTTTGAGACAGATTACAAAAACTGCAATGCAAAATGAGCCTACTTGAAGCACCTTTGTGGATTTTCTTGTCCACATTTTGGTGGAATATGTGAAATATGTTGTTTGTTAAAAGACAGCAATAATGCTCAACATTTCACAGAGAAACTGGTGTTTCACCCTATTTGTACACCCTAGTTGTAGTTTTTTTTTATGGCAGTAAATTATTTATTTATACTGATTGTTAGTCTGGTGCAGTACTACCCTGTAAGAAGTCTGCCATCCAGTGGTTGGACATTAAACGGGACTTAATTCCAGTACTTCCATTAGTTTACATCATACCCAGGAGGTGGCAGTATATTATGTCCTTGTGTAGTAATGAAATGCAAAAAGATACATTGTGAGGATTTTATGCATAACAACTGAATAAAAATAAACAAACAGACAAAATGGAAGTGGGAAAAAGAGCAAAAATATGTTTACAATCACATCTTATCATAGCTTTCTTAAATAGTTAAACTCAATAAAGATGTGAGAGTGAAAGGAAAATGAAATGGTTTAATATTAAACTATCAACACAACATTAACATCATTGCATTCTTCATTTAGAGAGAACATTTACATAGCTTTTTGCCTTTGAATAAGTCAGCAGAGCAACAAGTTTGCCCTGAAAGTTTCAGAGTTGACACACTAAAATCATTCCCCATCTGCTCCTTTTAGCCAAAGTGCCACGAAACACCCTTACAACTGAAGTCACATAAAGAATATTATTGTGGATAATACAAGTATATGTGCCATATAATGTTCATAATACCCACGTCATCATGCTCATATGCTTGATCCTCATCTTAAAACATATTTCTGAAAGAATGTAGTATACAGCTTCACTGATCATAGCAAGTGCATTAAATGCATTTCATCAGAATAGTAAATAATATTGTTACTATCACTCACATGGCTTTCCAAGTTTAGTGAACTTGTGGACCTCACTCTTATTTTCTGTTCACTCAGGTAAGGGATTTAAATGCACATCGAGAGCACTAGAGAATAAATCTAAACTTGCTTAAGAATATAGAGAAATTACAGTTATTAATCTTTTCTGCCCCAGCCCTACCCCTGAATTACAATCCAAGCATAACCATCCATTACTAGCATCTCTGATACCCTATTTTATTATTGGGCTTTGGAGACCCACAATAGATTTTTCTTATTGCTGTTGGCGACTTAAGTATAAATTACAACCACTTCCAAACACACTTGTTACTTCAAAACAGCTCACAAGGAAATAGTGAACATTTTATTCTTTTCTATTAGTCTGAAAGGTTTACTTACTAGATACTTTAGAAAGTAAGCTTTTAACATACAAAGTATGAAAAGAACAAATAAAGTAAAATGTCTAAACCGTTTATATAAGCAATAAGAATGTAACACTTCCAGCTTCCAGGTATGATCAAATTAACTAGATAAAAAAAAACAAGCTGTGTGACAATTTTATACTAACCCCTGTGGGTATGTGGCAGCTTTAAATTAATGAAAAGCAAACGATGCCAATTTTTAAAGAAATTCACCATAAGTTATAGAGTGAGCGCCATCTCCTTTGTGACAAAGAGGCTGTTCTTTTCTTTTATTCATTCTGTACATTTGCATCTAATACTTCCATTAAAATTTCTAAAAACGCAGGACCTTTCATATTATTTAATATCCTAATTGGTGGTTTTACTTAAAAGATCTGGATACCTCTACCTCTGATATTTTATCCAGCACTTTGTTGTTGGCGCTGATTTGGACTTCTTTGCCAGAAGGTGACCAGATATGGAGGACATTTAAGAACTGTGTCCCCCAGAGCATCTTCCTGGGTAGCAACCTGGATGCAGAGCGATGTCCCAGCGTTCTGTGTGCTGAAATGCCGTGTGACGTCGTAACGAAGGCCGCAGCTCTCTGCGATTGTTGTAGGGCTGTTATGTGCATGTAGTGTAGTGGCAGCTGGAGCAGTGGCTTTGACCTCCAGTTGCTCATGTCCCACAGCAGATATATCCACAGGCAATACCACGTAGGCATGCAAAAAGCTCTCACCAATGTTGCACTTGAGGTCAGTAGGCCAACAGTATTCCCCGAGGTCTCCTAGGAAAGGAAACTAGTTTGTGAAGGCCTATACACATGCGCAATATAAAACAGGTCAGTCAGGTGGAGATAGATGCAGCAGAACCACTTTAATTAGCGATGATGTCTCTCAGGAATTATTTTCAGAACACAGCCTGAGATTTGATTTTGCAACAAACACCCCCCCCCCCCCCCCCACGCCTCCAACCCAGAGTTGATGGTGTCATGTTGTGTCTCCTTACCTTCAGTTGAGTCTGACAGCCGAATGTTATGATTGTCCTGAAGCTGCAATTTTTTGATGTATGTCATCCCAGTACACTCCATTAAACAGTCACTTGGTTGTATCACCCTCCTGGGAAGCGGGTTGATCAGTGTTTCTTTTTCTGAACATTCAATTGCGCCGACAGCCAGCAGAAGTGGCCACAGTATGCCAAAAGACAACCATATGCCGATATGTCCTGGCATTCTGTCCAGCATTAATCAAAAACCGAGGCAGCTGCCAATGTTTAGCTAGACCTGAAACTTCACAGACTTTAAACTTAGAACTATATGTGAGGATTTCACTGCAGCCAGGAAAGGATTGCATGTACAGCAGCTAAAAAAAACATTAGAGGCTCCTCAGAAGTACGCAACATGTTGCTCTCCCTCACACCAACACCTAGTTTTATACAGTACAGTGCCAACTTTTCCTCATCTACTTTTTCCCTCCCACTTGAATTAACAGCAAGTCTGTGGCTGGCAGTAAGCCACGAGGGGCTGGGATAAGGAAAGTTTTATTTAAAAATGTCAGTTGAGAGAATAATATAAAGAATACTGTAACGTGGGTTGTATTCAGTGGTTGAGAGGACCACTCAGCCCACGACAACACTGGTACTGGGAATTCCACAGTGCTTGTCCTTTAATAAACACACTCTTCACTAACCTTACAAGGCCCTGTTGAACGGCTGCTGTCTTATCATGAAGCAAGCAGTGTTCATACAACTAGTAACGTTACTTTGAGTTAAGGAGGTAAAGATATGAGGTCCATCTGAGTTCATGTGCCAGCACGCTTCTCACACACTCTACAGGGGGCAGTGGCGCATACTTGTGACATCACTAAACATGAACTTAGGTGGTCTTAAAGAGACACCACACAATTGTGACTGTTACAATGCATTGTTGTGATATGTTATACTTCTGTTTCTTGTGTTTTATTGTGAAGCATTTTGTTTAATTTGTGAATTATACTTACACAATAGCAACTGAGAAGTATTAAAAAAATTAGCTGATTTCAATCATTTATAATCTTTTATTGGAATAAGCAAGAATTTATTGAATGGTACAAGTGATTAAGATGGGAAAACAGTGTCTTGAGCACAATAAAAAAAAAGGTTTATCTAAATATGTTAAATTGCTTTATTGTATAACACTGTAAGCAGTAGTACACTTGTGAAACATTACTTAAAACATGGTGGTAATTTTGTAAAATAAGCCAGAGTATACAACAAAATAAAATTACAACCAAGAACTGTCACCAGTCTTAATCAAAAAAGCATAAATTTGAAAACAAACAAACAAAAAAACAAGAATTCTTTAGTATAAATGTATATAAAAGCAGTCAGATAATGTAATGTAAATTACGTCACAAACACATAAAACTGAAGCAGCCAATCTCAAAAATAAGAATCTGAATTTTGAATATCTAACTGTTGCAATTGGCAGAATTTATATACATATGACAAATCAGAATCAAAATGAAATGTGGACAGAAGATTGTGTGTTCTCCTCTGTTAAAGCATGTCAGTCATATCACCAGTAAATAGTTTAATTATGAACTTTTACAGTTGCAGTTTTTGGGTTTGCGGGCCAACATTGTTTTTCTTTTTCCTCAGTTGACACATGAAAATATAGAGTATAACCAATGGAAAGTCATGCCTATGCCCCAGAGAAATTAATAGATTGCTAAATTTATCTTGTGAGCATGAAACATAATCTGTGAAGATTACATATCAGAGACGATCTGCTTTAAAAGTAGAGCCTGATCCTCTTGTGAGAGGGTCTGGCTCAAGTCTTACATTTCTTCAGGGAACATTTATTCTCAGTAATAGTTAACAGCTATTAATAGTAGCCTGTCCACATGAGATTTATTTAAAGACAGACTGTGAGGATTTACCATACATGTGTTGGCTGGAGCTTTCTTTGGTTCAACGGTTACAGACAAAGACATAAAGATTGTGTAATTACTGTTAAATCAGTTGAACAATAATTGTCCAGCTTTCCAAAACTCCTGTTTTAATACAGCGCAGCTGCAGGAATGGAAAGCCCAGACTTGCTTTGGTTCCTGGAGCCAGTGCTGAATGCACTTTCTATTTTAAAAGGGAAAGACGACCTACAAAAGCAGCGTTTGTATGAGAACAGAATTGTGGATATGATTTTTTGTTCTTTTGATGTGTGTATAAAAGCCAAGCGGTTCATACCACACACTCAAGACAGCCTACTCCTTGCCAGGGTCCTCAGAGTTGCCCAGCCCACAGCCACAGCTGCGGGTCAGCTCCATGGAGGAAATGACAATGGTGCTGGATTCATCCATATAGACAACGGGCACCACTTCATGGGAGATGGGCTGACAGCATGGCACCTGGTCCTGGGAAAAGATAAAGAGACCAGGAATCAGACACGGTGCATATTTTCATGATTATAGAGTTGACGCTTAAGCATTTTAAAAATTGTATTGTTGTCATATTTCAGTGAAAAACCCCCATAAACATTTAGAGTGTGCAGGACTTGCTCTGCTCCACACCAAATAAAGCAAGGTGTCAAGAAATGATTTACATTTTTATTTTGTTTAAATAGAAATGATTTAAACAAAATTAACCAACACTTCAGCTTCTAGTTTTGATTTTTTTTATTTACTGTTCTGTTTCCACAATACTCTCCTGCTGTCACGCTTTTTCTGGTCGATGAACTTTGTGGAATGCCTCGGCTTGTTTTTGGTCAAGTTCATTTATGTTGGCAGGAAGAAGAAGTACACATGCTTACATGCAGCTGTTTCGCCTCCAGAGCACACCAAGGTAAGATACGTGCTGTTCTTAGGCAGCATAGTAGAAAATAACAAAGTACATCATAAATCTAAGCATTGTGCTGTTCCCACACACTTATGAGAATTTCCTATGCCAGGTTTTGTTTTTTGGGGGACTAAAGCACAACATATAAATATCTATAGATGTAAATGTGAGTCAAAAACATATAAATCAGCGAATTATTCTCTTGTAATAATGTCTTTGTTAACTATACCTGTGTGTTGGCATCCTGGATATTTACTTGGGATGATGGACATTGCACAGTGGTCATGGCAGAGTTGCAGGTTGCGCATTGAACATAGGTAAGACTCAAAGGCTGGATCACCCAGCTGTCCCAGCCCAGATCTGGGAAATTAAACACTTGATTTCTGTACTGAAAAATGCTGCATACCAGTATTATTGTTACACATTAATAACAATGTATTGTTACACACCTTTCATAAAGATCTCTGAAGCAATGGAGCAACAGTTCAGGCTCGCACTGTTTTGATTATCAGCTGATGCAGAGTAGCCTGGGACTGCTGGGGCTGGAAGGAGATACAGAGGCACTGTAAGACTTTAGAGTTGACTGCCACTAAGCGCTACGTTGAGGGTGGAACATTTTACTGTGTATCTTTTGATTTCACATACTTGCAGTATGCTTGGCTGTGTGAGAAATGATGCTGAAGGTTCGGTTCCACTGCTCTCTGACACTGTCCAGTGCACCGGCAGGTAGCTGCGGCTCAGTCTGCAAGCTCAGAACCCCAAGGAGGTTCTTTTTGATGGACTGCCATGACTCACCTTGGCACCTGAACATCACGTACAATGTTGTGTTGGAAGAAAAATAAAAGAAAGTAATCTTTGTTGTTTTTACAGCATTAAAAGAAAAAGTAGTACCCTCGTGGACTAGTGGTTTGCAGATGTTTGGCTGAAATGAGACAAGTGTGATTGATTTCATTACTGCAGCTTGAACAGAACAGTCTGTTATGTCTCTGTGCAGCTCTCCCTGAAAACCATTTGGGCAACATGACCCTGAATCACACAGTGAATTTACTATTTAACCCATGTGACCTCACCGCACGTGCATCAGCACACAGCTCACTCTGATTTCTGAACAATAGAGAAAGATTTCCTTGAAATGTTCCCAAAACATAATTAAAACATCATGCAAATAGATGGCTGTACTAACAAAAACTACATAGGCACGCAAAATTGTGGTGTGGTTATTCTGATAGATTCTGATTTGGTATTGATACTGACCTGTGACCTAAGACAGCAGCTTCAGGTTCTTTCCTGGATGGATCCAAGACAAATGCCATCATCATGGAAGAGCCCAAAAGCATTGTCATGACAATGAATGCAAAGGCCATGGTGGATGAACACGTAAGACTGGCTGCAGACAAAGGCTGCGGTTGGTTCCGAACGTCTGGTTGGAGGAGGAGATAGGAGCGACAAAACTGGGATGCTGCGCTAGGTATTGTTTGTCAGGGTCTGGGAACCACGGTTTTTATCTGCTTGTACCCCAACGTGGCCTTGAGATAGTTAACACTGTAGACTTTTCCCCTGTTCTGTGTGAAAGAATAAAAGAACGAAGATTAATGGGTGGAGAAAGAGAGGTCACAAATGCAGGCAAAAAAAACCAACAACTTAGGAACAAGAGGTACACATACGTTGTAAAAAACATGTACTCATGTTATAGTATGCCTGCCTGGGCACAACACTTTGACAAAAGGTTTGAATTTATATTTAAAGTTGGTGTTTCTATTATTATTACTTATGTATTTTTGCTATTTCCATAGGTGAAGGAAAATTATGAACACATCTCAATGTAATGCAGTCCATTAAACATCCTGACAAAATGACCTTATCAGTGAAATACCTAATTTAACAAGAGGCACTCTGAGACTGTCCTTCACCAAGGCAGCTCACTCTGAGGGCGGTATTGCATTTATATAACTACTTAGTTTTCTTTGTTTGTTAAAACATACTTTAAGCAGTTTACAGTGCAGTGAAACTCCTATAAGGGTTGCGTGACAGATGTTTCATTTGATTATACAAACATTATATCACAATAGGTAATGAATAATAGGCACTGGTTTTTAAAAAACTGGAAAAGAATAACTTGAGCTTATTATATAAAAACTACTATATTTCTAACTAACTAGGCAGTTATTTATCTTTCTCTGTACAACACTTTCATTAAAGACTTAATGCACTTTGCAGTCAACTTGAAAGAAAGGCCGATGTGAAAAGTAAAATTTGAGATCAGGCATCATGATATTTAGATGCAAACTATAATGTGATGTCATATCCTGAATGTTGCAAAGAAGTCGTCATACTTGGAATATCCATATATCATTTCCTATATGTTGTCAGTACAAAAAAAAATGAAGTAGAAAACAGTTTTAAATAGCTCTATATTCCATTAATATAACTTTTAAAATGTGACATAATCTTTTAAATTTTAATACTTTCTACACAATATATTAGGTTATAAAGCTTTAGTAAATTTTTTACCTTGAAGATCGGGATGGCTGTAAGTCCGATTTTAATTAATAGTTAATCAGGCCCCAGTCTGCACCCCTATAAATTTTTATCACAATTCATTCAAAAGGCATTTTATATTGTAAGGTAAAGAACCTACAATAATAGTGAGAAACCCCCAACAATCAAATGATCCTCTTTGAGCAAGCACTTGGAAACAGTGGGTAGGAAAAACTCCCTTTTAACAGGAAGAAATCTCTGTAAGAACCAGACTCATAGAGGGGTAACGGCAACCAGTCGGGGTGAGGGAAGACAGACAGGACAAAAGAATGTGGAAGAGAGTCAGAGATAGATAGTGACTACTCATTAAATGCAGAATGGTGCGTAAGCACCAAGTTAGTGAAAAGGGTGAGTAAAGAAGAAACACTCAGTGCATGATGGGAAGCCCCCAGCAGGCTAGGCTATTGCAGCATCACTCAGGGAGGATTCAGGGTCACCCCAACTCCAGCTCTACATTTATAAAAAAGGAAAGGTTTAAGCCTAATTATAAAAGTAGAGGTGTCTGTCTTCCGAATACAAACTGAGAACTAGTCCCAAAGCTTGAAAGCTAAAGGCTCTGCTTCCCATTCTGCTTTTAAATATCCTAGGAAACACAGGTACGCCTGCAGTCTGAGTGAAGTGCTCCTTTAGGGTGACATGTATGATCATTATTATTCAGATAAGATGGGGGCTGATGATTTAAGACCTTGTATGTGAGGAGAAGCATTTTAAATCAAATTCTGAATTTAACAGGGAGCCAATGAAGAGAAGCCAATATGGGAGAAATATGCTCTCTATTTCCAGTACAATAATACAGTTACTGCATCATTTTGAATCAAATGATGGCTTTTCAGGGTATTTTGAGGACAGCCTGAAAATAATATATTACAAAAGCGGATAATAAAAGTAATAAATGCATGAAGTCGTTTTTAAGCACCATTCAGGATGTTTCCAATTTTAGAGATATTGCACAAATGCAAGAAAGCAGTCCTACATGTTTGTTTAATATGTTCACTGAAGGACATCCTGGTCAAAAATTACTCCATGATTATTCACAGTGTGATTGGAGGCCAAAATAATGACATCCAGAGTAAGTCTCTAGTTGGATGTCATTTTTCTAAGAATTTCAGGGGTGGGTACAATAACCTTTCATTTGAATTTAGAAACTAAAAATAGACGTCATCCCAATCTTTATGTCTTTAAGACATTCCTGCAGTTTAACTGTTGTGTGTGTTTATCTGGCTTCACTGATAGATGTAAATTTGCAATGAAACGCTATGCCTTTGAATGATACTTCCTATGGAAAGCATGTATAAAGTAAAGAAGTTGTGTTCCCAGCACAGAACCCTGTGGAACTCCATAACTAACATTTGTGTGTGAAGAAGATGCCTCATTTACATAAACAAACAGGAGTCTATTTGATAGATATGATTCAAACCACTACTCTGCAGTAACTTTAATTCCCAAGGCATGCTCTAATGTCTGTAATAAAATAGTGTGGTCATCAGTATCAAATGCTGCACTGAAGTCTAGTAGGACAGTAGCAGAAATAAGTAATGCCCGAGGCCATAAGATCACTTGTATCCTTTCCTGACACTGTTTCTGTACTGTGATGAGGTTCAAAACCTGACTAAAACTCTTTGAATAAACCATTTATATCATATATGTGGGGTTTTGTTTTTTTTGCACTACACATTTGGGTTTGAACAGTCAAAGATGGCAACGGATGACCCATCGACAGACCCCAGTTTATAATCATGGGAAAAATACAGTTGGTTTCAACAAACTGCAACAAACTAGCATTTATTTCTGCATATGGGTGATTATCAGTTTGTATCACACCTCACATTTTTGGGCATCACATGAAAGGTGGAAATCTCCCCTGATAAACAAACAAAACAAAAAAACGATATTATTTCTCTGCAGCTGCTTTTCAAGGACAGAATCCTGAGGGAAGAAATGTAGTACAAAGCAACAATGATTGCTGCAGGTGATGTTAATATCTGAAAAAAACTTTCACAGTTCTGTGGGTCATGCGAGGCCACAGACTTGTATGGAATGGCAGCTACAAGTTCTGTGTCCTTAGCTGACCTCCGTCTCTTCAGATTCCTCAACTAACAACTAAATTTGCAGCAGCCAAACTTTCTCATGAGGCCAAATTGGTTCTCTTATCTGCAGCCTGCGGATACCAAACAAGAATTCTTCCACGCTGCCAAAGGAATTCATGCTGCAAGCTGTTGCTTGCAGTACTTTCCTTTGGAGGTGATATAACAAGTCTGTCTTTCACCTTAGATAAAGACCTGCACTAAGTTAAATGACTGTCTGTTCAATATATTTACATGTATGTATGCATGTACATATCTATGTATTATATGGAAAAGAAATATGTGTTTTTACCTCAGCTCACAGTTTTGGAAAATATTATACATTCACTCAGGGTTGTACTACCAGAAAGATACCCCTTCTCTATTCTTCAGTATCTTGTACTATTTCTTTCTTAAATTTAATTTCAAAATAGAATGTCATATTGTGATCAAAATAATGTGATAAGCTTACAAAATATAGTATTTTAATTTGTTGGGGCAAATTGACACAATGTTACCAAAGGTAGAAGTCTGTGAACATAATTTATTTAAACACTTATTTTTTGAAAAGGTTTAATTATGAACATATTGTAGGTCTACTTTGCTTATGTAAAAGTACAAATACTTCTGTCAGAATGTAACTGCTTCATATTATTACAATAATATTTTAGAAAATTTTAAACCCACATAATTCACATATGGAAAATAGTCTTGCGTAAGATGTTGTATGGGTCTCAACAACACTGCAAAGATCTTAACCTCAGGTCTTAAATTTTCCATGCCTCAGCTTCTCAGGGCTGGAATGCTTTAATTTGTATTTTGTTACCACATGCAAACACAAACACACACACACACCCTAAACCCTAAACCAGTAATTAAATATAAACATGTGCAAACAAGTACTTTCTGTGCAGATGAAGTCTGATGTAGTGCTTTTTTTTTTTAAAGAAAATCTGTAATATGAACAACTTCAGACTGAAAATACATGAGTAGCATTTTTGTATGCTAGTTTTTACATTCAGCTTACTTGAATGATTTTAATCCAGTGGTATCTGGCATGGAGATCAGACTCATCAAATGGTCACAGGCAGTGTTGGGTAAGTTACTTTAAAATAGTAACTTAGTTACATTACTAGTTACTTCTATCAAAAGTAACTCAGTTACTTCAAGTTACTCGTTACTTT
Source organism: Neolamprologus multifasciatus (assembly GCF_963576455.1). NCBI lineage: Eukaryota > Metazoa > Chordata > Actinopteri > Cichliformes > Cichlidae > Neolamprologus > Neolamprologus multifasciatus. Next base: position 19,409,978 of record NC_140445.1, on the reverse strand, counting down.
CAAAGTAACTAGTTACTAGGGAAAGTAACTTTGGTTTTACTCAGAATTCTCTTGTTAATGTGTTGCTTCCATAACTTTGCCAGTCTTCTAGCTTGCTTACTTGCCACAAGTGCACTGTGCCACCTACCAATAGAAAGGAAAAGATAATACATATTTCCATGAGAGAAATCCCACGCCTGGACCGTCATTGACTGCTGCCATGATTCTAGCCTACGTCACAGCGTCATGTGCGCCTTTTACATCCAACACAAAAACTGCAGTCGTGGTGCTTTGATTGTACTCAGAACTCGGAAATTCTGCCTTCTGAAAAGGAAGACGCTGTTGTGACAGTGATGTTCACTGTTTTGATGGTATATATGCATCAATCGTTTGTTGTAAGATTCAGATAATTATTTTTTAAAAGCTAGACATTTTAAATGAGAATAAGAAAGAAAAGTATTTCTTTGTGCCCACCTCTCCCTGTTAATGCTCTACCTGGCCCCCTGGCAAAACTTTGCTAGCTCTGCTCCTGCACAGTTACCAGCTGTTAGCTACCTAAAAAGGATCCTGGGGTTATCTGTCTCTCAGAAACAGTTCATAACTTCCCTTCAACTCATTCATGTCACCTAAAAGGTAAACCTGTTTCTCCATCACCTGTTCAGCTCTGATGATTCAGTAAGGACATCTCCTGGTTTCATGTTTCCCTCTCACCAGATAAACAAACCGACATCATGACCAGCAGATTTTTTGCAGCTGTGGCTCCAGCAAACATCAGCTGATACTAGAAATTAATATTAAATAAATTCAAACAACAGCTGATCAAGCTTAAACGTGCTGCTGTTGTTTAACGCGACATCGGCTGGTTTCCTCTTTCTGGCGCAAAGTGTGCGATAAATAAACATGAGAGAAAAGCCGATCAGCTGATCATTGATCAGTTTCATGATTGAAGTAGAAACGGGAGAGGGAGGGGGGAGAATGAGAGAAGAAGAGGCAGCTGTGCAGCAAAGACACAGAATAACTCCAGCTTTGTGTCTTTTTCATTGTAGCTGAATTACGGGACAAACTGTTCCTTTTCACCTCAATAAGAAACGCGTAATATTTTCTCTGAATACCAGACGGGAAGGTTGGCAACTCTAATAACTTATGAACAAAATAAAGTTTAACATCATAGCACCCACCCAGCTGTATAGAAACTCCGTCATGCTAGCTAGTACGCAGTACGGAAAAAGTCAGAATAACGAAAATAAACTCCACCTAAACTTGGTTTATATCTGACACAGATAGACTGCAGGTCATAACTTCTTACCTGAAGTTCAGTTCACACTTGGACCGGCGGCCGCCTCGGGTCTCTTTTCCTTCTCTTCCACCTGCTGCCTCCACCACTTGCTAATGTTACTGAATCTGTGGAAGCTCCGCGATAGCCACCACACGAAGTAACGAGTAACGACCCTATCTAAATCCCAGTAACGACTAACGCGTTCCTGATTTTGGCATAATAACTAGTTACCATGCTCGTTACCACAATAATAACGTAGTTACTGTAACGCGTTACTTAATAACGCGTTAGTCCCAACACTGGTCACAGGACACTTTTGAGACATCGTTGTTGCTCTGTGTGTGGGTGTTGTAACAGTTGCTGTTGTAACGCAGTGTATCGCCACATGGCGGCGCATCCAGTCTCGTGACTGGTGTGTCACCCCCTTTTTGTTCTTCTTTGTAACATCTCTCAGTAATGGATTTTTCCGTGTGTTCGCGGACTAGTGTACTCTGTAGTTGCCCTTGTTTTAGCCTTCAACCATTTAGTCAACCATTTCCCCAAAGTGTGAGTAATAAGTCCAGCGCACTGATGGTGGGCGTGTGTGTGTCACTGTGGGATTCTCCAGCTTTAGACAGCTTGCAGCTATGTATGAATGAGAGTCCTTGAGTAGCAGACGTCTCCCACCACTTCCTTGTCGTAGAAAGTCACAGCACCAACAGGTGCTGCTGGCTGGGATCACACAGAGACTCTGTACACGGACAAACGTTTACCGTGATGTCCCAGAAGCAGACATCACAGACAACTTTCTTGAGGACGCTGAAAACAAGCTGAGTTCAATGAACAATTTTCACTGGTGCTTAACAGGGCACGGGAGCTGTGGCAGCATTTAACACAGCAAGACGGGGAAACTTCAGTGGTAGCATTTTAATAAAGACAAATATTAGTACAGTAAACTGTATCAAAACGCAACAACATGTGAAATGTATTGCAGATGGCACTTAATAAAGGTGCAACAATGTTATGCAATCCAATAGTCTTGCTGCCAGTCATATTATGAAGCACCTGAGAAGCATTAATAGTGTTACAAAACTAAAAATTAAAAAATGTTTTCCTTCAGGGTGAGAGGCCTGGAAACACTGAGGTGTGAGCAAAAACGTACTGAAGGAACAGAAAGAGAGCAAATTAGAGTACATGCTGTGCTGTACTTGTAACTTCATTCATGAATAAATCTGTATTTACTGCAGCTAAGCCTCCTTTCAAAACACTTGCTGCCCTTTATTAGAGCCGTCATCTGTTTATTCAGCGCAGATGCCAGCTGTAGTAAGGTTTAATCCTAATCCACTTGCATCTTGTTTTGTTTAAGCAATCGCAGGAGCCTGTCTGAGACACTTGCTGGTGTCTTGTTGTGATGGCTGGGGTGCTGTAGCTGTGGAGCGAGGACGTGCGGTTTCCCATGCTGCTACACAAGGGAAACAAAATAGTCATAAAGTTATAACCTATACTTTTTTCCTTTTACCCTTTATAAGGTATAAGAGAGGAGGTAATGAATGGAAGGGGACGTGGCCAGGTAAGTTCTTAATGTTCAGTGTGGGCATTTGTTTGGATTTTGCTGTGTATTCTTCAGTTTTATCTTAATATTAAATGCCAAGGTTCTTATTCTGTTAATGGTTAACATAATGAATTCAGTCATTATAAGAAATAATTTGTTTTTCCAAGTTATTTACATTTACGTTACTTGTGTTGTAAATGCCGTTTTGGATTTATTGGGAACATTTCATAAATCAAGTGTCAGTTAAACTGTAAAAATAAGTATAGCATGTTATTTTGTATCTAGAGATCTATTATTGCACTATTCCTGGGTTGCAAAACACAAGCTCAGAAATTTCAGACTTCTGTGTGAAAGTATCTTTGTTTTTGTTTCTGACAGTGACAACAGCAAAGAGGTCATGGGCTGTGGCCTGAGAAAATCAGAAGTACAGCAGAAGAAATGTGACAGAGGTGCAGCTACTTTCCAATTTTTTTCTTCTTTAAATAAATGCTTTTTTTTAAATTGTAAAACTACAACTCAGTGTCTTCTCTCATTTTAGTGAGCCTCTCAGTCCCAGGTAAGTTTATTTACTCCATCAGCTGTACCTTTTATAGTGTATAGTTCAAACTATTCTCTGGAAAAATTCTCAGTAAGTTTAACTTTTGTAAATGTAACCCCACTTTTATGCATGCGGCAAAGCTGCCACTGGTAAGTGTTTCAACCTGGATCTGACTAAGAGTATAAAAGTGCTGGTAATAGAAGATGAGTGCTTTGTTATTTCTCTCCAAATCTTCAGCAATCAGAGCGGCTCTGTTGATTCAGCGCTGGTATCGGCAGTATGTTGCCCGGCTGGAGATCAGACGCAGGTGCACGTGGAACATCTTCCAGTCTATTGAATATGCAGGATAACAAGATCAGATCAAGGTGAGCTCACGCAATTAATGTAAGTCGGTGTCATATATGCATTATGAAAGTAATTTTTAGCCATCTTCCGGTGTTTTATAAATTTGGTCATGCAATTTTCTGGTAGAGACTGGAATACCTGCACAGCTAGTGGATGTATTGCCTGTTTTGGATAGCATCACTATGAAGCTGACATATTTGCTTTAACTATAAGACAGGTCATCACATCGCTTTCTACTATTGAATTTAATACAGACACTAATTGTCTGCCATGCTATTTTTATTTTCACGTTTCTTTTAGCCATAGGTCATAATTTTAATGTGTCCTATACTTTGATATATGAATAACAGACATCTGAAAACATGACATCAGTATCAGCTAACTATGATACCTGCACTGACAAGGGGTCCGGTGTCCACTCTGCTTAAGCACAGTTTTACCGGACTAGTTGTATGATTTCATAAACTTTCACAAACTGTCATTTCATATGGTTACTTTTTTCACTTCCTGCAGCTGTACAGTTTTTTTGGTTTCTTGATGGACCACTTCACCCCAGCCAGCAGTGAAAGTAAGACAGTGACTCTTATCACACACAGTTTCATTTGCGGTATTATAAGTTTCATTAGATTACAGGCAGTGAGCTAATCCGAGCTCACCCAGCCTGCTCCCTGCTGAGAAGCACGAAAGTAGCTTTTCCTCACTGCACTGATCCACGTCCGTTTCTTTTCTCCTCTGTCTCTAATGAAGGAAATCTAATTTCTCACATCTTTCGTGAGAACGAAATCTGCCGTGATGCAGAATGGGAAAGATATTTTTGCTACAAGAGCATAGATGTACCTGACAGCTACACGGGGCCCCACTTGACCTTCCCCATGACCTTCTGCGGAGTGTCAAAGCTTGTCGAGGCTTTTAAGCACAAGCAAGTAGGTACAGCGGCACATTAGGCACAGTGGAGGCAGATATAGACCTTTTTGCCTTATTCTTCCACACTCGGATTATTCATACATGATTTCTTTCCCCCAGTAGCAGCTCCATGCACGATATGTTCTGCAGATTCTTGGGGAGACTTGGAGACTTCTAAGAATTCTTCCAAACATCAGTCATCTTTCCTCCTGTCACACCAAGGAGATTACAATATGTGGTACACAACAGGCCTTTCCTAGATTTGACCCCCAAACTGTGCCTTTTTTATTTCCTACTATTTGAGCATGCACCCAGCTATGGAGGACTGAAACTGTCAAAATCAAGAATAATACATACTAAGTATTATTTGTTATTATTGGTTTGTAGCTTTACTTTTCAGTTCCATTTATTTTTCCATGTTATTTTATTTTTTATTTAATTAATTACTTACTTATTTGCTTTGTTGTTATTGTATTTTTTTGCACAATGAAACAAAAAATACGTAGAAATGACTTTCTACGACAAATTAAACAAATAAATATGCCCTGGGAAGAAATATAAGAAAATGTGTAACAAAACAAAATAAAATAAAATGGGAAAGTAAGAAAAAGTTATTTGATGGATAAATTATTATGGTGGCAAACACCTACAGATATGTTGATTTATGTAACGCTTTCTAAATAATTAAACCTCATATTTATAGTTTGTATTGTTTTTGTTGATATGATCATTACCACATGATTTATTTGGTTATTTTTTTTGTCAGTTTCAGTCTACTGTAGTCACAGCAGTCATGTGATGAAATAAACAGGTTTTATGTTTTCTTTTCCAGGAGACCTCCATGGGCAGCTAGAAGATCTGCTATTGATATTCTATAAAGTAGGCTAGGCTACACAATCCACACATTTCAAACAGGCTTGCCACTCATAGATGTTCAATTTGATCAAAATTTCCTGTTAAAACTGTCCAGAATGGTTTGCCATCTACTGAGAAACCGTATGTGTTCAATGGGGACTTTGTGGATCGTGGCAAAAACTCCTTGGAGATTCTGCTAATCCTGTTTGGGTTCCTGCTAGTCTACCCCAATGATGTTCATTTAAACAGAGGGAACCATGAGGACCACATTGTTAACCTAAGGTAAGCCAGTCTTCAGAACACTTCCTTCTCTCAATCTCGCTCTCATTTCTGTTTTTTTGTTTTACATCTTCAGTCAGAATGCAGTCATAGTCTAGCTTCAAGAAATCATTTTTATATCGATCCAACATGTGATGTGTTTACTAATTTTGTCATTCATTGTGTGTTTTCCCAGATATGGCTTTACTAAAGAAGTTTTGGGAAAATATAGGGTAAGACTTAAACTGACTTTAATATTAGCATTCAGTTTGACACCCAAACAGTAAACAAATAAACAAATAATACAAAAACAAAAACCGAAATGCATAAAAATACATTAGAATGTACAATATTAAAAAGAAGGAATTTTTTATGTATTTTTTTAAAACATGCATTGAATTTTACTGTTTTTACATCTGTAAAAAGAAGTTACTGCCAGAAAAAAAAATTACCTTAGGAGTGAATGTTTGTCTATATCAATCAATCAATCAATCAATCTTTATTTATAAAGCACTTTTCATACAAAGATGTAGCATATCTATGTATGTGTTAGCCCTGTGAAAGACTGGTGACCTGTCCAGGGTGTCCACCCCCCCCATTACCCTGAATTTCTTAAGCAGAAGAGGATGGATTATGATAATAATGACCGTGACTATATACAAGGTATGATAAAGATGACTTGATCTGCAGGTGCACGGCAAGAAGATCCTTAAACTTCTCCAAAAGATCTTCAGCTGGCTACCTCTGGCTACTGTGATTGATCACAAGGTGCTGATTGCGCATGGAGGGATCTCTGACACAACAGACCTGAACGTAATAGCCAGAGTGGACAGACACAAAGTAAGAAAGACTTTTCACTTTCAGTTCGTTGTGTTTTAAGTTGAATTTTGTTCTAAGAAAACAGAAATGTCTGCATACTTCATCTGTGTTTTGTTTTTTCAACATGCACAGTATGCGTCAACCCTCAGACCTCCAAAGATGACTAAGCTAGCAGTGAACGGCAGCAACAGCCAGACAACGAACAGAAGGAACGGAGACGCCGGCGTTCCAGTGGACTTTCGACGTCGGGTGCGATCTCTGACTCACCACAGCTCAACCCCATCTCAAGGCCCCCCACGACGTTCACTACATAACCTGTACACCAGCCATCAGCACATAAACTGGTCCGTGGATGACGAGCTAAAGAAAAGACGTAGGTTGGCTGGGTTTGACCAGTCGTATGGAGAAAGGAAGAAGCCAGACTCTGACTCAGACCCAGAGTGTGAAGAAGGAACAGAGACCTACGAGCATGAGTGGGAACAAGTAAGTGGCAGTGAGGATCGTCAAACATAGACCAATTCTTCAGAGTGCTCATACAGTTCAAAAGGCAGATTGATACCCTCTGTCCAGATGGTCGACCTGTTGTGGAGTGACCCTATGCCCCAAAATGGCTGCATTCCCAATGAAGTGAGAGGGGGAGGCTGCTACTGGGGCCCAGATGTCACGGAGGAGGTTCTCGGAAGACACAACCTGCAGCTCCTCATCCGCTCCCATGAATGCAAACAGGATGGCTATGAGTTCTGCCACAACCGCAGGGTGAGCACATAAAGCACAGGTTTCTGAGTGACAGAAGAAACCTTTATTTTTCCCATCATCTCTTCTCTTGTATCCAGGTACTAACAATTTTTTCGGCTTCAAATTACTATGAGGTGGGCAGCAATAGAGGAGCCTATATAAGAATGGGAGCTGATCTGGTCCCTCACTTTGTTCAGTATCAGGCCAGCAAGACTTGCAGAGAGCTCACACTGAGACAAAGGTAAAGGAGCACAGAGAAATAGTCAAGCATTATTTTAACATTAACAATTCAAAGAGTTTTTCATGAGATTTTCTGACAAAAAGTTCTTTTGAGTTGGAAGAAAAGTGGAAAATCAAGTGAAAACCTTTGCTGAAGATGGCTGTACACATTGTTTTAATAAATATGAAATCCCTGAGGATTTTCTTTTCCTTCTTGGCTTTTCGGCAGTGTTGGCTGGACAGAGAGATCAGCTCTACAAGCTCTGAGGCGACAGCTGTTCGTACACAAGTCAGATCTCATCAGTGCCTTCCGAGAGTTTGATCCTAACAACACAGGTTAGCTGTAACTGCTTTACACTAAATAGCATTCAGAATTTTCAGAACATAAAACACATCATAACGGCAGCATATGAGAGTGCGAGGGCTCGTCATTCTTCCCATCTTTTTCGTAGGGATAATCTCTCCAAGTCACTGGGCAAGTGCCACAGAGAGCGTGCTGAAGCTGGGTTTGCCTTGGAGAGTGCTGCGCCCACAGCTTGTAAGCAGCACCAAGAACGGTATGGTGGACTACCAGGAGTGGATGAAGGAGCTCTCCATCACTGAGCCCAAACTAGAGGTGACTCATTTGTTCTTAACTTACAAATGAGTAAGTTAAGAACTTACTCATTTGTAAGTAAGTTCTTAACTTGCTCAGAGCTCTTCTGAGCAGAGCTGTAAAACCATGAAAAATGTATGGCACCCCAAAATACAAAACATGCATCTTGTCCTGACAGATATCAGATACCAGCCTACTGGAGACGATGTACAAAAACCACTCCAACCTGGAAACTATCTTTCGAATCATAGACACAGATCACTCAGGTTAGTTAACAACCAAACTCTCAGTTTTAGTGTTTATAAGCAGTGTTGGACCCGTGTCCTACTACTCAGCTTGACTGTTTTTTGTTTTTTTTTATATGCTCTCTGTTATTTCTGTGAATGGGTGAAAGACCTTCTGAGATCAGCTCCAAGGTCACCAACACAATATAGCACAAGTTTGTGAATTTTCCTCTCCCTCCACATCCCCCTAAAGGTTTGATCTCTTACGAGGAATTTCGCCAAACCTGGAAACTCCTGAGCTCTCATCTCAAGACAGAGATCAGTGATGATGTCATTGCAAACCTGGCCCAGAGCATCGATTTTAACAAGGACGGAAGCATCGATATTAATGAGTTCATGGAGGCTTTCCGTCTGGTGGACCTCTCTGCACATTCCTGAGTGGATGGACTGGGAGCTGGAGCTGCACCAGCTGAAATGCTGGAAGGGCTGTGTTTACTTTTTACCTTGATGCACAATCATGAAAAGTTTAATAGTTGGGGGTACTAGTAGTATTTTACATCATGAACTAAAAAGATTATTTTTCCATTGCAACGTAGATCTTTTTCACCACTTTTTAAAATACCTTCTATGTATTTTTAAAGTTTCTATCTAACTGAAAGTTCACCTATTTAGTTGGTGAATAAAAACATCAAACAGATGCAATACTGGCTTGTCTATTTGTACTCAGAGCACTATTAACATCTTTGGAGCAGATACTGTTACAGTCAGATACACATCATAGTTTATTCACAGTTCCCCGAGACTACTACGGGAGAGGGGAAAATGGTAACACTTTTTAATACAGCTGGTGAATAAGGGCGTGACTCCCCTGTAATTAAGTTTAATTTTAATGTATTTTACTACAAACTGATTAAAGACACAATTTCCCTATAATTAAATGTACTTCACAATGTACTATACAATATAATTGTTTGTTACTAATAAAAACATTAGTTATTACTCCCTTTTTCTAGTGTACATACATTTAAGTATTTGTAGGTAAATACATTTTAATTGCAATTTCAAATAAAATACACTGAAACGCCATTTAATTATTGGGGAATTATGCCTTTAGTCACAGGCTGTATTATAAAGTGTTAATGGAAAATAGATACAGTATGATGTCTTTCGTGGTTCCATAGTGAGCTGCATGAGTGGATGTAGGAGGGTATACTGCAGATGCAGCTTGTGTCATAATTTTCTTGATCTCAGTTTCTGTTAGTGATAATAGCTGTGATACATACAGACGCAGGTTCTTTGCCAGGTACTAAAGTAGAAGTTAGATGAGGGGATGTAACCTGCATGAAAGCTGCTTAATTGCACCTCTTAATCTTTAAAAAGAAACAAACACCTGAATTCAGTCTCATTGCTACAAGTGTAAATGCTACCATCGCTCTATGGACTCAATAACTGCACAATTTCAAATCTCCTCTTGGATTAACATCAGTATAAAAGCTGTATGCTACTTCTTGGAGTGTAACACTAGCACGCAGCTGCTTAGCCATGGAATGACTAAGGTATGACTATGCTTCAGTGCACAAAATAAGGTCCATAAAGGCCTGGTTTGATAAATTAGATATGAAAGAATTTGACTCGTCCACATAGATCTTTGACTTCAACCCCACTGAACACCTTTGGGAGAAAGTAGAACGGAGACTGCAATCCAAGCCCTCAGTGTCCAGCCTCACAAATGTTCTTCTGGGTGAAAATCTTGCAAAAAGAATTCCCAGAAGAATGGGAATGGTTTTCATAGCTGCAATGGTGGGGAACTCCATTTAGAACGGGATATCATAAAAAGCTCCTGTGGCTGTTATGTGTAATGTGTAGGTGGCTCACATAGCTTTGGCAACGTAGTGTATGTGGACTTTTTCCCCCAAATATTTACAGGCAGATGAACAGATAATGACAAATAATGGGTATTAAATATTTACAATAAGAAGAAAGTAAGGAGGCAAAGGCTGCCGGGTCTGGAGAATTCAGATGTTTAGCTCTTTGCCAGGTACTGAAGTAGAAGTTAGATGAGGGGATGTAATCTGCATGAAAGCTGCCTAATAAGTTCAACTGCCAATCAGTCTTTCATCTCCACTGGGATGTGAATCCGAGACATAAATCCTATCAACTCAAGCCCTGCTTTGATGAGATGTTGGAAAGGACTGGCCTGAAGAGCTAAAGAAGGACCGTCGGGTGTTTCTATATTTGCACCAAAACAATGAAAATGCCCAGTTCACAAAATAGGTGGACTTTTCCCACACATTTCCCCACACAGGAATAGATTATTGGGGAAATTAGCCATGTTTAAAGTATGTGTGCAAGAGATGCAAGTTCACTGTGCTTTTTTCAATAAATGAAATTTATTAACATTCTAGGAGGATAAAAAAGAAAAAAGAAATACAAACATGTATTTACAATGTCTTCATTGGTGACATACACAACTTGTTTACATGCCAGTCACATTTGTAGTCTTATAATTATAATCTGATTTGACATAAGGGATCCCAGCTATTATTAGACTTTGTTGAGTCTTTTCCATTAGGGCTGTGTCAGTTGAGAAAGCACAGATTAACCAGTCAGTGTTTACCTGGTACAGAAAGTGGGGCAAATGATAAACCTGTCCGCGTGGGGACTTAAAGGCACATTCTAGTCAAAATGATCATCTGAGCAGGCAGGTTCAGATATCACTGGGGTTATCAGGGAACTACAGTGCAGATTACCTCTAAATTAAATGGCTGATGCACCATTTTTTTTGGAGGATTGTGTGTCTGAGCATGTGCAGGTTGGTGGGGCAGACTCAGCTGAGGATGCCTCCTCTCATGTGTCCGCTGTCGCTCAGCCCGTGCTCTATAAGTTTGATGTCTTCCAAGTCATCTTTGATGACACTGATCAAATGACTTAAACCTTCCTGCTGTTGTTTTAAGTGCTGAAAGAGAGAGAAAAGGAGACAGTGTTTCAGTTACCGAGGAGAAGACAACTTAAGCATTCAACCGTCTCCGCCTTCATCCACAAGTTTAGAGCAGTCTTCCTCAGATTAGAGCTACCAGTAAATAACACAGAAGCTCTGAGACCGACCTTGAAGCTAACGTTTTTACAATGTTACACTTATTTGCAATAAGGAAAATGCACCTGTGCAAGAGTGATTACTTCTGTCGTTCACTGTCAGCACCTCAGAGATTACCCGCGTGAAGGAAGCTGGGTTAGAACCCTGACTGGATGTTAACATCAAGATAATCTTTCAGCTTGTTGCAACTTAGTATCGGAAGACTCAAATGTTACTTTAATGTTCTCCTTCTTAGTGTTTTTTTTTTAAGTCTCGGGCCGAGTTTCAGCAATCACTGAACACATGTTGGGAATGCCTGCACAACAACTGCAGGTCAGAGGTGCTAAAGTTCCGACTCACCTGTCTGATTTCTCTGAGGAGGTCTGCGTCCACACTGTAACGCTCTTCTGATCTCACAGCTCCAAAGTGGTTCTGCATCCGGATTTGGGACATTAATTCATTTAACCGACCCTAGAAGACAAAGACAGAACAAATAGTGTAAAAAACAAATGTTTGACGTCTAATAGCTGCTAAGAACTGTACGAACTGTTCATTCATTTTAGGGCTGCAATGATTCATCAAGTAACTCGAAAAACTATTACAAAAATATCCTCAATGAAAAGTCTTCGCATTGTTTCTTTGTAGCACTCAGCTAAGAGAAACTAAGCTAACAAACGAAGCTCCATTGTGTCATGTCCCAAACTCGAAATGATTATTCATGCTTTTGTTTCATCACGATTGGAATACAGCAATGCACTATACACACGTCTTAGCAAAACCTCCCTAGAACGGTTGCAAATTGTTCAAAATGCTGTTGCCAGGCTTCTGACAAAATCCTCCAAGTTTTCACATGCGAATCCAATCTTGATGCAGCTACACTGGCTTCCAGTTTATTTCAGAGTGCAATTTAAGATTCTTTGAGAGCTCTTCATGGTCAGGCACCAAGTTATTTCACAGGGCTTCTGCACCCATATGTCCCCTAGGTCCTGTGACCAGGCCCTGCTGATGGTCCCCCCCCTTGAATAATTTCTATTTGTTCAATAAGGCAAACGTATTTATGCGATTACTCAATTAGTCAATGAAGAATTGATAGAATACCTGATTACAGAAATATTTCATAGCGACTAATTGTTTGAAAGAACATAGCACTGTGCAGCCACAGTTTCAACACACTTGCCTTGAACTGTGTGGGGGCATTGAGTTCAGACTGAATGGTATCCAGCTGCACCCTGAGGTGCTCCTCGTCCACTTGGATAGCGTAGCCACTTTTTCGCTGGATCTCCTGTTTGATCAACACCTTCCAAGGGAAACAAAGGAGAGATAAATATGGAAGGGAAAAAGAAAAAGAAAACTTATAAAGTAGTGAAGGGAAAGCTCTAGACTGATGTCATTCAGATATGACAGTTTATTTCATGCAAAACACAGTTCTACTTTTCAATTCCCACACATTATTTTTATTTATGTAAACAGTGAATTTTGAGCTCCTACAGTTACTAAGTTTAACAGAGATGTAGGGATGTCTGAATGGCTTATAAAAAAAAGTGAGACAGCTACCTGCAGCACTCGGTGAGATAGATCCATCAACTTCCTCTTGTACTGGGCGATCTTTGCCACTGTGGTTGCTTGGTTCTTTTGCAGTTCACTGATGTCATTGGAGATAATCTGCAAGTCCACACATGCATGGTTGAAAACAGTGAGGATGAACCTTTGTGACATTTCCAGAATTTCTTTTGATTGCAAGTACTTTATGCTTTTTTAAAACTGATAACAAGCACATGTTTGATATTAGAGGTCTTCACACATCCAAAATTTCATGCCCGAATGCAAAAAGACTTGGAAAAAGTTTCACCTGGAGCAAAATTAATGTATTATTTGAATGCAGGGGCCATGGACAACAGAGAAAAATGCCAAACCTGACCTGGCAAGGATGCTCAATCTGCACAGATATTAGAGCTGACTGTAAATCACAAGGTAGCTTAAATTTAGTACTTCTTTAGAGTTATGTAGCCGTCTCTCCTGTGCTTGGCCGTGACTTTGACTAACTGCCTTTGCCAGGAAATTTAGGTAAAAAAAATCCAGGTGTTTCTGTTGTTCCTTCCTCTTCCTGATTAAAGCAGTGTGGCTAATACCTCTATACAACTTAAAGGTCCACTCGCTACAACAGATACTAATGTGACTCATTTAGAAGCAGCGTTTAACAGAGTGACGAGAACTTACAGGAAATACACACACAGTTCAAGACCAACAGCATTAGAACTGGACTCAAGTGACAATATCAAAAAGTAGAAAAAAGTGGATGAGAACCCACACAGCTACCAGGTCTCATGTTCTAGTTTAGTTTGAAATGTCCTATGATATACATATGTATGTGGTGGGGTGTGGTTTGTGGCTCAGCTGCAGGGAGGGGTGGAGCAATGATCAGCAGACAGTGCCAAGGGAGGCTGGCCGACACAGCTGATTTTCACCATACTAATCACACTTTCTCCTATTGCAGTAGCTGCTGGGGCCTGGGGATAGCAGTGCAGACAGAGTGCACAGTGGGGCAGAGCTGGGCTGAGCAGGAGAGAGATCCAAAGCAGAACTGAGCGATCTGGACAGTGTTTAAATAAACGTCCCCTGAAAGTGCAACTGAGAACTGTGTGTGTCTTGTGCTGGGATTAGCGTAACAAAGTGTTACAATATAAATATACTTGCTTCCAAACTGATTTTGTTCTTAACAGAACATTTCTACCTGAAATAGCAGGTAAACACGGGTGTTTCTAATCACATTAAAGCTGAACCTTCATGTCATTACTAACACCTGTGCTTACATGCACTGCACCCATGTTGAGTTCTTTAAGAAAAAGAAAAGAAAATCTGGAAAATTAAAACCACAAACAGCAGAAACAGTGACTACTACACTCACATCCACTCTGGTCTGGTGCTGTTTAGTCATCTGCTCCTGGATCTGCAGCCTGCGGAGCAGCTCTTTAAATCCTACCATGGGCACTGGGATCAACCTGGACACAAAATGAAGCAGCAGCTTTTATTGAATTTTTGTTGAACTTGTAGTTAACGGTAACAACTCACAAAAAACCTTTAGAAACTATTTATTATCGGAACTAGATCAAATCTGGGGAATTGGTGCCTCGACTTTTCCTACTCAGGCTTTTAGAAAAACACATTTCTCCTAATATGAACTAATTTATTAAAAATGTGTGAAATGGGGTCATGGATGTTTATTCTAGTGTGCTTTTTCTATTGTTGTATGTTGCTTGCTTGCTTGCTGTTTATTAGCGTTTGCTGGTCCCTCAATGGTTTGCAATATAGAACAGTTATCTTATTGTCAGCCCAGACTTTATGCTTATGCTTTAGCGCCCTCTATGGGTCATGTAGTAGACTAGGTTTTATAACAGATAAATAATTCAGACTGTTTGTTATAGACTGATGAAGACTTGGAGTTGATTCATGTTTATCTGTCATTTTCCATATTGGTTCAACTAAGTTAAATAAAATTATATTATTTAGCCAGATGTCTTGCTTTTTATAAACTCGGGTAACTTTGCATTAATTATAATAAAAACTTATAACACCACAACCAACTCACTTCTCTGGATCGGGGTTGTCCACCTTGGCCTGTTCCCAAATAATAGGATCCACTCCTGTTCAAGAAGAAACATTATTGGCAACTATTCAAAACAACCAACTTGAATGACACTTTCTTCTATTACAGTGGTCTCTCGCTATAATGTGGTTCGCCTTTCGTGGCCTCGCTGTTTTGCGGATTTTTTGTGTGTGCAATTTTTTATGTTTTTTTTTTTCTTATTTAAACAGTGCTTTATATTCTGCGTCCGGATTGGCTGCAGAGCATTGTCAATCAATATCGTGCCATCTCCCCTGTACAGTACAGAGCGCGTTCAGCTTGTCAAATTTACATAAATCTTCGATTGCTAGCAGTGTGACTCTGAAGTGCTGTACTGTATATTTGTAAGTTTCCTCTCCAACAAGCACAACAATGTTGACGAAACGTTTTGCACTGTCAAAGGCAACCGCGGGTGCCTTTGGTTTCATTCTATAATACTGGACTTATTTTTCTATGAAGGTTTAAACTTTGAGAGTGTTTAAACAAGATAGAAAAGTATGAAAATGTTAATGCCTGTCTGAGAAAAGTGCATAAAGTGTGTAGTGAGGGGTTTTACAGCCTTAAAACATCTATAATAATTGCGAAAAATAAAGTTGGCTACTTCACGGATTTCACCTATCGCAGGTTATTTTTGGAACGCAACTCCGGCGATAAACGAGGGACCGCTGTACACAAGAAAAGAACACACCAAATGCACATTTACCTGCAGGAGCATTTTGCAGGAGCTGTTTGAGCTGTGCTGGGGACAGCTCTGTGCGTGTCACTGACATGGCCACTCCAATCTGAGTGAGCTGGACCTTTATGTTAGCCTGCTCCAGATAATTGAAGAGGGTACTCGCTGGGATTCGCTTGGAGGTGCCGTTGGGAGAGCGCTCAACCAAATAAATGATCACCTCTGTTCTAAAAAGGACAGAAGATACAAGAATAGTGTTTCTACGTGATCTACTACTCAAAAACAAAAAAAGAAAAAATAATCACATATTTATGACTTACTGGTCATTCGACAGGGCTTTGACACCCTCTACATTGACAGTGAGGGTCTGGTTGCTTCCTAGGATCTTGTGGAGGGACTCGACCAGTTGCTGCTGCTGAGCTCTCACATCAGCTTCCTTTTTATTAAGAATCAAGACTACTAAACCATCTTCATCCTTACTCATCGGGATGCAGCTGTACCCCACCGCCTAGGAACCACAAGATACACATGACTACAATGTAAAATTCAAAGCAAAACAAACCAAACACACTGTGCTGAGCTTTCTGTCTTTACCTTGAACCTGCAGAATGGGTTCTCCTGATTGAACTCCACAGGTGGGTTGTTGTTGCTGTAGTAGCCCTTCCCTGTGCCCCAGTATGCCTGCAGCTGGTTCCATTTGGCAAGTATGGAGTCACGCTCATCTCCTAACAAGGTGGGAGCTGACAGAGCGGTGACCTGCTGGTAAAGCTGGGTGGACTGATTCTGACCTGCCTGCTGACCGAACAAGCCTCCTGGCCACGGGAACCAGAGGTAAAACATGTCACAGCTCATTTTATCTTATTCTTCAAATGTAATCAAAAAACATTTTACTAGAAAAGAAAGATGCAAGAAAATCATGTGGAATTTAGTGGAATGTCTCCAATTTTATGATACCCAAAGTTGCAAAATTATAACAACAAGGTATTGGCACCAGTTTTGAACTTTGTAAAAGATTTGTTTCTAACAGAATATCATTCTGAATAGCTGTGGTTGGCTTCTAACTCTGTTCAACAGATATGCATTTTATTTGTATTTTTCCTCCATTTGCAGGGAAATTGAGGTTCTTACCTTGCTGCTGCTGAGTCTGCTGGATATTAAAGCCTCCAAAGCCACCCAGGCTAGTTGCTCCTAGTCCAGGTCCAGTTCCAAATCCCGATGTTCCTGCAGCAGTCCCTGTGCTAAGCCCAGTCGGGAATCCAAACCCTTTGTTCTGCGTGTTACCAAACAGGCTTCCTAAAACAAAACAACGTGCAAACACAGGGAGGAAGTATGATTGAAGAAGTACGAGTGCTCATGAAAAACGAGTTTAGAAAACAATGTTTGGGAAATATGCTTCCAGCTTTGCTGGAGAGACACCGCAGAAATTAAAAGGACTTTTGGCAGTTTTAGCATTTGTTATTTTACAACGGAAGCCTTAAAAGTGATACAATAGTTCCAAATAAATTTGTGGTAACAATCTAAATAAATAAATAAAATTGTGAACATTTCATTGTTGTCTGCAGTGTGGTAGCGTTTTTAGGTGTAAGTAAATGAAGTAAATTTTCTATCCTTTTCCAGTGAGCTACTGCCACTCATGACACACTTCCTAATTTGAAGTTTGAATCCACTGAAACAAGCATTAAGTGAGCGACACAGCACGAGTCAAAAATAAGCACAAAAGTAGCCTAGGTGATGTTTACCACCTAGGCTCAGATGGCTGGCCCTGCTTTTGCCTGAGATTTTGTGCTGTTAATTTTTTTCCCTTCTCACTGTCGCCAAGTGCTTGCTCTTAGATTATTGGGGTTTTATCTCTATTATGGTAGGGTCTTTAGTTGCATTATATCAATAAATCTGAAATGAATTAAAGCCCATTTTTTTCTCTTCCAGTGCATTGCAATTTGGCCAGAAATGCAAGATGTTCTTCAAAAACCTAGCATTATCTTCATGTACCTTTCCTGGCTTGCACAGAAATGTTAACTGTAATAAAGCAGAGCGGGGGTTCAAACCAGCTCTATAACTAACCTGTTGCGGGGGGAGCAAAGCTAAATGTTGCCCCTGGTGCAGCAACAGTTGTCGTCGTTGTTCCGAAGCCACCGAATGCGCCTAAGAAGAAGAGAAAAGAAATGTGCTCAATGAGGTGACAAACCCACCCAAAAGCAAAACAAAAAAAACAAAACAGGTGAGAGAATGACAGAATGAATTCACAACTGCTACGATTAATAAGAGGAGAATGAGAATTTCACTACAATATAGCAATTTACCTCTACACAAAGGTGAAAGGGTAGTGACTCTTGACAGAAATCAAATGAAATGACTAAAAATTCAACATTTTATCTCTTCATGCAATCACAGCGATGCATTGTGTTCATGAAATGAATCACCAGGTGAAGAGAAAACGATCCTTGATCCACACAGATATCAAACAATGGATGGAAATGTAAGTTTACAGACAGAGTGTACTGATTCACAAAGGTCATCTACCTGTGCTAGCCAGGCTATTACCAAAATTGAAAATTGTGCCAGTGGTGGTTGCTGTACCAAAGCACCCCACATTAAAGCTGACTGCTGCCGGGTTTGCATTTAAACCGAACCCCCCAAAACTAAACCCACCAGCCGTGGTGTTTCCAGCTCCCAGCCCCCCAAATCCTGCAGCCAAAGCAGGCAGGCAGCGAGAAAGAGAGAATGACATGGAATTAAATGACACAACGCCAGATTTAGCACAGGTTCATTTATTGTAAAAACAGTCTTCAAGTGTCTTAAAAGAAAAGTCTGAACAATGAGCGTCTTACCAGTGTTGGTGGAGCCAAAGCTAAAGCCTGTGGCTGGTGCAGCAGTGGTGGTGGTGGCTGCCCCAAAACCAGGGGCTGTTAGAGCTAATGAAGGCAAAGCACACAAAAATAATACATTATTGGCTTTATTTTGCATTAGTTAGTAAAACAAAACGTTAACAGCCAGCACAAGAAGAAGGTCTTTATCTTCTATGTAGCAACCCCTGAAGGAATTTTCTTTTAAAAAGGGACCGTTTACTAAAGTGCCCACAATTGCAGTTCCCAGATGTGAGCGAATCCCCAGATTCCCATGATAAAATGCTCAACTTCAGCTATGAAAACCACATTAACAGCCTAGTACAGACAGTTTTGGACTGTATGTAACTGTCTGTGCTGAATACTAGTAAGGTCCTAGTTAGACAGCAGTCACACAGGCTTTGAGGCTAGCTGGCAACTAAGTGGCAACCACTGGTTGCAAGGGGGGAAAAAAAAACACATTCCCTGGTTGGCGATTGGTTACTAAAGACAGCTGGCTGTCACTGAGTGAAATCGGTTGAAAATGCTGCATCAAAAGCCTCCTTTATGATTGCATCTTATGGAAGATGATGACTGGTCTGCAAACACCTAACTACTTGCGGAGTAGTAGTGAAACTTGGAAAAAGTGCGACAAACAAGAAACAGAGTTCTGTAGCCATCAAATTACAAATTATGCTTCAGTATTTCAACCAATATATTTCAAAACATACAACTTTTACTCTGAAGGGGAACACTCTCAGTTTACAGTTTGTGTCACACTTTTACTAGTGCATGGAGAGCAGCTGGTGTATCATACATGCAAACTATAGGCAACCACTAATCTGCTAGCAATCACAAGGAGGCTCTTCAATGCAGCACCGCATTCTTTTTTTGAGACCAATTTCACAGCAACAACAGCCAACAACTACTCGCTAAACAGTGAGAAAATACACATTTGGTTACTGGATGGTTGCCAACCGGTCTCTAGGCCTATATGACTAAAGACCATCCAAATAACCAGACCTCTTGGAGAAGCTCCAGGAATGCTTGCTTAATGACCAATGCCTTTCAGGTGGTGGTCTTTATCAAGCTCATCACAAACTGGACACCCTGACAATGTTTATAGCGTTGGTGCCTTTTTGAGCATTTAGAAATATCCTGTCTTAGAGTGACGCTGAAAAACTAGTTCATGCATTTATTACTTCCAGGCTGGACTACTGCAATTCATTATTATCAGGATGTCCATAAAACTTGCTGAAAAGCCTTCAGCTAATCCAAAATGCTGCAGCAAGAGTACTGACAGGGACTAGAAAAAGAGAGCAGATTTCTCCTGTATTGGCTTCCCTTCAATTGCTTCCTGGTAAATCCGGAATTGAATTCAAAATCCTGCTCCTCACATACAAGGTCTTAAATAATCAGGCCCCATCTTATCTTAATGACCTTATAGTACCATATCACTCTATTAGAGCACTTTTTGACAAATAATATGGCTTGTTGTGTGATACTACCCATCCAAGCAGTTCGGGTTTATGAGTGACATTTGAGTATTTAATTAGTTTGTTATTTAGGACTGATTAGCAGCTATCTGTATCTGCGAGGTGCACCATATAGTGAGTGCCTGTAAGTTGGGTGATCCCCGTCATCCAAATTGCCCATGTTAAGGATTTAAACCCAAGAAACCAACTGGTAGATATATTGAAAGTGCATCAAGAGGCGAAGAAATGCTGAATTTAAAACAAACTTAAAAAAACAAAACTAACTAACAAAACAAAACAAAAAAAACCCAGACGCTTTGAGCCCTAGACTGAGGGAACCCAGTGGGCTCAGTTATGCTCCGAGAAGAAGGGTTTGTTCACATTGGTGGCGGTTACGTGATGATAATGCCCCATGTACAGGATAATCCCCGCAAGGAGTGAATTTGGGTCTAAGCTGTGGACTTACTACCGAATCCGGATGAGGCTGTGGTTGTGGTGGCTGGGGTGCCGAAGCCAAATGTTGTTGATGGCGTAGTTTTGGCTCCAAATGAACCGAATGAAAACCCGGACGTGCCTTTTAGAAACAAACAAACAACGAGAGAGCGCTGTAAGTACTGGGTGAGCTTGTATTAGCTTCCACACGGGCATCCAAAACAGTTAGCCACAAGAGCTCGGTCTCACTGGAGCCCAGTTTAGCACCGAAACACGCGAACACAAATCCGACTGCAATTGATTAGTTGCACTGACTCAAGTGTACAAGCTCTCTGTTTTCACGTGACGTCTGTCGTTAGCCGGTAGACGAACCCACCGTAACAACTGAGGGTGAACCATTAGCCGACCATTTCTATTTATTACTCATGTACAAGCATTAACACAGCTTTAGCTTCGACACGAAATATGTGACACATCACCAGCTCTTACAAGTATTTTATAATTAACTAAAAAATTTCCATACTTGCTGCTGGGTTGCTCGTGGCACCGCCAAAATTGAACGCCATGTTGAGTGCTGTCACCACGGACACCTTCTTCTTCGTCTTCTGCTGCTGCTGCTTCTTCGTCTGACTCTGGTCCAACTAGGTGGTGCACTACCGCCACCTGCTGTCCCAAAAAGACAATTGAACAGCCGCCGGTACAAAAAGAGTACTTTTATGAAAAATATTTGTGGCAAGGAACATGACCGGTGTTGTGCCAAAAAGTGAGATGTTTCAGTGTGTTTTCTATGTGCAAAATATTTGATTATGTTGGTAAATAGATTGCAATCAAGAGGGGGGTATGAAGGGGTTTTATATATAAATAAAGAAATGACCTGCTTTGCAAGTATGATTATTATTATTATTATTACTGTGCAATACTGTACCAACATGATAAAATATAAGTTCTTCAGTTCTAAGGTCAAATGGTGGGGAGTCCCAGATTTAAACCTAGTGGAAGTATCCCCCCAAAGAGGGACAAAAGGACCCCCTGATGATCCTCTAATCGCCTGAGCCAAGGTGTGAAACTGGGTGTGGGTCCCAATCAGCCAGGGTTTCGGGTGAGCTCTTTGTGAAACCTGGCCCCACCTTATCATGTGAATTCCTGAGGTCAGATGGCCCAGGATGTGAGTGGGCGTTAAGGCGTCTGGGAAGGGATCTCAAAACTGGATTATAGATGGCAGACAGTTGGTGTCGTAAACCACCGCCTCTGTTCAAAGATGGTCGCTCACAGTGGACATAGATGGCTTCTTTCACTCCTCTTTCAAACCATCTGTCCTCTCTGTCCAAAATGTGAACATTGGCATCCTCGAAAGAGTGACAAATTTTGGTGAGCCTGTGTGAATTGTAGCCTCAGTCTCCCCTTCTTAGCTGACAGGAGTGGCATCGGTGTGGTCTTCTGCTGCAGATCTGCATTAAGGTTTGATGTGTTATGCGTTCAGAGATAATCTTCTCCTCAAAGCTGTCTGGGCATTCTCCTCTGACCTTTACAGCTCACTGGATATTTTTTAGACCTTTTTCTGTAAACCCTAGAAATACTTGTGTTGGAAAAATCCCAGTAGATCAACAGTTTCTGAAAAATTTAGACCAGCCCACATGGCACAAACAATCCTGCCTCATTCAAATCCACTTAAATCATCTTTCTTCCCAAGTCATCTTTACCATCTCTACATGCCTAAATGCATTGACTTGCAGATCAGATAATTGCACTAACAAGCATTTGAACAAGTGTACAACTGGCATGTTATGTGTTTGGAAATAACATTTTGTTTCCTAAATTTGAACAAAATGAAAACTAAAAAACTTTCAAATCACATGAGCCAATATTGTATATAAAGGTTTTAGAGCGACATGTGCTCCCCTGCAGATGACATCTATTTCAGGGAAGGCCTTGTGTATTTCTGCAGGACAATGCAAAACCACATACTGCAGCGATTACAAAAGCATGGCTTAGTTGGAGAAGAGACTGGGTGCTGAATTGTCCTGCCGGCAGTATAGATCTTTCACCTATAGAGAACATTTGGCACATCATTACACGAAAAAACCACAAACTCTTCAGTGGCTGGAAACCTATATCGGGTAAGAATGGGACCAAATTCCAACAACAAAACTCAAGAATCTCATAACCTCGAGGCCCAGACGTCCTTCAAATTGTTTTGAAAAGGAAAGGAGATGCTACATCAGGGTGAACACGTCGCTGTCCCAAATATTTTGAGACCTGTAGGAAACATCAAATTTGAAATGAGCTCATTTATTTATGCTCTGATGTGAATACAATGTTGGCTCATGTGATCTGAAAGTCTTTTAGTTTTCATTTTGTTCATATTTAAAGAACATCCCAACTTTCTGCAATTTGGGTTTTACATAAAAAACAAACAAACAACCTTTTCTTTGTGGAAAAAGTCCAATAACAGTCCAATAACTCTCATCTATATATGTTTAGCATAGCTGCAACTTTAAGCTGCACATTTCATGTCTACCTTCAGAGATGCCAGCTGAAACATCTGCTAACTGATATTTGAAAAAGTGAAATTAAACATAATTTGAAGCAGCACAATTTTCTGGCTTTTCTAGGGACCGAGTTATATCATCACTATCTGGGCACAGCTCACTGTACAAAAGCCAAAAACTAGATCCAGTAATTTAAACAAAGAATGTCAGCAATGTACTTATTCTGATAATATTTTATTGCCAACTATCTCCCCGTCACTTGGCGCAGAATCTGTAATTGGACTTCTTCACAAAAAAAGAAGAAGAAAGGAAATAAAAAGAGACAAACACCAGTCAGCAAGACCTGTACTGAAACTACTTTTTATTTTTTGTATACAGAATAAAAACATTCAACATTTTCAAAACAAGTATGTGTTTTATGGCAGTAACAATACTTTCAGGAAACATCTACAATCAAAGTATGGCACTGAGTAGCTCAGCGAACAGTCCACGCATTGCTTTATGTGTTTTGGTTTTATCGACACAGCAAAATAATTTATTCTCTTTAGCCACAACTGAGTTTTTATACTGTATATTGTGTATTTTTCAAAGGGATTCAGATGAATCCTGTCTTTCATCTCCTTGTGAGTTTGTACTCTTATATAAAACGCTGTGCACAAATTTTCTAAAATGCAATAGTTTTTTTCTTTATTATAGTGTACGTGTTAAACACTTTACTAAAATCAAATGAATCCACTAATATCTGATATAGTCATTACGATTATCACAGTGCATATAAGCCTTTAATTAAAATGTTACATGAGCAGTAATAAAAGCTGGACTCGTCACAGTTATAACGGAGGAATTCTGCAGCATTTTCCAGATCACATTATGACGGCACATTTTCATCACCAGCATCGAGTGAGAAAACTGTGACCCTGCACAACAACCTGCTAGTCAGGCAGAGAGTTTTCAAAGTGCAGTTTGACCCTACTGTTTGATATTAGAAATATCAAAAGGTTTTGTTATTTATTTAATAATTTTTTGTAGCTGAAAGAAGAAGAAGGAAAAAAAGTCACGAGTAGATTTGTTGATATGGCACAGTGTTATGTTCACGCAACAAAAATCTTTAAAAGGAACAAGAAATCCAGTAACTTTAAAGACACAACTACAGCATCTAAAAGACATTTAAGTATATCACTTAGTCATAAACAGTTACACAGGGCAAAATACTGTCAACACATAAATTCTGTACTGTCTGAATCATGGTTTCAACCAAAAAAATCTGCCGTGGTTTTAGAGCTTTATAAATATTTATAAAGTTCTTACATGAAATGTCTTTAATTCAAACATTTCTACAAACAAAACAACACAAAAAACCATAAAGCAAGGTTGGTCTTACTTTACAAATTAAAATTTCCAAAATATACAGTGTTTTGTTCGATACTCATCCCCATCATACGCTGAGAGGAATGTAAGCAGTTCATCACTTCTTACACTGTATGTATATACAAACAAATGCCATACTCTGAAGATTCTCAGGTATGCTGGTTTTGTTAGATATCCCTCTATGCGCCATGGATGAGCAGAAAATATTATGATGTGACATTTTTTTGTAACATGAAATGCAAATGAGACATAGTAACACTGATTTATCATCCAGTATATTGTGCTTTCTTTCTCCTGCTTTAATAACTGCTTTACAGCATCTAAGATGAGACCCCCTGAGAGTGAAATATAACACCCCAAACAATCATTAGTTTAAGGATTTCATCACATTGCTCCCTAAATGACTTCGGTGCGCTTGTACAAGTAATCATTCCATAAAATCTGAAGTCTAAAGCAAGACAAATTGGTTTAGCCATAATGAAAGGAAGTTAACTATGTATGGAGGACCAAAACTGCCAAATTTAAAAAAAATATATCATAATTATGATTTAAATGCACTGTTGTGCCAAACAAATCTGCTTTTCCAAATAAACCTCTATAAACTGTCTGTGAAGCTGGATTTAAAAAAATATGTGTTTTTATAACATGCTTAGTGCTATATTGTGCCCGTACAGAATATGACATTACTGGATTGGTTGCTGCTAATAGACTTACATTAGCTTATGTTAGCTAACTAGCGACACTCAGTAACTCAGTGGACAACAAGGACACTTAAAACAGACTAATAAAGGCAGTCTGGGAAAAGCAGTCTCTTTGGCTGCAACAATGAATGTTACGTTAAAAAACAAAAACAAGAATATAATGTCCACTTTCACTCTCCATTCCTTAAGCAGTGTGTGGTTCTTTGTTGTTTGGCTAGTTGGGACCAAAACAGGAAATCTACTTGTTAGCTGTAATGTAACCCCAACCCACTCAAAAAACACAAAAACGCCAACAGAGAGATGAAATTAAATCTGATTGTAGATATATAGAATAATTATGACAAATGTAAATAATATGGGAGGTTGCCAGGGGGTCGCTGACCAGTTTCTGGCCTGAGTGTGACTGAGGTGTCAATCACAACAACTCTACTATGGAGCCATAGTACAAAGGTAAATAATACAACAGCAAACACAATCATTTACAAATGCATTGTAAATAATGTAATAAATTCCATTAACCTTAATTTACTCATTTTTTTCCATGTCTTCTTAATTTTGGCACTTTTGATCCTCCGTTATTTAAAGGGTGTGATTGTTTTAGAACAGGGGTCCCCAATCCCAGTCCACGAGGGCCGGTGTCCCTGCAGGTTTTAGATCTCACCCTGGGTCAACACACCTGAATCACATGATTAGTTCATTACCAGGCCTCTGGAGAACTTCAAGACATGTTGAGAAGGTCATTTATCCATTTAAATCAGCTGTGATCGATCAAGGACACATCTAAAAGCAGGGACACTGGCCCTCGTGGACTGGGATTGGGGACCCCTGTTTTAGAACCACCACAGAGCACACTCTTCATCTCTGCTTATTGGACGACTGTTTACAACTATTTTACATAATTAGCAGCAGCTAGAAGAAGCCACTGTTGTGTTCTAAACACTGTTTGTCTGGGAATAGAGTTTAGCGCTCTCTAAGGAAACCTACGAGCATATAATACAAGACATCTGAGACTAAAAACATATCCTCTTCACCTGAGCCCTCTATGACAGACCCCTTGCTCATCCTCAAGCTTCCACGTTAGCCTTAGGTGTCAGACCAATGTAGGTTCCATTCTGGGGATCCTCCTTCTCTTTATCATTAACTGGAGAGTAAGTGGTGTCGTCTTCAGCAGACGACTGTAGAGGGACATTAAGGACATAAAGCAGCTTTACAAACTAATCAGGTCTTATTACAATTTGTAAAGTTATACCTGTAATGGAAAGTGGTTGGTTTCCCTTAATCATGCCATCTCACAACAATTAAAAAGACAGGCAGTATTAATATGCAATGCATTAAGTGTACATTAGCAGAGTTATTTTAAGTCAGGTGAAACTGGTCTAGCTGTGCAATGAAAGATTAAATGGAAAAAGGCACTTAGGTGATAAATAATAACCAAAGTAAGACAGATGAATAAATAAAGCAGATAAAATAAAGCAGCAACACTTACAGCATAAAGAGGCTTGGTAAACACAATGCGCTTAACTTCATTCTGCCCAGGAACACACAGTGAGAAACACAAGCTCGGTGTTATTAGTGTGCAATTAAGCAACTGAATGAATTGTGCAAAAATTATGACTTATTAGGAGCAGGCAAATTGTAAGTTGTTAGGACTCAGCAAGAAGCAGTCTCATACCTTCTGTTTGCGAGCCCGGCATAGGAGGATGACAAAGACCATGAGCAGAATAACACCCAGTCCCACAATGACGAGAGGGAAGTTGGACACCAAATTGCTAATCAGCAGAAGCTTCTTTAATCTCTCTGAAGACGCATCGTCAATTTCCACGCTCTGTTTATTCAGAGAGAGAGAGAGAGAGTAAAAGATCCATCAGAGGAAGAGGGGAATTCAGCTGAGCATACAGAAGATGAAGAAACCAATCAGTACTAATGCATCAAGGCTGAAAATGTGGGAAAATCTAGCCAGGCTTTGACTTTTGGGAACCAAATCTACTTTTGATTATGTTGGCCTTGTCTAAATCTCTTGAAAAGAAATCCCTTTGAGACTGGATACACAGTTGAGAGATACATGTTCAGTGGAAAACACCAAATTTGTTTGGCAATGCCTAATTTGAATGAGCTGGGCTTCTTCTTATCTCAACTGGAAACCTGCACTAGTTGCTGTACCACCAGAAAAACACAACTTAATTGTGTTACTAAGCACTATGTTTAGTTCTTAATCAATGCATCTGTCTGTCTTTTTCTAACTGCTCAATCAGTGTGAGGGGAGGAGTCCCGAGAGAGGAACCCATGCAGGCAAGCAAACATGCAAACTCCACACAGAAGAGCCCCAGCAGGCTGGTGGATTCTAAAACAGGACATTCTTGCTGTGAGGCCCATGTGAAAAAACACAAAGCTGTGTCTTTAGGGAGGTTATGGGGACTATTTCCTGGCTGGGAGACAGTTACTACTTGGACTCTCTGCTTATCGCACCCTTGTGCCGGTTACATTAGTTCAGAGCCAGGTCGCTTGTTTCCTGCTGTTTTCTATCTTTACTCCAAGTCACACTCAGCTCAGTAAAGCTAAGCTGGACCGACATAATCATCTAACGCTCAGTAACACTTGTCTTTTTCAAAATGTTGACATACTGTTTAATTTCTTTATTGCACCTCATAATAAGGATCTAGGAGCTTCCTGTGTTTCAGCATGTGTAATATCACTTACCTCATTGAGGAACATTACAGGAAATACTGTTTCATTCAGGGATCTAGTGCTCCTGTTAAAAGTGCAGCAAAAAATATGGTTGGTAATCAAAAACAGCACCTACACGCATACGTTTAAAACAACAACAGAAGTGTGTGTTACTCACGGGAATCCGGGGATTCGCTGCATCAAGATGTTCACCTGTGCTCTTTTGTTAGCGCGTACAATCACTCCAGTGGTCTGTCAGAAAATAATGTATATAAACAAAGATACACTTCAGAACTCCACCACTAGGTGGCATAGCAGTACATCTTAATGTTTGACCCTAAGCCTAAAGACTTACCGGGTTTAGGTCTAGAAAAGTTTGGTGATGCGTCCTTTCAGGTGACAGTCCTTCAATGGCAGCCACATATTTGTCATCTGCCAGGTAGAAATGAGGAAAGGAGGCAACCACTGGCGCACCTGAGAGAAGAAATGATAAATGTTTAATAAGACTCGAGCTCCCGCACGCCTCTGCTGCAAGGCCTTCATTTCACACTAAACTGACCCAATCTAGAAAAGGAGAAAGCCTCTTCTCTTCAAAAGAAGAGAGATCAGGATCTAGATCATGTTGTCTACTGCTTGGAAGGTTAATGGCTCGAACCCTGGCAGCTCCCATCTGCATGCCAAGACATCCTCGGGCAAAATTTTGAACCCTGAATTGAGTGTGACTGTCTCAATGCTATATAGATACGAGGCTTGTAGTATAAAGCACTTTGAGTGCTCAAGCAGAGTAGAAAAGTCACGTGCTGTTGTTCAGATCGTGTTTTATGTCTCCTATGTAAAACCTTCGAACCTCTTTTTCACACGACTATGGCGAATCTACACATGTTAAGCAAAGCGTCACAAAGATGACATTACTGTTGCCATTAAAGCGGCAGCACAGAAAACATTTTAATGCCCCATTTCCTTCATGTTTGAAGTCTGATCTAATCAAGGCATGACAACAATAACAAAACAGATCAAAAGGCGAAGACGGTGGTGAGATACAATCTGACAGGGACGCAACATGTTACTTGGAAAAACAAAAACAAACAATAAATCATCACAAATGGACAATAACCCCTGTTGTGTGAGGAATTAAAGGCGGCAGCTGATATCCAGATAAAATTTCTTGTTAGTCTTTCTGAGTTCCTTCCTTATATTGTCATTCGAGGACTTCATGTTCCTGCAACATCACCTTAGTCAAACTCGCAATCTTAAAGTCGAGTGATACATTTTTGGTGGGTGGCCCAAGCAAACACAAATGGTCCAACGGTGGAAAAACCATGTGTCCCCACAGCAGCGACAAAGTCAGACAGCTATGAGAGGAGGGGGGGGGCAGTTAGAGGTGCTGATAAAGTGGGGCAGAGGTGAGAGTTTTCCTGCTCTCCTGTTTAGCAACAGACGTTTGACAAAAACATTGGACACACGCAGTCACCTGAGAGGCTGTTCACATGACAACTGGCAAGGTCAATGCGGGCGTGCTAACACACACATATACTGGTATACTTATAGAAGCCTTTATTTACTACGCTTGTTCTTTAACTCCGGGCCATAAACACGCAATCAAATTTCTCTTTATGGCTAAACAACATTCATAAGCTCAAAAATACTTTTACCTTTAAAGTGAACTGCAGTTGTTCCATTTGTTTTAGTGGACAACGAAAATCCTTTTGAGAACGCCAATCTGTGACCTCTGTTTTAATCTTTGGCACAGTTATATTACTCTGAAGCAAAGCACGGAGTTTTTCAAATGTATCGCTTCACAACAATAAAACCTTGACGTGAGAAAAAACAGGGCTCGACGTTCACTTGCTGGAATAACTCTGTGAAACTAGTTAGAAATGGCTGCATGCTGTGACAGAAAGGTGCAGTACGGGCCATCAACTGCATTGACCATGTAAAACATTCCACATTTTTTACTTTAAATATGTAAAAGAAATGTTGAAACCACAAGTACTGTGATTTTACAGGATGGAGAGATGAGGCACAGCTGAGCTATGAACACTGAGGTAATGCCCGGTCATATTCAAGGGCAGAATCAGGTGACAGGGCTTACCGCCCACTCTGCTACTGGGTCAGTCATGTCAGATGACGCCTGAGGTGTGGGGAGAGCTGTGTCACATGGGTATTTTAGAGGGTATTAGCATTACAAACAAAAGAAGGACTTTATTGATATCAGTGTAATAGCCATTAGTATTTAATGGCTACTACATTGGACATTGAGTCTAAGCAAAGCTTTTGTGTCGTTATTAAAGAAATTGGAGAAAATAATAAAATGGGTTATGTTGGTGCTGAATCGTGACTGATGCATGGAAAGTTTCCGAGAGAAACTGTGCTGCACCGATTACCTTTCCGACAGGGGCTGACTTTAAGGACGCCAGTTCCCAGGCACTCCTTTGGGGTGATGCAGAAACCCTCATTGTTCGGGTTCTCCTCTTTGCTGGCCAGGACAGAGGGTGGAGGTGTGAAGCGGTACGCTGGGATCCCTTTCACCTCGACGTCTTTCTCAAACTCCATGTAGATGGTCCTGGAGAATAAAGCGAACAGTCACATTGCACAAAAACAATTAACTTCACTCAGAGCACAGCATTTCATAGTGACACGTGACTGCTGGAACTTTGTGTGAATGCTGAATACTTCAAACTAATATTTTTAAGGACTGCAGCTTTGGTGAGGAACTTCATAACAAGCAATGCGGTCATGAGAAATGTTCTGTTATGTTATTTAAGAAAGACTGTTTGAACTAAGTAAAAAAAACACTGCAGACTGACTTTCAGCAGAGACACAAAGAGGAAGCAGATGACTGACATTGATTCCAACAATATGCTAAAATCCTGCTGGGGCTCCTTCATCAGTAAATCTAGACTTGTAAGGGGAGCAGGGAAGACAAATGATATATTGTGGTGTTAACCTTCTTTTAGTACTGGGAGCAAAGACACTGTGAAATCTTTAAATGTGTGTGTGGTGTTTTTTCCCAACATCCAAGAGAACTGAGAGCAGTTCATCCTTGCCCTGCATATCTGCAGCTTTGTCCTGTCGAGGGAATCCCAACCAGTCTTAGTGAGAACAAAGCACTCTATACAGTGTCTGCCAGCTGGTTGGGAGGGTGCAGCCCACCAATCGTGCAACAATACTGTACAGACCTTTCCCTTGACCTTCCTGGGAAAAGCCAAGTGAAAATCCTTGGCCTTATACTGCTCGGAATGAGAACTATTACAGTGTTACCATAGAAGAGCTCGACAGGGCAGTAGAAAGTCCTTAACCCATCAGCAGGACCAGTATCTTGCTCAAAGAGGAACGGGTTGCTACAAAATGACCTAGAGTTTGAATATCTTTGACCAAACATCAGAAACAGACTTCATGAGGGCGGTCTAAGGGCCTGAAATCCTCTAGTGGGCCCTGCGTTCATTGCCCAGCACTGTGGAGCTTGTTTAGCATTTGCCATAGCATACCAGAATTGGCAGGTCTATCACAGGAGATCTGTGCTTTTCACAGATCACAGCAGGTGGAGGCATATCCATGGAGGGATATACATACATCCACTGACCAGGCAATGGCACCCGGACTGCAATTAGGTGTCGGGATGAATCCTTGGAGCCACCACTCTGGTGCAGTGGTTCCTGGGTTCTTCCTTGTGAAAGACAATGTCCGATCTCATGTGCAGAGACTATGGAGGCAGGTCTTGAAGGTTGAAGAATTTGTTACTGTTGGGTCTGTGTTTCCACAAGCCCCGCTAATTCTAGAGACTTATTCATCATGAAGAAAACAAGACAGTCGATCGATCGATTATTTGCGCAAGGGAGGCCTCGTCTGTGTCCACCACGAAAATGACCTCTAGATCTGACCTCCTCCTGCTGCCTTTATTGAGAGACAGTTCACACAAAACACGTCAGAACAAAGCCACGCCCACATGGTTCTAAGACAAAGCATTGTATGTATATGTGAACTTCTGTAAGAATGTGTCTGTGTGTGTGTGTGTGTGTGTGTGTGTGTGTGTTATGTGAGAGTGTGTGTGTGTGGTAGACCTCCTGCTGACCAAAGGGTCGTAAACGCAGGAAGCTTACATCAAAAGCACAAGGATGATAAAAGACTACAGCCCCCCACCTAGAACCTCGAGAATCTGGGGAGGGGAGGACAGAAAGAATTCCTTTCACAGAATTAAAACAATGTACAAATGGCAAACATAAAAATGACAAACATTTAACAATTCACCCTAACAGTTACCACTGACTGGACCCCATGCATTACCTGATCTAAATCCCATAGAACACTTCTGTGAGATTATGTTTCCATCCTACACACCTCAGATTGCACAGGAGGTCAGTGACACCCAGGTTCAGATCTAGGAGGACATCCCCCAGGGCACCATCTGTCATCTCATTAGGAGCACGCCCCGATGTTGTCAGGCTACTACCAAGCAAACCTCTGAGTTGCTGCGTAGTTGCTGTACATAATTTCTTTGCTTTCATTTTTAGGGTGTCTTTAAACTCAGCCCTCTGTAGGGTTCTTGCTCGTACGTAACTTCTCCAAAATGTATTTGCGATGCAATTTTGTTTGAGTTACCACTAAATACAGAATGAAGGCTTTGAAAAAGTGTCACAGGGCTGGTTAAATTAAAATGATATAAGAGAGTCTATTATTTCTGTCATTTAATATTCGTGTATTTTTGACTTTCTTTTTTCAACACGTCTGACATGAAGTCAGTAATGATGATGAAGAGCAAAAGGATGGTGAAGCTGGTATTCGAACAATGACACGTTACCAATTCATCTTTTTCAGCTGTCAGTTTCTGGACCAAGAGGCCACCACCAGTTTAGCTCACAAATGGGAATTCTGCTGCTATGCATCAGTCCCAGATGTTCTCTTTTAACTAAACATGTGTTTTAAACACAAAGTTATGTTAAGCGAGTGACTTATACACAGGGCTGAGGATCTGTGTGAAAGGTCGTCATGTATTAATGGAGCACTTCCACTTCAAATAATTGTAGTAAGTACAATAAAGGGGGGAGGCGTATTTCCTTTAGTCACAGTAACACAGACGCCATGATGACACAACCAGGCCAAGAACAAGTAGGTGAAAGTGCTTTGTAAATATTTGGTGAAGGGGTTTTTGACACACGTCCAATCAGAGTCAAAGGTGCAACCATTCCACTCCGACTTTCCAGATTCTTTCCACGCTCAACAACATGAGGAAGACGTCCGAAACAGCTTGTGCTCTCTAAAGGACAAACTCTTGCTATGAACACTAGGGAAGCAGCATGTCTGTTTTGCAACAAACAAGGTTTGGGATTAAATTTGGTACTCGTTGCGATTCTCAGCAGTCGTCAAACTGTCTCTAAAGACATCCTGGAAATCCTGGAGGAACCATAATAAATTTCCCCAAAAGCATTAGTTGAGAACATTTCTCACAAACACTTCCAAGAGGAAATACTTGTGCTGTGCTTAGCACAAAGTAACACTTACCATCAATCATCAACCATTAAAAGCATTTTCTTTCTCTCTCTCCTTATTTTCTGTTATTCCACAATTGTCCTTGCATTCCCTCTCTCACCCTGTCCCTGATGTTCCAGACGGAAACTCTCCTAATAAGGAAGCCTTTTCATGGTGTTTTCTGGAAAATGCCACTTAAGTGTTTCAAACACTCCTCGTGCTTTAAGCAGAAAAGTCAACAGCAAAGAGAGGTCACCCACTGAGCTGTTTGTAAGTGATCAGGATGTTAAAATAACATACCATGTGATCCACAGGCTGTGGACATTATTTCCATACTAGATGTGAAAGCCTCCACACTGGTCTGCTTGTCATGTACCAGAAATAGAACATGCAATCCCCATGTAAAATGTAAATGGGACACTAAGTGTAAACAGATAGGGGCACACAGGTCCCCATGGTAACCACATTACATGTGTTTTACTGAAAAACTCTTTAATTGAAATAACACTTTATTTTTACCACATGACTAATAAAATTAACGTCAAAGCTGATGCCCTTTCCCTCCTCCTGTTTGCCAGCTACAGTAATTTTTAGCTATAGCCAAGCTCCAAGAGCAGGAAAATAAAAACTGCAGTTCCTCTAATGGCCACTTGAGGTTCTCTCCAAAAATGAGCTTTTCCCCACAGACTTGTGATAAAAAAAGACCAACTTTACAGGAAAAAAAAAAAACCATGGTCACAGAATGGAATTTTTTTTTTTTTAAAAAGGTCCGGGTTTTGCTACGTATATAGTAGCTAAAAACTAAACTAAACATTAGTACAGAAAAAATAAAAACTGGTGCACAAAACTTCACCACAGTGGATAAAATAAAATGTCTGATTGAATTATTTCCTAGGGAAGGATCTGACCCTTCCCACCACACAAAGCCTAAGATGTGGTTGGCATACCACCAAAAGGGCTGGAGTGCACTGTGGTGATGAAACGTACCTGCACAGGTCTGGAGTAAAGATGTGAATGCGCTCATCCTTGTCAAGCAGGGGGTGGAAAGCACTTCCATCTGATCCAACAATGCTGTTGCTATAGTTAGATCTCCAGAAAGTCAACTCCCTACAAAACAACCAAAAAAGGCTTTTGGAATGTGCAGGCTTGTATTTAAAATCGAAAAAAAGAAAAGAAAAAAGAAAACTAATCTCGTTTTCAAAATAATCCCGTCCAGTGAAAACAAATTTATCGTTTTCATCTTAATAACCGTAAATTGCAGTGGTACGTTTTGATGATCAAATGTGTTTTTATCTGAAAGTCACAGTTTAAAAAAAAACACCCAGAAGCACAAGCGTAATTAGAGGCTCCAGGGGACCTAAGACAATAAAACTGGATAAGAAGGTTCAGTAAAGGCCATTTTTAAGGCATCAGGATATCCTGCTCTGTGCTCTGTGTTAAGGGCAAAGATCAGGATGAAGGCAGGCAGACAGTATCTCTATTACTGCCAAAAAAAGGAGAAAAAAAAGGATTTCACAGGCTTGCTAATACAAAGGTTACCCAATAAAATTTCATCACTCTGGATGAAGACAGAGAGGGAGAGTGTGTTTGCGTGAGACTGCATCAGCGCTACCTTTGGCCTTTCCATGTTTCGATCCGGCCATAATCCATGTAGTTCTGCTCTCCAGTGTGGTAGATAAATTCACCGTTGTTGCTTCCATTTTTCTAAATAAAAAAATAATAATTCAAAACATGTTTTTCAAATGTTATTTCTGGAGAAACAAAAATTCTTCAAGACTTCATGGAGGATCTGCTCTGACAACTTTCTTTTCATAGCTTTATATTACTTGTAAAGAGCTGTTACATGCCTTGTACATGAGTCCAAACACCGTCTCCACCTCAGGTTTGGTGCCAGCAACGCGAACCAGCAGAGGATCTTCGTAGCCCCAAAGCAGTTCATCCACAGTGCGTGTAGTGAACAGATCACTCTTGAGAGAGTTCATCCAGATTGAAACCATGGAGGCCCTCCAGAAACTACCTTTCACATTGTTCATGACAGCCTGGAGACAGGAACGGAAGCAGTTGTGAGGAAAAAAAATTAGCAAAGGTAGAGGGTGGTGGTGGACAATGAGATGGAAATGAGGACACAATAAACAATGTTCAGTGACAAAGAGAACATAAAGTCCTCTTTAACCCACTTGGATTTCCACTTTCCTCTACTTTTTCAGTTCATGACTCACCCAGGCAGGGATGTTGACAGTGGTGATGTTATCCTCAGCTGGATCACCCACAGATTTCTCCCTCAGGAACACAAAGCTTTTCGTGTTATACGCGGAGACCATTTTGCCATTTGCCACCATGCTTACGTTGTCCTTGTACCTGTACTCCCTGTGCAAACGCAGGAAAAGAGTGTCATTTAAAATCTCCAAATGCAGACCACATAAACGTAGCACTGCATTTGTATTTTAGCACAACATTGCATTGCTTCCACTTATCAGGGTCGTGGCGGGTACTGGAGCCTATTGTAGCTATCATAGGGCGAGAAGCGGGGAACACCCTGGACAGGTTGCCAGTGCAACGCAGGACTAACATTTATATTCACACCTATGGGCAATTTAGAATCCCCAGTTAACCTAACCACATTAAGTGCATGTCTTTAGACAGTGGGAGAGAGAGAGAGACCCAGAGAAAACCCACACAGATACAGGGAGAACATGCAAACTCCACATAGAAAGGCTCCAGCCAGTTTGGGGAGTCAAACTCAGGACCTTCTTGCTGTGAAGCAACAGTTTTATCATTCATTGTTTTGAAATTAACCAACCCAAAACTGTTAAAATGACATTCTAGGAATAGATTATCATGACATGCGATGCTGGCTGTTGCAATGTTTCTGGTGCTTTAGCAGTTATCATCATTTAGGGCTTAACTGAGTGCAGGATTTTGATGACTAGTGATTAAAAACTAGCAACCCACACAAAAAAATAAAAAAGGCCTACTGAGGACAAGACAAGACAAAAGTAATAGATTGCAAAAGAGGAAGCAGAAAAGCAGAAGACCACATGACACAGCCTGAGGGTTTTGACCTGTGGCCCAGCCTAGAAAACCTAAGCAAAAATTCAACACGCACAGTATATGGCAACACAGTAGCAGTGGTATTATATATATTTAATATGTTTTATACTATCACGTTTGCCAAATTTTACAGCATTAATAAACCACGTTTATAGCCAGAAAAATTAAGCCTTTATAGAAATGCCTAAAAATCTGCATTCAATCTGTAGCCCACTAGATGGCGATTGCTGTAATTGCAAAAAGACTTACGGTCCCAGATAAGACAAACCTCTATGAACACGTTCATGGCAAGGTTATGGACTCAGACAATCATTTTGAATAATACTGAATACAGAATTACATCTTCTTTGTAAATCTTGGACATAGCATGTCTCAAAATGTAAGCTTTTCTGTGATATGAAACTGCATGTTTATGGGCTAACGAGAAATAATTAGTGTGCCCTTTCACAGTCAGACCCACCCTTAATCGTCACATCACATTTGCCAACTGTAGTCCTAACACAGGTCACTGGAGCCATCTAGTATCTATTAGGCTTCACCTAAGCTAACTGGACTTCTTCATATTTGGTGCACATAATACTGCGTACTGCTTGGTACATACTGTCTAAGAAGTTTATCGTTTAGTTTTGATGAGTGAAATTTTAGCATTTTATCAGTTAAATACTTAGCATTGATTATCTGACATGTCTGTCTATCCCAGTTTATGTTTGCAACTTGCTAATAAGGTTGCTAGCATTAACCGATACCTTAGCATTCCAGCCTTTCATTCAAATATGGCAACATCTGGCTCCAAAAAGACATACAGTGGTAGTCAAAAGGCTAACACTGAGGCTTGAAAACACTGAGGCTACGTCCACACGTACCTGGGTATTTTTGAAAACGCAGATTTTTCTATGCGTTTGCACCTTTCGTCCACACGTAAAACGGCGTTTTCGGTCACTGAAAACGGAGATTTCTAAAACGCCTGCCAGGGTGGATATTTTCGAAAACTCAGTTTTTGCATTTAGGTGTGGACGAGAAAAACATGGAAAACGCAGAAAACGCAGCGTCAAAGGTGTGCGCCTTTTTTGACGTTACACTGTGCGCCACGTTATTGTTTCGGTGAAATGAATTTCTACAATACTGTTACTGTTAATTGTTTTCTCTGCAGTGTTTAAATGCTTACATATACACACACAGTTACTGTCCCTCCACACATACGACTTGGTTCTGCTTCTATGTCCCAGCTTTGTTTACTATTTCCCACCGAGGCTTCTAGACTTCTGATTGGCCAACATTTCTACACGGTTAGGAATATATCGCCACCTGTTGCTTTGGCATGTTCCTAGCAGCGTTTTCCTTCATTTCTGCGTTTATGTGTGGACGGGATTATTTTTTAAAACGAAAACGGAAAATCTCCGTTTTCAAAAATAGCCATGTACGTGTGGACATAGCCTGAGTCAAAAAGGTATTTGTCATGTCCCTGTGGCTACATCCATCTTTTATTTACAGTCTCTACCCAGAGCACATTTACCAGATTGTGTGCGTTCATTGATTTCTTAGAAGACTTTTTTTTTTACACTCACCATAAACATCTGTTTGCTAACATTCATGTCAACAAGAAGTTGACAGGTTCTGCTCCTGCTTCTTACCTGTACGTGTAGGGTCCAATCTGTTTAACTTCTGGCTTTGCCCCTGCAAGAAACTCTTTTGGATTGGTCACATTGAAGAAGAAAAACTGCATGTAGACAGGAGGGGGAGGTTTTTTCCATGAGTCAAACACGCGGCTGCCCTCTACCAACACGATCTCCTGTTGAGACATAAGAAACACTTTTTAGTTGAAAACTCATCATCATATGTAATTCAAACTCACAAATATGGTTGTGAAAAGCAAATCTTTTGGGAGTAATTAATATAAAAACGCTGACTGCACATTTTACATACTGCATTAAAACATTTTTCTATTCAATATGGAGTTTGACATCTTTTTTTTATGTGATTTTCAGGTGATTTCCTGCACAAAGTGGAAACTTTTGCAACAGCCAACACATTTTGAACATGAAGTTTCCACAATGTGCTCCTAGTAAAAACAAATAGTAACAACAAAACATCCGTAGGGGGTCGTGGAGGGAAGATGCTGTCTGAGCGGCAAAAACAAGAACACTGACTGCACACATGAATGGTATGAGGGGAGGCCCTTCTACTGCTCCAATTGTTAGCGGTTGCCTGTGGCAACAGGCAGTTGGGGGAGAGCCGCTAACCGATCATGTGATGCAGAAAGCTGGATGCACACTGTTTGTGCAGAACTCCAGCCTTAATGAACTGAGCCACATTCCTCAGTACTGAGCCCTTATGAGGCCCTGGAGGTGGAACACAGGCAACTATCCTGCTTCATTCTCACAGCAAACGTCATTGCCTGCGGACAACGATGCTCTGGCTGGTAGCAGGAACATTTTGAGATACTGGCAAAGAAAAAGGCAAAAACTGAAGGCTCTGAGAGGATTAGCATTTCTTTCAAGAGAACATTAAGAGAAAATCTCACTCTGGCCTAATTGTGTCAGATTTATCTTAAAGTTAATAGCTGGAGAAATAGATCCAGAACTGCTCGATGCTTTAGGGGAATACTCACCCCCTCTTACTCCTCCCCCCTCTTCCTCTGGGGTCCCCTCTACTTGATCAGAGACAAAGGTTTAGCTGAGTGGCCAAGGACAATAAAGCTGTCACCTTAGATTGAGGAAGGGAGAGCGTGGTCTTTCTGTGTTCTTATTTCATGCTTTGAACAATCAATAGGGTAAACCTCCCAGCATGGCACTTAAAATACATGGAAAACAGGAACAGAAAAAACCCTCTTATCTCAGTATCTACCACTGCTTCCCTTACACCACTCCCCATATGAAAACACATGCAGCAGGTGATTACATAAATACACTTAAAGCTAGTGCTTTGATGTGCAGACATTCACATACATAGATGTGAACAACACTGGGCACAGCAAGAGGCCACAGTATTCATTAAGTCCTCCAGTCATGGTGCACAGGCTTTGTAGGCTCTAAATGGGTTTGCCTCAGTAGTGGTTAAAGGATTCAACAAAGCCAAACAAAGAACTGTAGACCAGCCCTGATATTATTTAAACCATCGAGACTATATCAAGGTCCATTTAGTTCTCTACTGTCCATAAAACCCACTTGCAATCAAACTGCAGAAGTGAAGAATTATGGTTTGGCACAAACACAACCAAAGGATGGAAGTTTGACTTTGGGACAATCCTGCAACTTGAATCTTAGTATAATGATTTCAGTATACGTGTGTATATATATCTATATATTTTCTTCTGAATGGGTGGGAAAACTTTGCACATCATCACACATACAGCAATTACTAACATCCATGCATTTTAAATTTATATTCAGAAATTACATTTAAATCATATTTTTGTATATATTATCTTAATTTCATCATCCCACTGCGAATTCAATGTTACATTCGCCGTTTACATTCGTTTCATGTGTCACGTACGTAGCTTTATACTCACAAATATTTCTATCCGGGACAGAATTTTGTTTGGCTCATTGCAAAATATATCAAATTAAGAATTCAAAATAAAGCAGTGATCACAGGCGTAAAGCTTAAAGGACGACAATTCATTCCAGTAAAGCTGAAGACATTTTTGATGACCATCAGGACTCTGTGAACCCGTGCAACACGTACCTCTAAATTTTACGTAAAACTTGTTTTCTTTTTTTGTATTTTCTTATATGGCATGTTTTTGCTAGTTACACTAATAAAGTTTATAGCCATGCTAGAAGAAAAGATGTGGAAGGAAGCATCGTGGTGGTGCAATCCACCACGATGTGAAAGATTTTCCCCTCACACTGCAAAGAGGTTCACGAGGTTTACATGAGTATGACTAACAACTTGGCCACAACATTTCCCTAAGTTAATATACAAATAAGCTTATTTTACTTGCAAGTTGTGCACCTTCACCAGCTTTATTAAGCAGGTTAACATTTTCAAAATAAAACCACTAAGCAAAAGAAAGTCCAGAGATGAGACAGTAGTCAGAAACTATAGTGAAGTCTGTGTAATGATGGTGAAATTTCCTTTCAGGAATCAGTCATTTTTCATTATCACTTCACCAGTGGGTCACTGATACTGACCCTGGTTGACTCACATATGAGCTGAGAGGCTGCCAGCCAGTTTCCCAATAAATCTTTCAACCTGAAAGAGGCTTAGCACACAAAGAGAGTCTACTGCTGGGAGGGTATCCATGGGAAGAGACCCTTCATGCTGGTGCAATGTGGAAAAGGCAGTAACTTGACGCAGCTGAAATATATCATATTGCCAAACTAGCAGATAACTGAGTATGTCTCCATGTGAGTTAAATGCTTGTGTGTCACTCCCACAGATACATTCTTCTTTTCAGTTTCCACTTAAAAATGAAACTTAATATCTTCTCCAGCCATTTTTTAACAAACATCTGTCTACTTGCTTGAACAAGTGAAGAAGAATTCTTTTATGAAACACGGTGTACTTTGCAAAACCTTCATTTCTTGTTTTAACAGGACTTGATATGTATTAATGTGACCATTAAAGCCACAACAATGATCATATATAGCAACCCCTGGGTAAATCCCAGAGTGTTCATCTGGGAAAATGCAAACATTTTCATTTTGAGCTTGAACACTTACATATGAACATGTGTTTACATAAACAATAAGTTATAAAAATTACTGCTCCAACCTCTACACATATTTCATCTTAGCAAACCATAGTTGATTTGGACATCTACTTTATGCAAGACACAAAGACATTTTTTCAACTACTTTTTACAGACAGATTACTTCACTTTCAGTCCAGTAATGCCAGAGGGTAAGAAGCTCACTTGAGTTATGTGACCTTGATACATCTTTTTTATATATAAATCTTGCTATAAGTTTGTATCTGTCTTGTGTGAAACTTGTATGAAAAGCATACAGTCAAACAAACAAACAGATAATGCAGACATAAACTAAAAGGTTAATCCAAAGGAAGAAGCCAATGCTCCAAAACTGCCAAAAACACCCCCGATAAAGATCTCCTGTTCCTCTCCTTGGGTATGATAAAACTGTTTGGTCATGCCCAACCCCAACCCAAGCAAAGTTTACAAGTTTACAAGAAAAAATATCACATTACTTTACAGAAAAAAATAGTTCACACTTCACTAAATAGGTTTTTTTATGCAGGCTAAAATATGGGTATATAAGCAGAAGCTACAAACCATGAACCAGAAAGATGAAGCTTGTTGTAAACGGGTCATTCAAATGGAAACTAATCTGAACTCTAAAGATTGTAACCAAAGACTAGGGTTGTCAAAATGCTATCATCTCAAGCTTAGTATTGATCTTGATACCGAATACTGATCTGTGCAGATGTTTGTAGGAATAACCTCTATTACCTCATGTGCTTCTGGTTAATTTGCATCACATTTTTGTTGCGGATTAAATATTTTTAAGGTAGACTTCTACCCTTTCTATCTGGCTGCTGGAAGACTTTTCTTAACTTTAATCAGGAACTTTAAGACAACGATATCACATTTAAGACAAATAACTATTTATGTTATATATGGACAGGACCATTAACATTTGCTGCCTACTTCTCTCCCAATTTAATAGAGTGGTTTTATTTTTCATCATTTCTGCTCGCTGCTATATTAATGATAACTAATAGCTAATGTTTATGATGCTTCACCAAGTTTTTTTGCTGCTCTTCATGTATTTATCTGCTAGCGAAAACGAGGGCTGTGCACCTGCTTGTCTGGGTGTGGTTGTCAAGTTATGTGTCAGATCAAGAAGGTGATGATGACACTGTTGGCATCAATATTGCTGGAAATGACTGGTGCATCAGTAATTGTTTTTAGTATCAATTAATATCTTAGTAGAAACATTATGTCATGTGTGTTGACCTTGTACCTTGTTAACCAGCATACTCTGCAACTTCTCTGTTGGGAACACATGCTTGATAGAGCACAACCACAAAACTCAGCTGATCCAAGCAGAGTTGTGCACTGTGTAAAGGAGTAACGCAAATTGTACTCTGACAATAAAACAAGAATATTTAAACTATAGCACTGCATGTACAAGGACGCCAGCTGCCGTTAAACCCTGAAGAAGAAGAAGTAGCTGTGTCCCAGAATTCATAGCGCAGCCCAGCTCAGTTTCCAACAATGGCGGCAGCTAGTTAGTTTTAATATTACTCTTATTATTCTTTCTGGGTCACAAAATAAACGTTTAACATATTTTCAGGCGAGAATGTAGCTGTGTAAACCTCAAATATCTGCTCAGTTTATCAAGACACCACATATTTTCAAAAGCGCTCCGACGTTTTCGGAGACGTCTGTTACCCACCGACAGCTAGCCGGGAGCAAGGCTCACTAGAGCCCGTGAGAACACCGGACTCCCGGCAAATCGTTTTCAAACCCACCGCCTTCTTTCGCTACTGAGGTTAAACATATATAAGTCACTTAGATAACTTACAAATGTTATTGTTTGGCTTTTTTTAGTATTTTATTTGTTCCTGAGTAAATTGGTTTGGCTGAGATTAAAGTTATAGTTTTTGCACAGCTGAATAAACGTCAAGCAGACAGCTGATTATCAGAAGTGTGAGATGCTCGAGAGTATACTCCGGAATATACTATCTATATTTTAGATAGCAGGGAGTTTATTAAACTTCACCGAAACAATCTGCAAATTCCATTAAAATTTAATAAACTATCATCTTGTCTTTATTTTTAGTTAGCACATACCTTAAACACTTAAAGCTATAAGCTAATGATAGTTATATAAGAGCAGATGCATGCATGCATACCCCCACACCCTCTAGCAGATCATTACATGAGGGAACCTTTTAAGAAAACAAGCGCGTCCATGCTCACAGGTGTACACACGGGTGATCACACACACAAACTACACCCTTTTTGGCTCCTACCTCAATGCA
Source organism: Neolamprologus multifasciatus (assembly GCF_963576455.1). Lineage (NCBI taxonomy): Eukaryota > Metazoa > Chordata > Actinopteri > Cichliformes > Cichlidae > Neolamprologus > Neolamprologus multifasciatus. The sequence continues at coordinate 19,366,914 of NC_140445.1, read as the reverse complement.
CACTGTGCTGTCGATCTTACGTGCTGCACAATAATGTTTAATATTTAGTAGTTACTGTCATATTCCCATATATCATTGTGATGTGGTTTATTGTATTACTCTCGTTTTCTTCTGCTTGTTTTCTTTTTTCTTTCTCAACAGGTGATCCAGGTGATCGATATATGTATTTATTTTTTTATTTATTTATTTTTTTCTTCTGCTTATTCTGTTGGTTTTTGTTTTTTGCCCTTCTCCCCCGTCCCTCTTCTCAACTGTCTTTCTTTCCCTCTTTCTTTCTCCCTTTTCTTTCCCCCAGTCAAATCTGTCCCGTATTCAGCAAGTGAAAATAAAATAAAGAATAAAAGGTGAATCAAATGGACCATTACGGCAAAGCTGGGATGGTCAATTTGGTAAAGAAAAACCGTTGGGCATCTTTCTTCGCCTTTAGACAATAATTCTGATGGCAAAAGAGCCAAACGGGACAGGCAAAAAAAAAAAAAAAAAAAAAAAAAAAAAAAAAGAGCAGATGCATGCTGGTGCAATAATCTATACATTTTACGTCCAGTGGATGCATGATCTGATTAGTCGACTAATCGCAAAAATAATTGGTGACTAGTTGACTATCAAAATAATCGTTGTGGCAGTCCTAACTACAAGGCATGTAGTAGGACCCCCAGACGCCCCTCTTCAGATAACGGTAACCACCAACCCTCCCCCTTGTCTCTTGACCTCAATAACTTAATGGCCTGTATGTTCTTGTTTTGTTCTGGACTAGAAACTGACTGTACTTGAGTTTTACTAATGGGCATTAAAGTACCTAAACCTCTTTTAGAAAGAGCTACTGTGCAATCCACTTACATAGAGATTTTCTTAAGGCTCCAGACTTTGAGTCAAAAGTATATTTATTACTGTAACTGACGTGCTACTGATTAATATAAATGTCACATAATTGTGTTATTTATCCACTAAAGACTATTCTGTTACAGACGATTAAAAATTCTGACAACTTCTTGTTCAAGCGTGAAAATAATTTAATGACATTAATCAGTTCTGTGACATCAAAATATACTAACTGCAGAAGCTCATCTTCAGCTCATTACCTTTTTGTTTTTTTCTCCATTTTCCATACCAAGCCTAACGGTCAAAGAAAATGAAAATTTTCACATCATCAATAGAAAGTCTTGCATATGGTTGTCGACCTCTAAAGTCAGCCATGAGCCTCTCTGCGAAGAATAATCTAACACCTGTTATGAAGTCTTGATATGAAAACAAGCATGAAGGTGTGCCATATGAGAATACTGACTGTGGGCCAATGGGTCTTTCATGTCTGCACTATTATTGAGGTAAAGTGAACCTTTTGGGAAAGCTCCATTACTTTCCACCATCTGAAATGTTGGAAATCATGGAAATGTCTGGACCTCAGTGACTAAAGATACGATGAACATTACTACAAATGTTTTCAATGCTGGGCAGATGCTGGATCAAACATTGATTGCAAAACTGTTGCATTCAATGCACCCGTCCAATTTGATACGTTTCTGGCCCATTTTTAAGCTTATGCAGCAAGACTAAGCGCTTCAGTTAGCTTTAATTAATTAAAACATTTAGAAATCAAAGACCATTGTTCAATGTACTACGAAACAGAATGGCTAAAAAAAACAAGAGTTAAAGGAAGTGAAAACAGTAGCTATTCTACATGTTGAGAATGCAAACTTTCTTTTGAAGATGCACAGATGGCAATGTTCTGGGCCAATACAGATTCTTTTTAAAGGCATGACCTGCTAATTCTGATTTTCTTTTCTAGGAACTATGACTAGCAGCTGAATAAACATAAATTCACTGAATGCACGACACCCTGACAGTGTGTTTATTTGTAGTTGTGTCCCTCTGACCTTTTCACCTTTGGTACTCAAGATAAACCATCTGAGAATGCTCTAAACCCACAGAACTCTTGAAACAGGATGACTTGACTGGGGTCTGTGTGGGTGACAATTTTGATGTTAACATTGCTCTAAGTATGAATTTCCCATAAGCAACAGTAAAAAAGCATTAGGGCTGCCACGATTAGTCGACTAGTCACGATTACGTCGACTATCAAAATCGTCGACGACTGATTTAATAGTTGACGCGTCGTTTGAAGCTTTGTAAGATCCCAAAAGATGCAGGAATAAGTAGTAGGATTTAAGAGTGTAATAACGGACTGAAACAGAAGATGGCAGCACTGCATGTACAAGGATGCCAGCTGCCGGTAAACCGCGAAGAAGAAGAAGTAGCTGTGTCCCAGAATTCATAGCGCCCAGCGCAGTTTCCAACAATGGCGGCAGCTAGTTAGTTTTAATATTAGTCTTATTATTCTTTCTGGGTCACAAAATAAATGCTTAACATATTTTCAGGCGAGAATGTAGCTGTGTAAACCTCAAATATCTGCTCAGTTTATCAAGACACCACATATTTTCAAAAGCGCTCCGACGTTTTCGGAGACGTCTGTTACCCACTAGCTCGATAGCTAGCCGGGGGCAAGGCTCACTAGAGCCCATGAGAACACCGGACTCCCGGCAAATCGTTTTCAAACCCACCGCCGTCTTTCACTACTCACGTTAAACATATATAAGTCACTTAGATAACTTACAAATGTTATTGTTTGGCTTTTTTTAGTATTTTATTTGTTCCTGAGTAAATCGGTTTGGCTGAGATTAAAGTTTTTGCACAGCTGAATAAACGTCAAGCAGACAACTGATTATCAGAAGTGTGAGATGCTCGAGAGTATACTCCGGTGTCCCATTATATTTTAGATAGCAAGGAGTTTACTAAACTTCTCTGAAACAATCTGCAAATTTCATTAAAATTTAATAAACTATCATCTTGTCTTTATTTTTAGTTAGCACATACCTTAAACACTTAAAGCTGTAAGCTAATGATAGTTATATAAGAGCAGATGCATGCTGGTGCAATAAGCTGTACGCTGTATGTCCAATGGATGATGATCTGATTAGTCGACTAATTGCAAAAATAATCTGTGACTAGTCGACTATCAAAATAATCGTTTGTGGCAGCCCTAAAAAGCATGTACTACTCTTCCTCTCACTGATGAAATTTAATGCATCAGTAAAGCTAAAACCACAACTGAGGAACCTTCACTGCAAAGTTTGTGCAAGATACCTTTTATAATTCACAACCACTGACTTGAACAAAAAAAAAGGAACCCACAAACACAGGTGGAAAACGTCCTCTCAGCACTGACAACACATACACTGCATTTATAGAAAGTTCTATAAATAAGTAAATTAATTATGTAACACTTACCCCCATGGATATGTCTCCCCAGACTATAACCATCCCACCACCAAACTAGACATGCTGAATGTTCTCTGCAGCTTCTCCTCCTTCTCACATGTACTGAAGGTGAACCTGCTCTCAACTGTGAAAAGCAGACAGTATCAGTGATGGACCTGCCAATTCTGGTAATGATCAGGCACCACAGTGCCAGGTGGTGAGCACAGGACCCACTAAAAGGACCCACCTTCATAAAGTCTGTTGCTGATTGTTTTGTCAGAGACAGTCACACCAGTGGCCTGCTGGTGGTCATAATGTAGGTAATCTGGCAGTGCTGAAAGTGCTGTCCCTCCTTGCACGAAGGAGCAGATACTGGTCCTGCTGATGGGTTAAGGACCTTCTAGCTTATCTAGATTCAAGCTCTCTCTCCTACAGTAACAGCCTGTCTCCTGGAATCTCCTACTCCTAATGCTCTTGAGAGTGTGCTGGGAGACACAGCAAACCTTCTGGCAATGCTACGTATTGATGTGCCATCCTGGAGGAGTTTGACTAGCTGTGCAACATCTGTAGGGTCATCATATCACCTCAAGCTACCAGTAGTGACACTGACTCTAGCCAAATGCCAAAGTAGTGAAAAAACTGTCAGAAAAGATGAGGAGGTAAATGTCTGTTTCCTCCACGTGTGAAACCATTCCTGTTTTGGAGGTTGTCTCATTGTTACCCCTCTAGTGCATCTGTTGTTAATTTCATGAACACCAAAGCAGCTGAAACTGATTAACAACCCCCTTTGCTACTAACTGACTGCTATACTCTGACTTAAACATTTTCCTTTTTTGACCAGCGTAAACTGTAGTTAGAATAGTTAGATTAGCTAATATCAGAACCAACTCCATGATGTTAGAGTTCCACATTTGTCACTGCCATGACAAACAAAGTAGGAAGATTTAACATTAAAAACAGAACGCTAAAAATGATACCAAATGCCGGGAACTACAAAAGGTATTCATTACTATTTTTCCACATATTACTAATTGAATCTTTAATATCCCCGCTAAGGGCATTAAACATCACTGGCAACAGTCGTTGATGGCCAAAGGTAGGACTGATTTTACTCGGCAAACACACAAAGGTGCATAGTAAAAAAAGTCCACAGCACATAACAAATTCTGAAGAATTACCGCCATGACGTCCATTAGCTTTGCATGGCAGTTTCATATTAGCATATTAATTGCAAGTTATCCAAACTTGCTCTATCTTACCCATTGCACTGGTGTGGGATGTTGAAACAGAGTTCACACAGCTAATATTTTAGTTACAGAAAATCCTGTTATCACATTTACCAATTTTAAATGGAATAAGCATGCATGTTAGTGTATGTGCAACGTTAACAAACTTTATGAGCTCAGCAGCCTATCTTGTCTGAACTGAAAAGATAAAGCACATTTGCTTTTTTTAATGCAAATTAGTCCCAGATTATTACAGCCTGTTGACAGGGCAGCTGCACATTTTAGGTTGTAACTATTAGCAGTTAAGATGGGAGTCTTTTCCCAAATCAGTAACAGCTGACAGAGTGAACATCATTGTTGTTAGGTAAAGCAGGGCTTCAGCTAATTAGTGGGAAATAGGGTGACATATAGGTACCAATCAGGTCGCTGAGTTTACAGACTGTGCATTATGCTGGATGCCTGACAGGGTGGTTTGATCTCTGGCTCCTCCAACCTGCATTGCAGTTGCAGACTGTAAATGTGTAAATGCTAGCTTAACCCTGGAGAACCCATAGGGTCAGAGCCGACCCCATTGGTTTTCTAGGGAAACCATGGGGTCAAATTTGACCCCATGGGTTCTCTAGGGTTAAAAGTGTCTATCCGTGTGTGTGTGGCTTACAGTAAGAAAGCACTTTGAGTGCTTAAACTGAGTGTCACTTGCTTTAGTGACATCCTCAGTTCAAGCACAGCCCCCTTCCAACATGGCCTTCAATAGCGCTAAACTTAACAATCTCACTAGGAAGACAGCAATTTGCTAACGACACCATCTGGAACATATAAGAATGCAACATGTAAACAAAAGCCATAAGATCACAGGGCCACCACTTGAACTGGAACACCACCAGCAACACAAATTTCTTTGCATCCACAATCTCCTGTAACATATGTCTTCATGGAGTAGGGTCCCCTCAGGGGATTTAACCTTTTGTGATAGACTTATTATCTTGTGTGGTATTTCATTACAGTCCCGTATGAAACTGAGGTCTCTCTGTTGTTACAGTGGCTGCGGCATCTTAACTTGTTACACTTAATTTAAAGTCAATGAAAAGTTATGTTGTTACGTTTGAGTTGACTTCTTACCTTGTGTGGACAAGAAAGTAACTTGTTTGCACATGAGGAGTGACTTGTTGGGACAAGATATACATAACACATCATAAGAGATCAATAGGAATTTCTTTAGATCAGTCATTTCCTAGGAAGAAGTACTTATAGTCATGTGTGTGCTCATGCAACAGGAACTGGGACTAAGGCTATGTAACTGTAGAGAAGAGAAAGTGCTGATTGCATAGTACAGGCTACTTAACCCATAACAGCCCATTTTTGGCCCATCCCCCTCCACCTCACGCGGCCACTCCTTCTGAGACACATAGCCCATCACTGTCTTTTTGAACAGTCGCTGAACAACTATTTTACTCTTGTTTCTATTCAGCGCAATCCACCTAGGTTTCTGATGTGGATAAATAAAACATTACTTTATTTTAATGACCAATAAAACAATGAATGCAATAAAACCAACAGGAAAAAACAGCTCATGTTGGAAAGTCTGAAGAGAATTGGAGGGTATGCAAATGAGTAAGGGTCTCACACACAGGCCCACAGACAATGGCATCATTTTAGTGTTCATCATTCTCAACACTCTCCTTGTAAACAATTAACCCATTCACAGGGGGGGGAAAAATGCACGTCATCACTCATTCAAGCAGCCATGCATGCACGTGAGCTTTAAAAAGTACAAGAATATAACGGTGTGTGTGTTTTCCCTTTACCTTTTTCAGGCGGTTGTTCATTAATGTGCGGAAAACTTGCCCTGCAAACAAGCCAATCCCAACCGCAAGCAGGACGGCGCAGGTGATCCCAACCACATAAATGGTACACGATCTCCGTGTCATGTTGGCAAGTGGCAGGAAGCGAGAGATGCGAGCGGGACTCTTGAAGAATGGATGGATGGATGGATGGATGGACACTTTAAGGTCCCCACGTTTCCCCACTGCAGACACAGAATTTTTTCCCCCTCTTTGGCTTATTGAAAAAAGTTGCAGAAAAGTTTCTTCAAGGCTATATCTCCAAGGTGCTGAGTGTTTAGTTTTCCAAAATTACAGAGAGCTGCGAGGAAGTTTTTTGTGGTGATAGTGAAAGTTTTATTTATTGACTACCACGAGGTCCCCATTCCTCTCAGTCGGTCTGAAGCGGCGACCTTAAAATAAAACATGTGCCACGAGTATTTGTAGCGGGCTGTAAAAACTCTCCCTCCCTCCTCAAGAGGGAGCGCCGATTGGTTGATACGGTTTACGAGCCAGCAAGGGTGTGTGCGCGGGCGTGCGCCCCGTGAACGCACCACCACATGCTGAGCAACCCTAAACGTATCACTGTTAGCGCAGCTGCGGGCAACTGCTCCAAAACTGAAACGCGGTTTCACTGTAGGTGACTGAAGGACAGCTTTTATGACTGAAAGCTATATGAGTAATTATGTATTTATTGTTTTATGTGAATAGTCCAGACCAGAACACGCCAGTGAAGTATAAGTATGCTAACAATAATCATAAGTAGTTTGATTGGGCGATATTCATGCTTTCAGGCTGTGGTTACGTTTCTCGTTATGTGTAATCTGAGCGCTATCCGTGACACCAGAAAACGTGGCGAGTCAACAAGTCGTCCACTTTCTCGTGCTCTGATTAAAAAAGCTGAGAGCCAGACGGATATCATTTCACTCATATACACGCGCAACACTTCCGGCTACTGCTTTATGTCAAAAGCCCTTCACCTTGCTCAAGGGCAGATAAGATAGTAGTTTCCGCAGTGAGCTGGAAGTGGTTAACCCAAAGAAATTTGTTTCTATTTAATTAAACCGTGAGCTAAAGGCTGCTGGACTACTTTCAATAAACATGCCTTACTTTCCACTACAGTTGTGGGAAGACAGCCTAACTACAGGCTGAGGCAGAAATTAAAATAGCTTTGTTAGCTTTGATAGCTTTGTTTCATTATCTAGGTGACTTTTTAAACCAATGCTTGCAAAGCTTTACATGCTCCTACAATAAGGTGTAAAACATATGGCGGGGGAAGAGAATTGGACTTCTTTTTCTTATGTTACGATATCTCAAGGATTAAATGAGTAATTGAACTTTTTTACACCGACAAAAAGGGGAATTCCACTGGTCTGGCCCACAGAGCAAAGTAGGTTGCTCTTAAAAGTTGTTAAGAACAAAAGCTTGCATCACACACATTTCCTGGTTTAAACCATTTAAAAAAACGTTACTTTTCAAAGCCAGTGTTCCAAAGTGCTTCCTAGAAACACCTAATAAAAGACAAAGGTTAAATGAAATGTCAAAATTAGAAAAAGACACATTTGTGATTCCAAATTCTAGTGAATAACCTAAAATTGACAAAAAATATAATTGTTAAAAACTAAGATAGAATTTAGCTTCATATATATGATCCTCGAGCTCTGGGAGTTTGAGGGTCCTGCGCAGTATCTTAGCCATTATTAGCACTGCACTGTTCTTGACTGAGACCTCTGATGTTGGTGATGTAGCTTGCCATCAACAGTGTGTGAATGTGTGTGTGAATGGGTGGATGACTGGATGTGTAAAGCGCTTTGGGGTCCTTAGGGACTAGTAAAGCGCTATACAAATACAGACCATTTACCATGTTGTGCTTTGAATTTCCTGAAACCACTTTTCCAGTTTTGGGGTTAAATGTCCTAATGCTCCTTGTACCACTGGGATCACATTGAAATTTTCCTTCCATATCTGCTCCAACTGTTCCTTCAGTCTAATTTGGTGAAGCAGCTGAAAGTGATTAACAGCCCACTCTGCTACATCAACATCCCTGATGTTTAACTGAGTTATGCCTCACTCGAATTAAAAAGTGTCTCCTTTAATTTTTTTGAGCAGTAAATATATATTTATATACATATAAATATACATATACATATATTTTAAAAAATCGAAACTAAATTTCTTTGAAAAAAAAAAACCTTATGGAGTTACCAAAATGAGGAAACAATGAATCAGGATGAGTAGTTTTTGTCTTTTGGGCCACACATCATTCATCCAAATCTCTGTAAAGGGGATGTTCACCTCAGTCAGACGAGTGATGCAAACTCAGTGACACCAGGCCATATTGAAAAAAAATTACAAGGAAAACAATGGCTGGCTTAAGGCTGTCTCAGACACTCAGGTTATTCCATTTATCAGCCTTGTGTCCATATGGTGAGACTTTAATCCAATAATTCCGGTTACTGAAGAAGGCACACATTCCCCCTGAAAGCTTTCACAGAGCTCTGACAGTCCTCTGGTGTATCCTCCTCAGTGATAATCTCATGATTATCTGAGTCTGTTCCAGCATTTGTTCCAGTGTGTTCATGAACCCAGATTTTTCTCTTTGTATACAAAGCCCATTTTACATATCATCACATGTTCCCGTTGCGTTCACTGGCTACTGATGAGATCAGTTTGAGATACCTCTGCTTTTACTGGAGACAGTCTAGCATAGGCCTCTTTTATCAGCAACGGCTATTCTTTTCTTGGTAGTTGTGCTCCATATGTTTGTGTACATAACAAAAAATTAGCAATACAGTGCTGTAATAACACAAACCACCAGTTGGTCTATTTGCTTTTTGGAGATGTTTTTTCGCTACTGCAGTTTTCCTGCCAACACATTTGAGGCTGGGCAGTGGAATGAATTATTGATGTCTGACTGCTTTCAACTTTAGCAATAGCTCAAATTCACCTGATATAAATTGAGGTCCATCATCTGTCACTATCCCTTTGGGCATTTGTTTTGTTGGCTGCGGTGCTCTGCATTTGAATTACGTCAGGCCAGTGTGCATATCCATCCATAACAGGCATCTGTTTAACATCCCTTGAAAATTGAAGGTGTGTCCTCTCCCAGATGCAGAAATCACAGTCTGTGAAATGCGTTTTCTATACGTTGCTGCATATTACACAGATTCTGCTGCTTTTCAATTACCGTATCAAGTGTACACCGCCATAGAAGGCCTTTGAAGAGCGCATTTATTCCCTCCCACAGTGGCTGAAATCTATCTGTGAAAAAAACCTGCCAGGCATTTTTTTATAGGATGACCCTGAAGCTCCTGAGAACACAGTTTTCATGTGAGGTCAAATCGAAGTTTCACAAATGCAAGCATCCTCTGCTGTGTATACTTTGATTTTTCAAACAACATACGCTGTGCAAAATCTTTTTGGGGTTTCTTCTGCTTTTCATATGCAGCGGTAGGAATGCAAGGCAGCAAGAGCGCTGTGTTTGGTTTAGGAAATCTGTGATCTGCTAATGGAAGTCAGGATAAAGCATCAGGATTTCCGTGTTGTTCACTTGTTTTATGCTAAATCTCACAGGCACAATAAATCCAGCTAAAATCAGGGGCGTTTATCACATGACGCTAACGACTCCCAGTCTCTGCAGTAATCCTGTCATGGGGTTATTGGACTGGCAAAATTAGACATGGACTCACTATAGTGACTGATCAAATGGAGAACTGAATGTAGTTTACTAGTAACAGCTTTTAGTGGTGGTAGTGGGTGCTGCCGCTTTGGGATCATGTGAATTCCCTTTGCGCCAGTGACATTTCTCAAGTATGACACATTGTGTTATTGGGTGAAAGTATATTCCCTCTGTAAGCATTAGTTTTAGGCTTTTAAGCACTTCTTTCAGGTTATAGGATTTCTGTGTCCTGGCCCACAATTACATTGTTTTCCAAATACTGAATTAAACCAGCTTTGAAATACAAACTGCTCTTTATTGCAGTCTGTTTACATGATACACCCCCTTATGAATTATAAGGTCAAGTAGTCCTGAGAGCTGTCTTGTAACTTTACATATTGATAAAGAATGGTCATTTTTCATCACTCTCTGGTTTTTGTGATTTGATTGTGTGTTAAGGTCAATCAGTAACCCTGTCAGTCTGATACATCTAATGGTTGCTTAGACATATACATATGTTGGGGTTTTTTTTTTTTTTGGCCTAATCTGTAATTCATTGGTGTAATTACCCTGTAAGCCTGTATTTGCCATAACTTGCTTCCTTCCAGATCGCATTCCAGAGCGTGGTTCGCAAAACTCAGACCTCCTGGCAATACATGTATTGCTTTAATCCCTGTTACTTTCATTAAATGGGTTAAAATGCTTCAGGTATTTCTCGTGTACAGCCTCTCCTGCAAACGCTCTTGTGTTAACCTGTTTACCAGAGATAGATGACGTTTGACTTCTCTTCTTCATTCGCTTTGATACAAGAAAATCTAGTGTTTCTGTAGGACCCAAAAAAACCTTTGTAAAATATGACATGGTTTCACATTGTGTAATATACTAAATACCAAAATATGTAATAACCTAAAAATGTTTTGTCACATAGAGTGACTTGTTAGTGGGTGAAATGCTATTTCACCCACTAACACTAACACATACTTGTTTCCTGTTAGAGCACCATGATCTTAATAGCAAGGAAGGTTAGGGCCTTCCTATCCCCATTACATATCAGTAATATGGTCGGTGTTGTGACATGCTGATGCATTCAGATATTTTCATGGTTGTTGCTGAGTCATAATACTCCTATACTCCATAATAATTGTATTATGTGGGGCAATAGCTTTTCTTTCTTTTATCTTTTTTTTGCTTCTGATGTGGGCCACAGCAGCACCACTGCATTAGACACACTTTACAGACACATTAATCTGATTGCTAAAGCTTTTTGCAGCATAGTTATTTCCTCACAGCGTGACACTCAACACACTTGGATGTTTCTTTCCCCATTTCTTGGTGATTTTGAAAGTTTTTTGTCCAACCAGTCAGCATTTGAAGAACTAGAGTACATTTCACATTTGATATTAACCACACCAGTTATTAGCTTTTATGCAGGTCTGCATTGTTATACTCTGCTTTGCAACAGTGCTCCAAGTTCACACTCATAAAAATGCAGTAGACTTTGGCCCCAAATATACTAAGGTACAGGACAGAGTAGACGTGTTGAAGCACCCTAAAATTATCATTAATTCATATAAATACGACTTTTTCTCAGCAACAGCTCTTCTCTGGGGACCTCGGGTTATGGATTTTGGATGTGAAGTCAGATGTTTGTTTTAGTTGCTCTATGGGTGAGAGATACTGGAGGAAACACAGTGATTACTGTATATCTCTCTCTGTGAGATTTGAAAACTTCCATCAACTGTAAATCAGAGTGTAAATAACAGTTTTATGAGAACATCCACATTTGGTTTATTAAAGATAAAAACCCATGAAAATATGCTGTGCCCATTCTGATGATATTGGAAGGAGGCTTCCACTTCACTGAATGACTTCACCTGGGCCACATGCTGAGACCTTTAAAATGGAAAATGGAACTATACCAAATCTCCTCCCTGAGTGTAGAAGTTCAAATACATCATATAGAGGGTGTAGACAACAACAAAAGCCTTTGAAGTTGCTCATTTGAGGGAAATGGAAATACTTCCACTGATCTAACCTACCACTTTATATGTGATGCATTTTTTGTGCCAGAGGAAGCTTCTGAATTCAAGTTATATTAGAGAGCAGTCATCCTTCTCAGTATTACAGTCTTAATGTAGGTGTGGCTTTTTAAGTATTACTGCACTTTAGTTGCATTTACTTTAAAGAGGAAGCCAAATTCTCAAGCACATGTCTGCACTTTCAGGCTCACTCTGGGCGAATCATCTTGAGGTTTTGTTGTGTGTGGTGGGGCGGTTAAGCTGAAGTCTCGTGTTTATTGTGTGTTTATTGATTTACAAAAGCAGTTTCTTGAATTTGTAATAACTAGAAATTAAAGTTGCAGACATCTTAGTAAGTGTAATTTAGTATGGTGTAACGTAAATGTTAAAAGTTTTGTTGCTGTGCAATTTTTCTTTTACTGGATCTCCCACATTATGAAATGAGAAATATTTTTTTTATACTGAAAACTGTGCCTGGCAGTTTAAACAATAAAGTTGTATTTAGTTAATCTATAAGCTGAAATTTGCTTTTGCCCTTGTGAACTATTTTCATATTATCACTTGATGCATTATTATTAAAAAGCGCTTGTACCATTCAATACTGTTTGAGAAGGGCAGCTGCTACTCCTCCATATCAAAAGGAGCAAGTTGAGGTGGATCGGGCATCTGTCTAGGATGCTTTCTGGGCACCTCCTGGGTGGGGTGTTCTGAGCATGTCCACACAGGAGGAGGCTTTGTGGTAGATCCAGGACAAGCTGGAGAGATTATATTTTTTGGCTGGCCTGTGAACACCTCGGTGTTTCCCTGAATAAGCTAGAAGAGGTGGCTGTGAAGAGGGATGTCTGGATTTCTCTGCTGAGGATGCTGGAAATTGCAAGATCTGTGCTTTCCACAAAGAATTCAAACTGATTTGTCTGACCACAGAACAGTTTTCCACTTAGCCTCACTGCATTTTAAATGGGCTTTGACCAAAGAAGGTGACCGAATTGGTCTGGATCACATTGACTGATGGCTTCTTCTTCTCATGTCTTTAATGTGAAAACTCATTATCACAGACTCTTGCAGACCTTTCCATCGCTCTGGTTTTCTCTCTCACAGATGTAAATCAGCAGTCTTACTATCTTGCTTTTGTACTGAGACACTTTGCTTAGCCTTGAAAGGCACATGCCTTTGCCATTATCCATTATTCGTCTGCAACTTTTTAAATCCACAGGGTGTGTTGTCATTCAGGAATAAGCGCTTTGAGAATGCAAATAACATGCCTGGAAAACAGGTCCAAATGCAAACACAGTCATAATATACATACAACTTCAAATGAGAACCCTATTGAAGAATACAAATCCAGAGCCCTTTTCATGTGTTGGCCTAATTTTATAAATAGGCATTAGGAAATATATCCATTGTCTTATATTGGCCTCCTGTGGTTTTCATTGTATAGGCTACAACGTGAGGAAAGTCTTAGAACCAGCTATGTTTAAACATCAAGCATGTTACACATAACAGGAAAACGCATCAGCAGAACCCTCAGCTGTGATAGCATGCTTCCCCTTTTGAAATGCCACTGTACATAGAAACATTGACAGACATAACAGGATATATAGATTTACAGTTTAACAACAACAGGAAGACAATGTCAAGTTTATTAGACAGTAGTTACATAAACATGTCAATGTTTGAAGAAACTTAACGGTTTATTAGTCACATTGGCATTTAGGAAGTGTGAAAACAATTACTTTTGCTTGAGCCTTTCTTTACTTGTCTCTTCTGGGAGACGTTAAAAAAACAACAACAGAAATGTATGAAAAAAGCAGCATGTTTCCTATATGTATACAGCGAGAGGCTGGAGGAATGTAGAAACATCCCTTCCACTCAAACAAGCAAATTTCTTTGTTAGTCATTCATTTAATTAGCTGTTATCATCTGATGCAAGAAGCAGATTCTTTCTCTCTGAAACAGCCGCAGCTGGATGTGTGGGTTATAGTACTAATGCAATCATAGCTCGCTAATCATGAAGCTTTACAGAAGCTGTCCATTGTGTAAAAGCTCAGCCTCATAGCTAAAACCCTGCGAGAAGTTATTTACTTTTCCGAAAGGAATTCAAAACTTTTTAAAAAGATTTATATTTTTAAGGGTTTAAAAAAGATCACATATCAATTAAAGGAAATGAGAATCTTTTTACTATTTTCAATGAATATATATGATTTTAATAAATGAACATATTAAATTAATACATTTTATAAATTCAAATTAATTGCATATCACTTTCATTTACATTTTCAATCACAACCAGTGTTGGGCAAGTTACTTTGCAAAAGTAATTAATTATAGTTACTAGTTACTTCTTCAAAAAACAACTGAGTTAGTAACTGAGTTACAAGATTCTAAAAGTAATTAATTACTTGAAAAGTAACTATTGCGTTACTTTAAAAAAAAAAAAAAGTTTAACCTTCTGGGATCCAGGGTATAATTGGCCATTTTTAACTACTTTTGATTAAACCTCCACATTTCACCTTTTAAAACTATTTACTTTGCCTTGTTTGGTATCATTCTTTTCAGCACAACCTCATATGTCTGAATTTACAGTTATGTTTTCATTCTGACATACTGTATTACCACAATTGATCTTAAATCAGACAAAAAAGTTATATTTTTACTGTAACAACCACAAACATGTTTAATGAATCATATTTCATAACTTTAAATGCAAATATAAATTGTCAATTTGAAAATCCTATGCACAAGCTTTGCAAACAACAAAGTTGTTTGCAGCCATTTACCTTTTACACCTTTTTTAAATAACCATTTCTATTTACAGAACAGTCAGCTGTTCTGCATCAATAAGATGCCACACAAAATATTTGTGCCACTCCAAAAATTTCTGTCCACTATAAAGGAGAACATCACAGCCTGCAGGTCTGACAGCAGCAGGTGTATCACTCATGTTTTCTACCTGGAGACAGCAGTTACCTCATTGTTCTGACACACAACACGAAACTATCCACAACACTAGGGCTGGACCATATCATACCATTCACGGTAATACCGGTACAATGTTAGGCAACGATAAGAAAATGAAATATCGCGATAGAATATGGGTAAAAGGCGCACGCGCAGTGCCTTTGTTTTCATACGCACATGGCCAAAAAAGCATGGCGGTAACGGAGAATGAGAAGGGAGAAAGCGGATCGTTGAGTGAAACGGATGAACCAGAATAGGTTTGCAAAAATGGTGCCACTTCAGTGATGTGGAACTGGTTTGGTGTTTGTCCGTCAGATACCCACCAAAGCACATTTTTTTTGTAGAACATGCAAGCGGGCCGTCGTTATTGCCGTTATTCCCATTATTCCCATCACTGATTGCGACCCCCCTTTTTTTGTTGTAGAAGCCAACATTTTTTTAAAAAGTTCATGTGAAAATTGAGTGCTCTGTAGGCACACCGTCCACCTCCTCTGACATGCATAGCTTCTCCCTCAATTCCCATGGGGTTGCCATAACAGATGGATCCATCTGTGTTTTGACTTGGTACAGATTTTACACCGCATGCCCTTCTTGATGCAGCCCAACCCTTTACCCAGCCTTGGAACCACTACTAGGTGTACTGTAGCTTGTGATGGCCTGTAGTCGTGCAGTTTTCTTGATATTTTGTTTTGAAATGTAAACCCTGCTATTCATTCAAAATAAAGTGCTGCCTCTGATCACAATAGCAGCACAGTATAATTAGCAAAGGCAATTTAGTTTTTATAGGAATGGGATTTCTGGAAGGCAGGAAATGTGGCCTTGAGTAGCATTTAGTTGTTAAGCCATCTCAATTGTGTTTGACTTTTAGTTCTTGTATTAACATGCTCTTATGAACAAAAGCCACTTTAGCTACACAGAGTCTGTGTGCTCAGAAGAGCTCAAACATCTGTATTTCTTTCTACTCCGGTGCCCAGATATCTGCGGTTCCTCCCACCTGCTTCTCAACCTGACCTTTCCCCCTTTTCCCAGCAGCTGAAAAAGTGGGTGGGTAGCAGCACCAGATGTCAGCTCTCCCATTGCACAGCTCTTTGATCTTAGAGATATCCAACTCTAAAGAGCTCTCGTTAGTGAGGGGGATCAGAGACTCTGTGATAATGTTTTGATAATTATATCAGGCCTTCTTACTAAGAGAAGTAGGAGTACACCTTATTATATTGTACAATCTCAAAAAAGCAGCTATGATTTATGACTGAGGGCTTTGAATAGACAGATGTCATCTTATACCCTTGAGGCACCCCAGGTCCTCTGGTCTGATGACTGGTTGTTTAAAAGAAAGAACATGACCATTTCTTTTTAAGCTTTGATTTCAATTGGATTCCCTGTTGGCCTTCGAACTCCTGATTGTGTTGTTTAACAAAAACATGCAGTCTATTGCATCTCAGTCTATTTTGCATTACTTTAACTATGTAAGTATGTAGTGGTTTCATTTACTCATAGTAGTTGAGTTGTGCAACAATATTTTAGCTCTTTATTGCAATTTATATTGCGCTCTTGTACAGTGCTGTGAAAATGTTGTTGTTTTTTTGCACACATATCCAACTGTTTTCCATAGGAGGGAACTCTGGGCTCTCTAACATGATTTTTTATTTTTTTATTTTAATTATTTTACAGTGACAATGTGCAAAGTTGTTGACCCTACCTGTGGATCCCCACATGACTTCACTCATTCCCACTGCAATTGTCATTTATAATTCTGTTTAATCATACACAGATGTAAGCAACAGTAAATAGTTGCCATGGCTGCCCCCCCCCCCCCCCTCCCTTTGATCCAGAATTTGTATTGTTTCACTTCAAGGTCCAGCTGTGTGCTCAGATTTGTTGACGTTCTCACAGCACTCAAACCTGTTAATTTAAGCCCACAGGACTGCTGAACATCAAGGTGCTATGCCGATGCATCCATCGTGTTCTCAGAAAATACAGTCATTACAATTACATGTTAAGGTGAGTCAGGGGAGGTAATGAGTTTCTTGTTGCTGATGACTTTATTACTAACAACTGTTATATTGCAGGCTGTGCTTTAGCTTAGATGTTAACACAGCGTTCTTTTACTGCTTATGTTTCTGCAAAGTTCAAATGTTACTTCTCAATAACTTTAGAACGAGTGACGTTGGATTTACAAATGAATACCATAGGTGTGTCTGCTGGGCTGAAGAGTAGCACTGGCAGTAACTGTTTTTTTTTGTTTTTTTTTTTAAATGTTGCTTTAGCCTAGCCAAACCTACCTTGATCTGTGTGGAAAATAACTGATCTGAAACACACCAGTAAGTCTACCTCTGAATGGCTAAAATAATAAAAGTTAGGGTTTTGGAGTGATCTAACCAAAGTCCAGGCTTAAATCTGATTGAGATGCTTTGGCAGGACCTTTAACAGGCCGTTCAACCTCCGAAACCCTCCGGTGTGGCTGAATTAAAATGTTTCTGCAAAGAGGAATGGGCGAAAAGTCTTCCACAAAGATGTGAAAGAGTCTTTGCCAGTCATCACAAATGCGCAATTGCAGGTCTTGCTGCCATGTAAACCTGCCAAAAGCATATCATATGCATTTACATCTTGGCTATGGCACGATTACAGGAAACAATATTGCCACAAAGTCCCTGCTGTTATTTAATTTTCTTATGACTACAACTCAGCCTCATCAAACAGGCCAGAGTAAAATCTAAATTGCATTGGTTTGAAAAACAATCCGTGTACTCTGGATGATTAAGCCTGTATGTTTGGTGGCACGGCTACAATGAATAAAACATGCTCATTCTTCCAATTCCTTTTCCGCTGAAGGCACCTTCTCTCTTTCACACATCATCGCTGTCACTTCTCATTGTGTTCCGACTTTGGGAAAAGATCTCAAACGGGACAGTCAAAACATCTGAAATCAATTTTTTGTCTGTCTTGGGGGGAAAGAAAAACTTGGTGGCCTTGCTCTTCCTGTACTGATTAAGGCAGAACTCCAACACAGTGACACTTTCTCAAGGAAAATATGTTCAAGGCAACACTTTCTGAATAAGGTTTTGTCAGTGAAGTGATCCAGAGTTTATTTTAACATTGTTTATCTTGGCATACAAGTAGTTTGAGTTTACTATCCAAGAATGTTAGGATGCCTGGGTCGTTGAACCAGGGTTTTTGAGTTTATATTATTTATCATTTCTAGTCTTTGGGTTTTCGTGAGTCATGTCTTATGGTTTGTCTTTGTGTAATCCTTGGTTGCTGTCTCCCCTGTCTGCTGTATCCCCGTGTCCAGTCTGTGTCTGCCCTGGTCCCACATCTCTGTTCCCTCTGTTGTAGTGCCTGCATGTGAGTCTGTGTCTTTTGTTCAGTCTGTGTTTTGTGTTTCCTGTTTTACTTTGAAGGTTTCTGTCTTATCTCAGTGTGTTCAGTTTACGCTTCCTTGTCTCGTCAGTTCTGATTTGCCCCAGCTGTGTTTCCCTCCTGTTGTCCATTCCCTGATTGCTCCCTCTATGTATTTAAGCCCTGTGTTTCAGTTTGTCATTGTCGCGATCTACCGTTTATTTAGCTGTGTGTTTTTCCTCAGTCCTCTGGTGTAAGTCTATTTTGTTATTTTCAGTTATGTTACATTTGAGTTTAAAATTAAAACTGTTTTGAGTTACTTTCTGTCTCCGGAGTCTGCACTTTGGGTCCTTCTCCTGCCTGCACGCAGTCAACACATAACAGAAGATCGCGACCATAACATGGACCCCGCAGACTCTTTTTCCTCGGAGTTCGACGGCGAGATGATGCGGATGGTGAGTCTGCTCGACCGCATTGCCCAGTCGCAGGATTTACGGACTATGGCAGTTGGGCTAAGTGCAGTAGATGCCATCATTCGTCATAACCCTCAGCTCTCTCAGTTTGCTAAGGACACTCAGTTGGATGGCACCATTACTGCCTGGAGAGAGCAAGTCAAGGCTGGTGAGCTTGCTCTCTCACTCACTACATCTTCCCAACCGCTGCCCCAGGACAACACACACTCTCCACCTGTCTCAACACTGCCACGGACTTCCTCTCCCTCCCCACGCCAGCCGGGTCCTCGTTCGCCTGCCTTTTTCCTGGCGGCTATGTGGTCAGAGGATGAGGAGGAGGTCTCCTTTTCTCCACCAGTTCCTGTTTCCTCATCCCGAAGGAAACGGCGTTCAGGCCGCCGCCACTCCAGGACAGTTGAGCAAACTCCTCTCGGGGGTGACGGTGACTGTTTATTGTATGCTCCATTTGAGCATTCTGACTCTGGACATTCTGACATCACACCCACTTCATCTGTTCTGCAACCTGGTCCTGCTGGAGGGTCCGAGGGGCCCGTCCGGCCTTCATCTGTTGGTCCCGCTGGGGGTTCTGGAGAATCGCTCCAGCCGTCTTCAGTCTCCACTGGAGGGGCTGAGTGGCCCGTTCAGCTTTCTGTCTCCGCTGGAGGGTCCGAGGGACCAGTCCAGCCGCCTGCCTCCGCTGGAGGGTCCGAGGGACCGCTTCAGCCGCCTGCCTCTGCTGGAGGGTCCGAGGGACCGCTTCAGCCGCCTGTTCCCGCTGGAGGGTCCGAGGGACTGCTTCCGCTGCCTGTTCCCGCTGGAGGGTCCGAGGGGCCCGTCCAGCCGCCTGTTCCCGCTGGAGGGTCCGAGGGACTGCTTCAGCCGCCTGCCTCCGCTGGAGGGTCCGAGGGGCCCGTCCAGCCGCCTGTTCCCGCTGGAGGGTCCGAGGGACTGCTTCCGCTGCCTGTTCCCGCTGGAGGGTCCGAAGGGCCCGTCCAGTCTCCTGCCTCCGCTGGAGGGTCCGAGGGACCGCTTCAGCTGCCTGTTCCCGCTGGAGGGTCCGAGGGGCCCGTCCAGCCGCCTGTTCCCGCTGGAGGGTCCGAGGGGCCCGTCCAGCCGCCTGTTCCCGCTGGAGGGTCCGAGGGACCGCTTCAGCCGCCTCTTCCCGCTGGAGGGTCCGAAGGGCCCGTCCAGTCTCCTGCCTCCGCTGGAGGGTCCGAGGGACCGCTTCAGCTGCCTGTTCCCGCTGGAGGGTCCGAGGGGCCCGTCCAGCCTCCTGTTCCTGCTGGAGGGTCCGAGGGACCGCTTCAGCCGCCTCTTCCCGCTGGAGGGTCCGAGGGGCCCGTCCAGCCGCCTGTTCCCGCTGGAGGGTCCGAGGGACTGCTTCCGCTGCCTGTTCCCGCTGGAGGGTCCGAAGGGCCCGTCCAGTCTCCTGCCTCCGCTGGAGGGTCAGAGGGACCGCTTCAGCTGCCTGTTCCCGCTGGAGGGTCCGAGGGGCCCGTCCAGCCTCCTGTTCCCGCTGGAGGGTCCGAGGGGCCCGTCCAGCCTCCTGTTCCCGCTGGAGGGTCCGAGGGGCCCGTCCAGCCTCCTGTTCCCGCTGGAGGGTCCGAGGGGCCCGTCCAGCCTCCTGCCTCCGCTGGAGGGTCCGAGGGGCCCGTCCAGCCTCCTGCCTCCGCTGGAGGGTCCGAGGGGCCCGTCCAGCGACCTGCGTCGCCTGCAGCGCCACCACCTGCGGCTCCCACGCCGTTCCCTGCAGCTTCGCCCTCGCCTGGTCCGGCTTCCGAGTCTTCGCCCTCGCCTAGTCCGGCCTCCGTGTCTTCGCCCTCGCCCTCGCCTGGTCCGGCCTCCGAGTCTTCGCCCTCGCCTGGTCCGGCCTCCGAGTCTTCGCCATCGGCGTCGCCTGGTCCTGCCTCGCTCTGTCTAGCTTCGTCTGCGCCTGAGGTCCTCATGCCGTCTGGGCCTGCACGTCCTGCTCGTCCTGCACGTCCTGCCCGGCCTGCCCGGCCTGCACGTCCTGCACGTCCTGCCCGGCCTGCCCAGCCTGCCCGTCCTGCCTGTCCTGCCCGTCCTGCCCGTCCTGCCTGCTCGTCCTGCCCGTCCTGTCCGGCCTGCTCGTCCTGCCCGTCCTGTCCGGCCTGCTCGTCCTGTCCGGCCTGCTCGTCCTGCCCGTCCTGTCCGGCCTGCTCGTCCTGCCCGTCCTGTCCGGCCTGCTCATCCTGTCCGGCCTGCTCGTCTTGCCCGTCCTGCCCGTCCTGTCCGGCCTGCTCGGCCACTTTCCGGGCCGATGACTGGACGTCATTGCCGTCACGGACGGCCTCCTGACCTGCTCGGTCGCCGCCGGTGCCTCCCGCCCGGCCGGCCCCCTGAACTGTCCTCTTGGCTTTTGGGCCGCCTGCCTCCGGGCCGCCCCCCTGAACTACCCGGGTTTGGACTGTTGTGCCGTCAGCCTCCGGGCCGGCCTCCTGAACTTTTTCGGGACTGTTGCCTGGGCCTCGGCGCCTTTCATGGGCTTTTTGTCTGTTTTCTTTTGGGCTGTTGCTGGGCCGCGGTGCTGTTGTTTTGGGCTTTTGCTCCCTGTATTTTTTGTCACTGGCTCCGTGTGTTTGTTTCGGTCCCTCCGTCCTGTTCCCCCGCCGCCCGCCCTGGTTGGGTTGTTTTTTGTTTTGGTGTTTCGGGTTGGGCTGTCTGGGAGCCAGCCCTTTAGGGGGGGATACTGTTAGGATGCCTGGGTCGTTGAACCAGGGTTTTTGAGTTTATATTATTTATCATTTCTAGTCTTTGGGTTTTCGTGAGTCATGTCTTATGGTTTGTCTTTGTGTAATCCTTGGTTGCTGTCTCCCCTGTCTGCTGTATCCCCGTGTCCAGTCTGTGTCTGCCCTGGTCCCACATCTCTGTTCCCTCTGTTGTAGTGCCTGCATGTGAGTCTGTGTCTTTTGTTCAGTCTGTGTTTTGTGTTTCCTGTTTTACTTTGAAGGTTTCTGTCTTATCTCAGTGTGTTCAGTTTACGCTTCCTTGTCTCGTCAGTTCTGATTTGCCCCAGCTGTGTTTCCCTCCTGTTGTCCATTCCCTGATTGCTCCCTCTATGTATTTAAGCCCTGTGTTTCAGTTTGTCATTGTCGCGATCTACCGTTTATTTAGCTGTGTGTTTTTCCTCAGTCCTCTGGTGTAAGTCTATTTTGTTATTTTCAGTTATGTTACATTTGAGTTTAAAATTAAAACTGTTTTGAGTTACTTTCTGTCTCCGGAGTCTGCACTTTGGGTCCTTCTCCTGCCTGCACGCAGTCAACACATAACAAAGAACCTGTCAAGATGTACTGACCAAAAAAATTAACAGTGAACCATTTAGATTTAAAAAAAAAAAAAAAAAAAAAAAAAATATATATATATATATATATATATATATATATATATGAAAGGTAACTTTATGAACCTCATATTTTTTTGGAAAAATTAACTCGTGGCCCATCACGTGTGCCTCACATCTTTATAATTTGAATTTTTTTCCTTTTTTTCCAGTGAACCGAAGGAATTTTCCAAGCATCACCTCCGTTCAACTTTGAGATCCTTACCGTCCACTGCACAGGATGTATCGTGTCCTTGGACATAGCATGCGTGTTTATCTCATTTCCCAATGTTTTTCCGCGCAGTTTGAGGATACAGAGCAGGAAATATCGTAGGACTATAGAACGCCCCACCCAACACAAACAAAGGAGTAACAGGTTGATGCAATACCCTGTTACATTTTTAAATGAGATTTAAGGTTGGGGGGTTTTCCCTTTAAAAATAATGACATTCACTGACACATGTTGTATTTTGTTTCTGAATTTATCACTTTGCATTTAGTTACTGATATTTTCTCCAGATGACCTTTCCCTCAATTTGGCTGAGATGATACAGAGGAACCCCAAAATAGCTGGCACCATTGTTACATTCTGTCTGCATTTCCAATTAAACGTGTGTTGCAGCATGTTCTTTGTATGATTTATTACCAATTGTTTTTTTTTCACAGCTTAAAATAACTAGATTTTTATCTGAACTGCCATCGGCTTACATAATAGCAATCATAGGAGCAATAAAGTTAGCATGTTCTCTGTAAAGTGCAGGTTGTCTAACACACACACACACACACACACACACACACACACACACACACACACCTTAAACAGCAAGTTTGTTATTATAAAAACAAATTTTATTGCCAGGTACTAGTTCAGAAAGCACACACAGTATGAGTGTTTTTTTTAATATAACATCATAAAGAACAACACAAAAACAACACAAGCACAAATGCCATTAAATGCAGTGCAATAAAACTATCACAAATCTGTGGATGTTGATACATGCCTATATGTGGAAGCCGCCAAATAAGGCCAAATGAGTGAACACAATGTCTCAATGGAAAAGTCTATTTTAGAGAGTTGTTGTCCAGGCAGTGCTTACAAACATATGGTTGCATGACTGATGGGGACACATATCCTGTGCTCTTCGCCAAGGTCGTAGACAGGGGATTTCTTCAAAGATGATGAAACAAATGAAAACAATAGATATGCGCATTTACTTAACAGGAACAGAGTTCTGTGCAAAATATGTAATATTCACGTAAAAGTATATGTATTTGTTTCTTCTCTAAAAGGCAAAAATATGTACTGAATCAGGCAGTATTTTACCACAGCAGTTTCTTGTGAATAGCAATGTTATACATTTTATCAGCTTTTAATTATTATTTTTTTTAATTACTAAGTTAAAGTAAATTTTTATGGTACAGCGGGCAACTCTATGAATTGGCATCAGGAACAGTTTCTTAAGATAAAGTAAAAATTCATCATTTGATAAAGACATTACTGATTCAGCCTCAAGTCATAGATGCAGGTTAGAAGGTCTACAGAACTGTACACAGACAGAAGCTCCTCTGCTAGAGGAATATTAGCAGTATTAATAAAAATGTGTATTATTTCACTTTTTTAAAATACCACCACACTGTGAATTCATTTTTACACAGCAGGACACAACTTACTCAGTGTGTGAGCTGTATTTCTTAATACACAGCTGTAGCCAAAGGTGACTTTTCTTCTGTCAGTTACAGTGCATTTCCTATGTTTATGACAAATTTTACATTTAAATTAACGTTCATGTTTTTCGCTGTGGATGGCTGAAGCTAGATGTGCCTGCAAAATGTCAGGTTCTGTCTTATTTTTTTTAAGTAAGTACAGGTGTTATTTCAGTACAGTGACCCTTTATTTATACATGTTAATCATTAGCTTTCTTTGCTGCTCACTGTGCTTTCAGGACCTTTTTATTGCTATGTGCACACCTGTATCCGTTAAACAGAAAACGCTGAATGACAGTTGAGTTTGTGCTCTGAGCATTACATTTTGTAAATGCTTCTTGTGTCTGTCTCTTCAAGATTTCCCCCAAACATTTTACAAACTACAGCCATAAAGTGCTAAAAAAGAGATAACATAATTAGCAAATAATGCACATAGTTAATACTGGGCCACAACTTTACTGATAAATAAGTTGTTTATAGCTCTGATCAAATAACCAGAGTGACCTTTGGAAGAATTATCTGGAAGTCACATAGAGCCGCGACTAGTCCATCCTTGGTTTCCTTCTCTCGTGCTAGTATTTGTTGATGTGTCTCCCTCTCACTCAAACAAAAATCTAAACAGAGAGAAAACCAGAGACTCACCGACATCCTGGAATTGTCTTGGCATCCGATCTCTTTTATGGCAGCAAGGAAAAAAAATATTGCTGCCGTAACATGCAGGTAAGCCAACTCTGAACCTATTGTTTTGTGCACATATGATTATTTTGTAAAACAAAACTAATGGAATCATAAATCATTGCAAATGTCAGAAAACCCTCGATGGCCCTTCATACCATTAATTCAGGCCACAAACAGAGCTGGTAAACAATACATTTCTAAATCTAACCTCCAGTTTCCAGTACTTCTGACATCATGTTACAGTAAATTAGCACAAAATTCCAACTCTCATCGGACACGCAAACACTAAAATAGTAGTTTTTGCTTTTTTTTGGCTTTTGTTTTCTTCTCCAACACTTGTTTATGTGCTGGCCGCTTAAATTGACACTAAGTGACCAACGTTTTCACAATCTAGGCCTTATAAGGAGGTCTTACTTGAAAATGACTAAGTACGTAGCATTTTAAACATATAAGATAAATGCATTCCTATAGACTCATCTGCTGGCTATTATTAGATTTATTGCACATGCTCTCCCTCTCCTTTCAGTCTTCCTCGGTGCAAAGTCCGTGTTGACAGTAACCATCACGCGGCAGTAATTGCATTTGTGTGTTTGTGCAACGAATAAAGATCCTTGCCTTTATCGACTTTTGTCATGCGCCATGCTCAAACTCACAGATCCCTGATTTCTGCTGTTGAGCTAAAATATAGACTAAGAATAGGTTTTAAGTTTGAAGCGACATCAAACAGGAACTTCAAATCCAGTGAAATAGACTTGTTTTGTTTGTTATTTTTAGAGCTAAACAGGAATTATAAGTAATTGCAATTGTAGATTTGAAGAGCTAATATAAAAGCAACAATTTTAATATATATTACTTATGCATATATTATAAGCTATTACTAGTATTAATAAATATAGACTAATGCCATTTTTTTTAAACAACAGGTACTTTTTAGGAACAGCAATAAATTACATACTTGACATGTATGCACCAATACAGATACTGTAAAATGTGTGTGTACTCATACTCGTAAAAGTTAACCGATACCATGAACCGATACCAACTTATTTCATTAATCAGAGGGTGGCTGGTCATTTCTGTTGTAATTTTTTAGATTAGCTACTAGGGGGGACATACCGCACAGGGTTAGGAGAGTGAGACTGGCGGCTCCAGATAAAAAAGAGAAACTGGAGGCTAAACAAAATGTTAGCAGTGTGGACCAGAACAGCCAACTTTAACTCAGGTTTTGGAAAAGCAACGAAAAATCCACGGGCAGTTAAAATAACAGAGGCTCTGACTCATTTTATCGCTCTGGATGACCAGCCACTGCCGGTCGTGGAAAACATAGGATTGCACCGTCTTCTCAGCATACTCGAGCCGCGATATGAAGTTCCCAGCCGCCCATACATCAGGGAGATAATGGTGCCAAAACTTTCTGAAGAGGTAAAGACAAGCAGTGTGTGCGCGATGTCAGTCCTCAGTTTAACGGCGCAGTGTATTGATGAGGAGTTTGTTTGTTTGTTTGTGGTCATTTTTATTAAGATTTTATTTTTTATCGGCAGAGAATAAAATAAAACCTGTCTTCCAATTCATTGCATTTGTGTGTGTTTGTGGTAGAAGTATCGGTTTTTGTACCCTGTATCGGCAAGTACTCAGATCCAAGTATCGGTATCGTATTGGTTTGAATGGGTTTTGAGATCCAAGCTTAGTACACTCTTGAAAATCCTTTTTTCCACTACTCTCACATTCAACCATCTGAAGATTAGGTCCTAATCTTCACTTTGGCACATTGCCAAGTCTCTGTATCCTGTTTGTCTTATCTTCAAACGTGGTCGTGAAAAACATTTAGCCCTCTGAGCATACTCTATCTTTAAAGGGGCCTGTGCTCCCCTCTCTCTCTGCAAGTGTCCAAATGCTTATGCCCATGCACGTATTGGTGTGTGGGGATATAATCAAATCAGAGATAACTAAACAACAACAACAAGCTCAACTGAAACCTGCTAAATAAAGAAAAAAGAAAAGAAATACATGCACAGATAACTTCCTTCTCTGCGTTTCTTGTTTCAGATTGATGTGCTTCCTTGTTGTCTCATCTATCTGTCAGCAGATGTCAGCGCTTTCAGAAATGCTGTCATCCCTTCATCTCCGCAGAATGACAGTGGGATAGTTTTTGCTCTGTGCACACAGGAGTACTTAAAAAAAACCCCATCTGAAACACAAATACTGAAAAGCCACATCGCTGCATGTTAATGTTGGAACTTTCTGTCTATCTATGTGAACCAGAATCCATCGTTTGTGGATTATTTGTAAATTTAAAAAATCAATTACAGTACATTTCATAGTTGTACAATTCAAACCTACTGTGCATTTAAGGTGTTTTTAGGCGTGCAGATTGGCTATAAACTGTTAAAATCCATCTGAACACAGTCAAACAACAGGGTATGCTGTCAAGCCTCCACCTCTAGTGATCCATGTCAATAAGAAACTGCATTGTGCAAATGTAATTCCAGTTAGTCTAGTTAGATATTGACTGGATTACTGACACTTATCTGTAAGTAATTGTGCTTGAATGCTAAGAAAAGAAGACAATTTCCTATATGTATTGAATAAAACATGGTTGCCAGCTGTTGAATGTGAAACGTGACTTTCTTTGCATCCTCAAGTGAAAGCACGGCCGAGGAGGGTTTTATAGCTTAATTGGAAGTCTGGTGAATATCAATGGATACAAACACAATGTATCGGTTACGTTTTCCTCTAATCTTTAATCAAAATTCTGGATAAACAGAAATGTTTCTAGGAAAAAACGCTTCATCAAAGTTCAATCCGAGCATTCGAAATCTCCTGCATGCTGCTCGACAGAGAGCTTTGAAACTTGCCTGCACACCTAGAAGTGTTGCAGAGATCATTTTCTGCATGAACGCATGTAAAGGGACACACACACACACACACACACACACACAAGAAACAGTTCATTCTCTTATAGTTTTTCTCCCTGGACAAAGCACTAAATCATTAATCATTGCTCCACAGTTAATCCAACACATTGTCAACACAACTTGTTTTAAATGGCTAGCCAACAGAGGGAGGCAGAGCTCTGCAGCATCACTTACTCTTCTGTCACATAATCACATCAGCTGAATCTAAACTCCAGCGTCTTGACAGGGAGGCGTTCTTTGCAAAATCTGCTCCGGTTTTCACAGAATTTTTGCCAGCCCCTGAACAAAAGTCACTATTGTGCTGCGTCTGTTCACAACAAAGACAAAATAATGATGCCCAAGCTGCTGTTGAGCTGTAGTTCAAATCTACAAGATTTTGCCCTGCGGGAGTGTTGTTTACCTCTTTGTGTGAGGTGTGTGGGTCTGTGGCTATAATTGGATGAACATTCCTCAAAAAAGTGCAGCCAGACTATTCAGTCTTTCAAATCGAAAGAGCTGCTGTTAGCAGAATGGCCCTAATGGCAACAGTGCACCCAGCTGTGTCTATTACATGATCATTAAAAACAAAAATAAGAAAAGGCATTTCAGCATTCAGGATTGTATTTTTCCCCGATAAATATTTCCATTTAAATCAACAGAAAAATTAGATCAATTGATGATTTGTGTTACTGAACCTTATATAATAATTTGTCTCGCAAACAAATTCAATAATCTTAATGTTTCTTTTGAGGTAATTAAACCATGATATGTGGAAACACCCCGCGGGTATCCCAAGATATCTCCATAACTCCCAGAAAATCCTTGAGGCAGCTCATTGTAAGTATTCCACCCAGAGAAGGATGAAATAACACACATTTGAAAATGTAAGCCTCCCAGTGATTGAACAGAATTCATGTCTCTGCTCGCTGCTGGCCTGACCTGTAATGCAGATTATTCTGTTTATTAAAATCATGTTTGTGGCCTCTTCATAGCATACGATTTAAAAAACAAGCAAACAAAAAAGCAAAAGTCTTTTTCAGACCCAATTTCATTAAGACATGAATCATTGGTTACAGTGGTTACTGCACTACGGTGATAATTTATTGTTATTGTTGGAGTCACCTGTCAAAACTTGGAAGTGCCGGTTCCTCTTTCCATTACTGTATCCATGGCCGCAGCAGCTGCAGGCTCACGTGCTTCATGCTTTCTGAAATGGAAATCTGCAAAGCCTCGTTAGGGTTTGTAATGGCATGGCAAAAAACTCACTGAAAAGCCTTCAGTTAATCCAAAATGCTGCAGCAAGAGTACTGACAGGGACTAGAAAGAGAGAGCATATTTCTCCTGTTTTGGCTTCCCTTCATTGGCTTCCTGTTAAATCCAGAATTGAATTCAAAATCCTGCTCCTCACATACAAGGTCTTAAATAATCAGGCCCCATCTTATCTTAATGACCTTGTAGTACCATATTACCCTATTAGAGCACTTCGCTCCCGCTCTGCAGGCCTACTTGTTGTTCCTAGAGTATTTAAAAGTAGAATGGGAGGGACAGCCTTCAGTTTTCAGGCCCCTCTTCTGTGGAACCAGCTTCCAGTTTGGATTCGGGAGACAGACACTATCTCTACTTTTAAGATTAGGCTTAAAACTTTCCTTTTTGCTAAAGCATATAGTTAGGGCTGGACCAGGTGACCCTGAATCCTCCCTTAGTTATGCTGCAATAGATGTAGGCTGCCGGGGGATTCCCATGATGCATTGAGTTTTTCCTTTCCAGTCACCTTTCTCACTCACTATGTGTTAATAGACCTCTCTGTATTGAATCGTATCTGTTATTAATCTCTGTCTCTCTTCCACAGCATGTCTTTTATCCTGTCTTCCTTCTCTCACCCCAACCGGTCGCAGCAGATGGCCGCCCCTCCCTGAGCCTGGTTCTGCCGGAGGTTTCTTCCTGTTAAAAGGGAGTTTTTCCTTCCCACTGTCGCCAAAGTGCTTGCTCATAGGGGGTCATATGATTGTTGGGCTTTTCTCTGTATCTATGAAGCGCCTTGAGGCGACTTTTGTTGTGATTTGGCGCTATATAAATAAAATTGAATTGAATTGAATTGAATTGATGAGCAGCTCAGTTATGGATGCAAAAGAGTATTATAATCCAAAAAGTACAGATTGCACAAAACATGGTTTCTTTCTCCAGGAGCAGCAATAGCCTGAATGTACAGTGCAACATCAACTTGAACTTCTTTATTTTGACTTGTTTTCATTGATTGCAGCACAAACTCTCAATCAGAGATCTTCTTATTCACATTATTTCTCTTTGGCTTTCCTTATTTGAAGCTCTACTTTTGTTCCGCAGATAACCCTGCTTGAGTTTGAGATTTTGCATAACAACAAGAGATCACTTAAGTGCAATTTGTAATTAGCTACTAATGCAGCTGATAAATTTGGATTAGTGATTTTCATCTGTGTGAATGTGAATAAATGACGGTGGTAAATGAAGGTAACATGATAACAATATTACAAGTACGGTAAATAGACGTGTAGCTGCTCTAAGGTTAAGCTTCAATTATTTGACATGAAAACAACAGAATTCAGGTTCAATGCTATGTACGCATGTTGTTAATTAGTACACAGGTGGTTGGATTGTGAATGTAGGTGGGGAGTTCAATGACAAGGTTAGATAAGAGTGGGAGACATTTATTAAACAAAACATGTTTTTTTCTCCCACTCTGTCTCTCCAGTGGCAGCATATCCACTCTGAAGTACCGACTGCAAAGAGTTCCGATCTGCTTCTCTTTAATCACAGATGTTTAGGCTGCAGCACAGCACCTGCATGAATAAGAAGAAAACACTATTCAGAAACCGTGCAGATTGCTGTTCTCTGTTAACTGCTGATGCACCTTCTTGGAGAAAGTCGTATTTTTCATCCCCAGGCAATAATACAAGAGCGTATGCAATATTACTTAATTGGGTGAAAGGTTTTGCACTGTATAAATATGTTCACTCTTGAGTAGTAAATTAGCAACAAACTATAATCATATATTACATGGCTGCTGAATGCAAATAAATCATTTTCCTTTGAGGAATATTCCTCTTCCCCGCTCTGCTTTCTCTTTAAGAAATATTGCAGATGATATTGCAATAAAGCAGTTCCCTGAATTTTAATAAAAATTGGCATTTTTCAAATGATCCCCATAAATCTTGTCTAAACCCCATGTCCAGCTGCAGCCATCTGCATTGTATAAAGGACCTTTCATTCTCTGTGTATTTGCTCTGAGAGTGAAAAATCACAGTATGTTCTGCTATATTTAGGCAGAGTCAACAAGCTTTCACATTATGGATAAAGCGGGTCTTTATCCTTCATAGTTAAGAACAAAGAACATTTCTAGCCAAACTGCAACATGCAACATATGAATTACCGTAAAAAAGTGTTTCATTAAAATTAACAGTAATAGTTTCATTTAATACACAATATTTCCAGTGATATAAGCCTACTGAAAAGATTTTCTAACCCTGATATTACCATCACAATAAAGAAAATAATGGAAGTTACTGTTGTGGAGATTACACTATATCACCTCTTTAAAAAACAAAACAAAAAACAAGTTGCTACAAGTTAGCATGAAATGAACGCAAAATACATGAAATAAAACATTATTTTTCTTCTTAAAAGTGCTGTTTTTACAGGAAAACGCTGGCAGCTGGGGTTACCACACAGCTGGGAAACTCACAACTGTTAAATCTACAAAAAAAGAAATTAATTTCACACAACAATTGTTGTATATTCATAGAATATTTCCTGTATTTTTTTTTTACATGTAATTATTGGGGATCTTTTGGGAAATTTATTTTGCAGCCATCATCAATAAAACCAACTTACACAACAGTCACACGATTCAATCAAAATGCTATAAAACTGTGGAACATTCCCGCAAAGCAAGAACCATCTTCATGAAACAAGCATGTGGCAGACCAAAAAAAAAGTTACATAGTAACCTGTTAAAACAAAAATGACATATTGGCCCTTTCTCAATTCTCAAGTACGCGAGTACGTACTCGCCGAGAACGCACGGGAGTACGTACTCGCCGAGAACGCACGGGAGTACGTACTCGCCGAGAACGCACGGGAGTACGGACTCGCCGAGAACGCACGGGAGTACGTACTCGCCGAGAACGCACGGGAGTACGTACTCGCCGAGAACGCACGGGAGTACGGACTCGCCGAGAACGCACGGGAGTACGGACTCGCGATTTGTACAATTGGAACACCAGCGTACTTGATTATGTCACAGGTCAGGCTAACATCACCAGGCTGGATCGGCTGCTCCACTATCAATAAAGAATGAAATAAAATGACATATAAACGTTACTCTCTGTGTTTTTATTGAAAAAATAATACATGAAAAATATTTTTATTAACTACTTTACCTGCACTATAGCAAGATGTGCGCCTCTATAAAGAGCCACCGGCGGGAAATAATCACGGGAATAGTTTTGTGGTATCAGTGGTTGATCTGCTCAGTAAAAAGATAAGGAAAGGAAAAGAGAAAAAAGGAAAAATGGATCGGGTGGTTGTCGCAGTTGTTGCCGGTGTTGTGCCAAAAAGTGATTGCCTGCCAAACCGAAGCAGCGCAACTGAGAAGACAGATCCGGGAGAGAAGAGCCAGGATGAAGATGAGGGAGAGGAGACGTGCCTTGATGGCGTGCCTTCTTGACCCGGTACATTAAAAAAAAAAAAATTAATAGGCTGGTGTTTCTATGCATGTACTCCCAAATCTAGAGAAAAGGTCGCATTTGCTGTGTATAATATCATATGGTGGTAGATCAATACTACATAAAGCCTATACAGTTTAACAAAAATATCACTGTGGAGTACTGAAACAAGCTTTACTCTCCAAAGACAAGTTAATTGTCAAGTAACTGTTACGGATTCAAATATTGGGGATGGATACAAGAGGAAAAACCAAAATAACAACACTGGTCCGGCCGGGTCAAGTCAAACGATGATTTAATGAATACACGCGTGGGAGATGGACACCATACAGCAGACAGCATCAGATCTCAAAATGGTGGAGCCTTGATCAAACTCTTATAACCTCTAGTGGCCCCCACCTAATCATAAAAGCCTAAACATTCACATTCTTTCTCTCACACAGCGCCTAAGCTACGACCTTGGCTCCCTGTTTATCTGCTCCTGCTGAGATGGGGCAGTATGCTCTGTTCTCTTCTACTCAGACAAATAAGGCGATGACTTTCTGCGAACAGTATTTTCTTATAACTCACAGTATAATGCATCATAAAACAATATCATTCATTCACAATAAATCAGCAGTCTAATATAATGCAGATCAGTTTAACAAATGTAGTAGTTATCACCTTCTTCTAATTCAGGAGAATAATGCAAACTAAAACTACATAGTAATTCACAATCTTTAATTAGGGGTCTAACATGGCATAAAATAATATTATAATCCGACATAACTTAACAACACAAACAGGACATTTGTATGTCATGCAAATGGTCAGAAATACACACTTAAGAAAGCCATCGAAGTTCATATTGTGTTTTAATCACAAATTTAAGTAAACACGACATAACGCATAGTAAAAATAACAATAAATATCTCAGTAACTGTTCAATAAATATATAAAAAACCTGAATCATATCTGTTCATATACTGTAAGTATCTTTTTTTCTTTTTTAAAACAGGGGAAAAGCCCAGAAAAAATATAAACACAAAGTAATTACAGTATCCTTTCAATCTTCTTTACTGGAGCTGAACTAAAACCAAGTTTCAAGTTTTAAGTTTTATTGTCATATGCAAGTTAGCACAGGGTCAACATTGCAATGAAATGTGTTTGACGAGCAGCAGTCACTCAGCAGCATGATACAGTACAGAAAATATAATAAAATATAATAAAATAAAATATAAAAATAGTAAGGAGCTAAATATTAGAGAGACATGGTAAAAGAGAAAAGATGACTAAATATATATGTATCTATAAATATAAATATATGTACACTAGTGATTAAATAAGAAAATCTTGAAAAGAAATATGACAGGAGGGCAGATGGGATATTGCACAGGAATGAGCAGCAGAAAATTACAGTATTGCACTTTAAATATAAATATCAATGACAATAAAGTGAAGTGACCAGTGCAGATTAAACCAGCCTTCAGACTGTCAAGAGCAAGCATTAACATGCTGTTGCAAATGCTCCCCCGGGAAAAACAACACGGATGGAACCACGAAATTGAGGTGCTAGTGACCATTTACTGGCTGGCCTGTGGAGCCTCATACCGAGTGACAGCAGACATCTTTAGCATGCCGGTGGCAACAGTGTGCAGGATTGTCCACAATGTCATAGAGGAAATGATGAAAATTCTGCATCGCGTCATTCATTTCCCAAAGGCAGAAGAGATGCAGGAGGTTGGGGCAGGCTTTGCGCGCCTTGCTGGCAACAAGGCACTCCGTTGCACAGCTGTTTCCCTCTATTGTGATGCAGGGCATCTGTGACTCCAGAGGCGCGTTCCTAGATGTGTACATTGGTAATTGCGGATCTGTGCATGATGCACTAGTATTGCGAAGATCCCCAATGTACAAACAGGCCCTGTAGCCACCAGCAGGCTACTTCCTCTTGGGAGATGGAGGATACCCTTGCCTTAAGCACCCAGTGGCAATAATGACCCCATATCGCCAGCCTGTGTCAAGTAAGAAAATAATTCCTTTTCTTTACACCTACAAACACGTGTAGTGCTACATCTGTTACTGTGAAGCATGCAGAGCTTTAAGAAAACAAATGCAATATTATAATTCTACCTATTACACTAATTGAAAGTTTACTAAGCACTGAATAAAAGTGTGTACTGTCTTTCTTTTAAAGCTCAAGTTGAAGAAAGGTTCAATCGGCACCACGCCAAGGCCAGAAACATCATGGAGCGTACCTTTGGCATCCTCAAAACACGACTCCCAAAGTTGTGGGAGCTTGCTGCATCCTCCACAACATCTGTGTGGCAACAGATAACGTCTGCCAAGAAGAAGGAGACGAGGAGGAGGCGGCACAAGCAGGACCAGAAGCCGAAACAGAATGCACAGGCGTGGACAGGGAGCTTTCTGGAGCTTGTATCCGAGCCAGGCTTGCTGCACGACTGTCTGCTCCTGAACAGCTGCCTGCATGTCTGTTTGAACATGACTACATCTAGGTAAAGGTTTCATTTGTAAGATGTAGTCATGCTCAAACAGATATGTAGGCAGCTAAGGCCAAAAGAAAAAGCCTCCTGTTGGTTAAAAAAAATAAAGTAAATTCAAATCACATTTTCTTTTCCAAATTAGTGTTAGTTAGTTAAGTTAATTAGTTAAAATACATCTTTATTTGTTCAGCTTGTAAATAGTGTACATTAGTGTTCTTTTTTGTATATTTGCTTCTGTGCTCACGGTTGTATAGGTTGAATTCAATGTTAAAAGTTATTGTAACTGTTACACTTGTTTAAATTATGTTTTACTTTGACTAAAGAGATTCTCTGTTACACATGCAGCAAAAACCTCACTTCATTATTGAGATTTAAACTGCTTTATTTAAAATCTTTCGACAAGTTTTTCAAACAGTGATAGATATCGGTCTGCCCTTTCAGTAGCTGCCCTCTCCCTCTCTTCTTCCCTAGCCAGCACCTGCAGTGGAAGTGAGGTTTGCTGCAACTACCAGGGGTGGACTTATTGAGTGCTGCCCCTGGAGCACAGCATCCATCATTTTGTACCACTGCCAGGTGGCGGCAGTCGGGCTACCTTCCTCTACTCCCTTGCCTGTGGGTGGGTCCCTAAGCTCCTGAAAATATGCATTAATTGCTATATTATCACAGATACAATTACTCTATTATTAAATGGCAAAGTCAGATTGTTCCATTTCTTTTGTGCTTGCTTAACTGTTATGGCCAGGCCTGAAGAGCTAACAAAGTCCCTGAGGGAAAAGAATGTTGCACTGTCACTTCGATAGCTAGTTATCATAAGATGTACTCCTCTAATCCTTCCCTAGAAAACAGGGAGCAGCAAAAGCAGTCAGTACTTACTCCCATCCAGTCTTGCAGGAATGTCTCTTTCCTGTAAAAAGGCTCTCATTTTCCGCCTGCCACTCAATGAGAGCCTGTGTTTCCTCACTTGTCCCTTGATTAAAATATCAAATATTGCATTAATATATTAACAATCCAAGCAAATAAAAGTAGGGAAAAATGACAGCAAAACAATCAGGTGCTTTATTAAAACTTACTGTTGATACAAATGTAAAAATAACTTAAGGTTTTTAAACATTATACAGGATAGTACAAGATTTGTGTGAACAACTGGCTATTAAAATTGCCAAAGTGATTTAAATCAGAGCCTTTAGAGATAGCGGAAATTTCAAAACAAAATGCCGAACCTCTTGTGCTCGCTATTTGGCGGGCAAGGCACCTCCGAAAACAGCATAGGAAATTTTTAATTAGGGTCTGTACTGTTAAATTGACTAAATATGCACTGCATATTACAACAATAGTAGTATTTAACTTACAATTATGTGTCTTCTCTGCGGCCATTTTCACAGAGGTCTTGCGAAATGCATTCTGGGATATTTAGCTGTACCAAGTCCACACAAGTCACCACCGATGCATGCTCAATAAAAAGGGCGGAGTGAGAACACATCCGGGAATTTTTTGCGTTCTCGGCTTGATGCGTACTTCGGATTGGAACAGTACTTGGTCTCACGACTGATGACGTATCACGAGTACACGAGAACGCAAGTACGCATATTGAGAAAGGGCCACAGTGCGAAAATTACCGTAATCACCATCCCGCGCAACACGCACTCTGCTGTCACCACAACCATGGCCCTGGTCATAGAAAACACATGTGTAGTTACCATAGCAAAACATCAGGAAACCACCTGTGGGGAAACAAACCTATAAACACTGCAGTAACAGCACTATACAAAAACAAACAAACAAACAAAACTGTGGAACATTCCTTCAAAGCAAGAACATTTTCATGAAACAAGCATGTGGCGGACTCTTGACCAGAAAAAGTTTCAAAGTACACATTGTGGATTTAACAAAGTAAAAGCTACCAGTCCACAAAGAGTCAATATTCAGGCTTAACGCCACTCGTGGTCGGAGAGATCCTGAATCAGGGTGAGGACTCGAGGGTTCTTGTTGGAAAGATGCTTCAAGTTTTTGTTCTCTTTTTTGGTTCCTTTTTCTGGGTTTATGGAGAAGAAACACCTGTAGAATAAAATCATATAAAAGCATATTAAGCATTTTAATTGATCAGTTAAAAAATAAGTACAAGCATATACGTACACATACACAGTCATGGCCAAACTGCAACAACAATTGGTTTCCCCAAATTCAAGACAAAATATAACTAAAATGCTTTGGGAAGTGAACACTGCATGGTCAAAAGTATTGGCACCCTTCACAACAAGTGTCTTTTGCAGTGATAAATCACACTTTTGCATTTTAAAAATCCAGCACAAAGGTTATAGGTAGTCAGACGTCAGCTGAGTCTTGGTCTGGCCCCGAGTCTTAGCCAGGCTTGGACCCAGATTCAGACTGTTATTTTATAAAAACAGTCTTAAGACCTGGATTCCAGCCACCTCAGAGCCAGACTCCAGATCCCAGAGTCTCAATCACAATTGTTGTAACGCGAGATTCTCAGGTCTGAGAAATAAGAAAGACATATTTGCTCACCTTTGAAGAACCTTCAGAGTGAAAGCCAGCTCAGATAATGGATGTTAAAATTGTAGTAGCTCTCGAACATGATGCACAATGCAGAAATGAATGAGGATATGTTTGTGCTGACGAGGTTCCGATCAGGACTCAGCATGTATCTTCTTAAGGAATAGCAGGACTGTCCTGTGAACCAATTATTTAACAGGTTATATTAATAAGCACTGCAGTACATGACATTCTATAAACAGTGCAATTAAAAAAAGAGCGAGCGAGCTATGAAACAGACTTACTAAAGACAATAATAGTGGGTGTCAGAGACACTTGCTCCAGTTGCACCTCATCTGCCAGACATGTATCTTCTACATGGAAAACTCCTCCTTCTCTTCAAAGTAGCTGAACAGAAGCAGGACCACCTCTTTCACACCATCTGAGCAGCCACTCTGCGGTCCCCATATCCTCTTAAGCCTTGCATCAGTCTGAAGGAACGTCTTGGTTTTGCTGACACCAACTGTAGTCATGTAGTCCAGAAGACCTTTTGCCCTTCAAATCCAAGTAGTCTATATAATAGTGGCAGGAATTAGCAGCTGTCCTTGCAGTTTAAGGTAAAACAGACACATGTTTCTGAGATAAGACTGACTATCATTCTCTGGCGTATCACTGGCTGAACTAGCAGATGACAGTTTTATGTGTGTTTTCTTAATAATCTGTACTGTCATTTGGGGGCTGAGGGTGAGTTTGTACATGTCATCAATACCATCTGGGGAACATGCTTTATGCTTCCTACACTTTTTCCTTACTTTTTTATAAACACATGCATACAACCATTCTATAATACTGGACTTATTTTTCTACTAAGGTTTGAACTTCGAGAGTATTTAAACAAGAGAGAAAAGTGTGAAAATGTCCATGCTTGTCTGAGAAAAGTGTATAAAGTGTGTAGTGAGTGGTTTTACAGTCTTAAAACATCTATAATAATTGTAAAAAATAAAGCTGGCTATGTTCCACCTATGGCGGGTTATTTTTTAGAACGTAACTCCCGCAATAAATGAGGGAACACTGTACACAGCCTCTTAATGTGACCAATATCTTTTTACAAAAGACGCAGGTGACCATTTTTAGTATTTAAAAAGTTTGCCTGTGCTTTTCAGCTGAACTAGCATGCTAGCGCTAAGTTATCAAGTATTAGTCTAAATATCAACTGGTGCTAGTGATGTTTTGGTCTCGAAAAAAAAGTAGCCTAGATGTTAAACTTACCGTGCAAACTTTCAGATGAACAACCACAGATCCTCAAAAAAACCCCAAAACAATTAAAATCGTATATTTGTGATTTGTCCTAAAAGCTTGACATTTTTCTGCTCCCGTGTTCTCTCTCCACTCTGCAGATGGTGCTGGTTCGTTTGCTGTAGCTGTGAACTAGCAGCTCTTCTCCCGCTCCTCCCGCCCTCACATCATTATCCAATCAGAGACGAGCTACAGATGCATATTCTAAATTAGGCATACTCAGTGCAGGCTACAGTAGCCTACAGCTCTGTGGAGAGGAGGCACCATAGACATTAGTGATGGGATTTCCGGCTCTTTTTAGAGATCCGGCTCTTTCGGCTCGGCTCACTAAAAAGAGCCAGCTCTTTCGGCTCCGAACCGGCTCTTCAGGTTGTTTTGTTGCTTTAATTATTTAATCATTAACAATAATATAAAATTATGCAGAAAAGGAATTACTAATGTAAAAAAAGTGGTTTTATTTATATATGTTTATATATGGCCCCTAGAGACAAATCACGTACAAACTCTAAAGCATGTACAAACTCCAAAATACATTTCTAATGTTAACTGAACTTCCAAAACAGAGCTACCCAGATCACTTAAATTACACAATTGAAAGCATGTGTGTATTGTTTGTGTATTTATAGACAAGCACTCATATTTATTCAAATAATTAAAAAAAAAATTCATTTACCTGTTACTACCACACACCAAATCTGGTTGTTGATACTTCCTGGCTTGTGTAGCCACTAGGTAACAAAAGCTCAACACTGCGCCCTAGCATCCTGGAGCACTTCTGTTGTGTTTTGTACGTGATTCTGAGTTTTTACGTGTTTTGGAGTTTGTACATGCTTAGGATTTTGTACGTGTGTTGGAATTTGTACGTGCTTTGTCTCTAAGGGCCACCATAAATATACTTTA
The DNA here is from genome assembly GCF_963576455.1 of Neolamprologus multifasciatus. NCBI lineage: Eukaryota > Metazoa > Chordata > Actinopteri > Cichliformes > Cichlidae > Neolamprologus > Neolamprologus multifasciatus. Next base: position 19,327,709 of record NC_140445.1, on the reverse strand, counting down.
TTTATTCACTCCACATAAAATGTAATAAATAAATCATATAATACAAAAAACAACTAATTACATTTTAAACTTTTAACTATTTAAATTTTCAGCTTTTTCCTTTTAAACAAATTTAACGTGAAACAACACAAAACACTGCAAACCACAACACAATTAAATATAAATTAAAATATTAAAACAAAAAGAAGATGCACATTCTCTGTCATATGGGCCTGCATGATTTTTGATGTTTTCTGAATCCTTTATCATCTGCAACTGAAAATAGTGGATGATTACTATACCTTTCTAATGTGACGTTGTTGTCCCTCGCTCTCTTTCTCTCTGGCTCTGTTCCTGTGCTACTGCGAGTGTAACTAACGCCCCTCCCCCCTCTTCCCAGCGCAAAGTACAGGCCGCGCGTGTGGAGTTTAGCGGCAAAAAGGGTGAGAGAAAGAAAAAAAAAAACCTCACGGCTCCCAATAAGGAGCCGGCTCGCGTCGTTCACTTCAAAGAGTCGGCTCTAAGAGCCATTTCGTTCGCGAACGACCCATCACTAATAGACATCCTATGGGAGGCACTGTTAGGTTGTTTAGCCTGTGATATGATACATTGCTAACCTAACCCAAAAACAGTAGTCTAGTCTAAGTATCACATTACAATTAAAAGAAACATAAAGAATACAAGGATTATGACTGAACAGAAGTGTTACTAAGGCTATCGATAATAATAATTTCTTATAGGTTACTCTACAATAGGCTGCAAATAGCCTGAATGATTAAAAAAACGACAATGTCATTATAATTGTATATCTTCATATAGCATAAAAATAGAGAAGTAACTTCTCAGGTTCACTATGACATTTTCTGTGAAAACATTTTTATTAGCCCTATACCTGCATTTGCATAATTTCATGAATCATGTTAAAAGTAGGTCCGTTACAGGCCTACAGTATAAACTTGTAAAGTGACTTACATATAATTCGTGTATTTTTAAAAACAACTGACTAAAACTATAGTTTTTACAATATTTGCATGTCAAATTGACATAATTGTTTTGTTATGAGTATTAAAGTATTTCACTGTTTTTGTTCCCAATATTTGTAGTTTTAACAAATAAATTTGATTATAATCATACATTGATGTTGTAAATATAACAAAAACATTCTGTTTAAAAGTTTACAAAAATTCACTGTGATTGAAACAGAAAAATTGTGTTTTGGGGTTTACTATACATTTCTGTAGGGATTTTACATGTTTTTTTATGTCAATTTCACTGCCATTTTTTACAGTGTACATTCAAAGGAAATATGAGTCAGGTGTATGAGTCATGTGCCTCTTAACTTCTATATTTGTTGCTCTCGCTCTTCTTGTGGCGCTATCTACTTTGCCCTGAGTAGACTAGGGGCAGGTTTAAGGATAGGGTGTTCCTGCCCTGGTACAGCCAGCACATCTGGCTATCATTAGTCTGTCCATAAAAATTAGGAACAGAATTGGTAGCAAAGGGCAGCCCTGGCTTAAATTTAAACAAACAAACAAACAAACAAACAAACAAACAAATAAACAAACAAACAAACAAACAAACCCAAAAAACAAGAACCAAGAAACAAAAAGCAAAAGGTTTGGTTTTAAATCCTGACTTGTATTAAATACCAGTTAACCCTCATTAGTCCCTTCAGGTTAATCTAAGTTTCTTTTAGTTGTTGTTCTAACTCTCTGATCAACATGAGTTGACTCAGTTCTAATGGCTCAGTTTAATTCAACCTTCACCGTAGTTCACCGTTCAATCCGTTAAATCAAGATGGCGCCAGTGTGTGTGGCTCGCCGTCTGGCTCTTCCTCTGTTGTGTTTGCTTATGTTGTTTTTTTATTGCTAGAGTCAACTCTCTTTTAATGTACAATCGCCAAAAGCTGTTGGACCTCCGACTAGTTGCCAGTGATCTTACCAATGCAACTTATAATGGACATAAGGTGTTACCTCCATTCCTGTCTGGGATACCAGCTAACCTTTGTCAGACCCTGGCCCCAGCCTCACGGCGAAAGCGTTTCAGACGCCGGGGCAAACGTAGCGGTCTACTCGTGAAACTTAAGGCGTACTTGGTGCGCTCTTCCCCGGCTCCTTGGAACGAACGTGGATCTGTACCTTGTCATGCCTTTTCTCCGTGCTCTCTGGAGCCCATCGATGCCTGGCTGGTGCCTGTTGTTGGCTCGGATCAGATGTCCCAGCCGCGAAAGATTTTCCCTCATCTTTGTCGGCGCGGTGCGAACCTACAGAACTTGCGGCCGCTGCGTCGGGTCTCGCTGTCAGCCACGAACACGCTGACCTCCACCAAGTTTGGATTGGTGAACACTAGATCGCTGAGTAATAAATTTTTTATTTTAAGGGATTTATTTATGACCCAAGGACTGGATTTCCTCTGTATAACTGAGACATGGTTGAGGGCCGGTGAGTCCAGCGTTTTCACAGATCTCTTACCTGATGACTGCTGCTTTTTAAACTCTCCTCGAATATCAGGCAGAGGAGGAGGACTAGCGGTTGTTTTTAAGAAGCAGTATAAATGTAAACCACTGCCATTATCAACCTCACCTAGTAGCTTTGAACTGAGTATGTTTGAGCTAGGTCGCTCTCACACAGTGCTCTGTGCTGTGGTTTACAGACCCCCAAAATACAATAAGGACTTCTTAAATGACTTTTCTGATCTGTTGGCTGAAATTATGCCAAAATATGATCATGTCCTTATTATTGGGGACTTCAATATTCACGTGTGCTGCCCTGACAAGTCAATGGCAAAGGACTTTTTAAATCTTATTGACTCTTTTGATATTGTGCAACCTGTGTCTGTGCCTACACAAAAATATGGGCACACGTTGGATCTTGTTTTAACTTACAATTTACCTGTCTCTAACTTAGAGGTTTGTGATATTGTATGGTCAGACCATAGGCCTGTCTTGTTTGAAGTTTTCCTTCCTTGTACCAAAGTTAATCTTCCTCCTGTTGCTGCTAGGTGCTGTCGTATTTTTAACCCTTCCTCTGCTGGACAGTTCTCTATTGTTTTTAATCAGAACGGCGGCCTTCCTGATTTCATATGCAATGATACAGAAGAGCTGAGTACGTGGTTTTACTCTGTCTGCCAAACTGTTTTAGATTCAGTGGCCCCCTTTAAGCTTAGGCAAGTAAAAGCCAAATCTGAACCCTGGCTGAATGAAGACACCCGTGCTGCCAGAAGAAAGTGTAGGAGAGCTGAACGTAAATGGGAGAAGGATCAACTTCAGGTGTTATACAAAATGTTACAAGATTACTGGAATTCTTACCAGAAAACTGTAAAAGATGCTAAGAGGAAACATTTTGCTGCTATTATTCAGGCACATTGTCGTAAGCCTCATGTCTTATTTAAGACTATTGACATGGTCCTTCATGCTCCACAGACTGTTGGTGTCGAGTCCTCTCAGGAAATTTGTGAAAACTTCCTACACTTTTTTATTGATAAAGTGCTATCTGTCAAAGCGCAGACTTCCCAGTCCATTCTCGACCCTTCTACCCCTGTCCCTAGTTCTGCTGTCTTTGACAGGTTCGAGCCAGTTTCCTTGCTCTGTCTGCAGGAGTTGGTTGCTCACATGAAGCCCTCAGGTTCCCCTTATGATGCTCTCCCTCCTCGATTTTTCAAAGAAGTTTTTCTCACTATAGCATCAGCTGTACAATCCATTGTAAATAGTAGTCTGTCCTCTGGTGTTGTACCTGTCAATCTCAAACATGCAGTGATTCAGCCTCTACTCAAGAAACCTGCTCTTGATCCTGATATTATTGCGAATTACAGACCTATTTCCAAACTGCCTTTTATCTCAAAGATTCTTGAAAAGGTAGTTTACAAGCAATTAATGTCCTTCCTAGAAGAACACGGTATTTTAGAAGTTTTCCAATCTGAACTACCTGCACTGTGTATAGTGCTGGCGGAGCGCTGCTGACGTCGACTGAGAAAATTGTCAGGCGGTGGAAGGAATACTTCGAGGACCTCCTTAATCCCACTGACGCGTCTTCCGAGGAGGAAGCAGAGTCTGGGGATGAGGGGAATGACCCACCAATTTCCGGGGGCGAGGTCACTGAGGCAGTTAAACAACTCCTTGGTGGCAGAGCCCCTGGTGTTGATGAGGTCCGCCCCGAGTTCCTGAAGGCTCTGGACGTTGTAGGGCTGTCCTGGTTGACACGCCTCTGCAATGTTGCGTGGAGATCAGGGGCAGTACCCGTGGATTGGCAGACCGGGGTGGTGGTCCTCATCTTTAAGAAGGGTGACCGGAGGGTGTGTTCCAACTACAGGGGGATCACACTCCTCAGCCTCCCCGGGAAAGTCTATGCCAGGGTGCTGGAAAGGAGAGTTCGTCCGCTAGTCGAACCTCGGATGCAGGAGGAACAATGCGGTTTTCGTCCTGGTCGCGGAACACTGGACCAGCTCTTTATCCTCTCGAGGATACTTGAGGGTGCATGGGAGTTTGCCCAACCAGTCTACATGTGTTTTGTGGACTTGGAGAAGGCATTCGACCGTGTCCCTCGGGGTGTCCTGTGGGAGGTGTTGCGGGAGTATGGGGTGTCTGGCCCATTGCTACGGGCCATTTGATCCCTATACAACCGTTGTAAGAGCTTGGTTCGCATTGCCGGCAATAAGTCGGACTCGTTCCCGGTGGGTGATGGGCTCCGCCAGGGCTGCCCTTTGTCACCGGTTCTGTTCATAATTTTTATGGATAGGATTTCTAGGCGCAGCCAAGTGGCGGAGGGCTTTCGCTTTGGTGGCCTCAGAATCTCATCTCTGATCTTTGCGGATGATGTGGTTCTGTTGGCTTCATCGGGTGAGGGCCTCCAGATCGCACTGGAGCGGTTCGCAGCCGAGTGTGAAGCAGCGGGAATGAGGATCAGCACCTCCAAATCTGAGGCCATGGTTCTCAGCCGGAAAAGGGTGGAGTGCCCACTCCGGGTCGGGGATGAGTTCCTGCCCCAAGTGGAGGAGTTCAAGTATCTCGGGGTCTTGGTCGCGAGTGATGGGAGAAGGGAGCCGGAGATCGACAGACGGATTGGGGCTGCGGCTGCAGTAATGCAGACGCTGCACCGGTCCGTCGTGGTGAAGAGGGAGCTGAGTGTAAAAGCGAAGCTCTCAATTTACCGGTCGATCTACGTCCCTACCCTCACCTATGGCCACGAGCTGTGGGTAGTGACCGAAAGGACGAGATCGCGGATACAAGCGGCGGAAATGAGCTTCCTCTGAAGGGTGGCTGGCCTCTCCCTTAGAGATAGGGTGAGAAGTTCGGCCATCCGGGAGGGGCTCAGAGTAGAGCCGCTGCTGCTCCACATCGAAAGGAGCCAGCTGAGGTGGTTTAGGCATCTGACAAGGATGCCCCGTGGGCGCCTCCTGGGTGAGGTGTTCCAGGCATGTCCCACCGAGAGGAGGCCCCGGGGCAGACCCAGGACACGCTGGAGAGATTATATCTCTCGGCTGGCCTGGGAACGCCTTGGTGTTCCCCCGGACAAGCTGGAGGAGGTGGCTGGGGAGAGGGAGGTCTGGGCCTCTTTGCATAGGCTGCTGCCCCCGCGACCCGGCCCCGGATAAAGCGGATGAAGATGGATGGATGGATGGATGGATGGTTTTAAAGCTTTACATAGTACCGAATCTGCCCTTTTAAGAGTTTTTAATGATGTGTTTTTGGCAAATGACTCAGGTGACTGTGTTATTATCGTGCTGTTAGATTTAACTGCTGCCTTTGATACAGTGGATCATAATATTTTAATTTCCCGTTTAGAGCAGTTGGTGGGTATTAGGAGTACCGCACTGCAGTGGTTCAGATCCTATTTGGCAGAGCAAACTTTCTCTGTGAAACTCGGGGAGTTTGTATCCTCTGCTGCTTCTCTTCAATGTGGGGTCCCACAGGGTTCAGTTTTAGGCCCGCTTCTTTTCTCTCTATATCTCCTACCCCTTGGGTCTATTTTCAGGAAACATGGGATTTCTTTCCACTGCTATGCCGATGACTCCCAGATTTATTTCCCACTTAAAAAGATAAATGGCTTCTCAGTAGACCCGCTGCTCAGATGCCTTGATGAAATAAGGGCCTGGATGGCTTTGAACTTTTTACATTTTAATGAACAGAAAACAGAAGTGATGGTTTTTGGTGGCGCTTCTGAGGCCACTATTATAGATCTTGGTTCGCTGGCACAGTATGTTAAACCAGTCATCACTAATTTGGGAGTTAAAATAGAGGCAAATCTTAAACTTGAAAGCCAGGTCAGAGCTGTTGTAAGATCTAGCTTTTTTCATTTGAGGGAATTAGCCAAAATAAAGCCTATCTTATCGAAACAGCATTTTGAGATAGTAATCCATGCCTTTGCTACTTCTAGGCTGGATTATTGTAACACACTTTATTTTGGGGTTAGTGATGCGTCCATTAGGCGCCTGCAGGTTGTGCAAAATGCTGCAGCACGTCTTTTAACTGGAACAAAAAAGTCTGAGCACATTACCCCAATTTTAATTTCACTCCACTGGCTACCTGTACATTTTAGGATTGTTTTTAAAATTCTCTTATTTGCTTTTAAATCTCTTAATGGCCTAAGTTAAGAACAATGTCCTGCCAGCTTCAACAAGCACAAGCTGTTACTCAGGAGCTCCATGGGAATCTCCAAGACGCTGAGAAAAAGAAGCAGGAGATGCAAGTACAGCTTGATGAAGCCCTGGAGAAAAACCAAGAGTTTCTTCAAGAGAAGAAACAGCAGGACATAAAGGAGAAAGAGATGGAATGCAAACTTCACAACATGAAGAAACAAAACGATGTCTTGCAAATAAAGATTAATGAAGCACTGCACAGAAATGCACAAGTGCTTCATGAGAAGAAACAACTGGACACTGAATACAGAGAACTGGAAGGCCGAAATAAAGACTTGGAAGAAAGGCACAAGGAAATGCTGGTGAACCAACAGAAGCAGCCCAACGTAGACATCATAAATGAGGGCTGGGGAATAAAGTTTAATCAAGCTAAGAAGCGCATTGTAAGACTGATGACAGAAAAGAAGCAGACCAGCCATGAGTTAAGAACAATGTCCTGCCAGCTTCAACAAGCACAAGCTGTTAGTCTGGAGATCTATGGGAATCTCCAACACGCTGTCAACTTGAAACAGCAGCTGCAAGTACAGCTTGATGAAGCCCTGGAGAAAAACCAAGAGTTTCTTCAAGAGAAGAAACAGCAAGACATAAAGGAGAAAGAGATGGAATGCAAACTTCACAACATGAAGAAACAAAATGATGTCTTGCAAATAAAGATTAATGAAGCACTGCACAGAAATGCACAAGTGCTTCATGAGAAGAAACAACTGGACACTGGATACAGAGAACTGGAAGGCCGAAATAAAGACTTGGAAGAAAGGCACAAGGAAATGCTGGTGAACCAACAGAAGCAGCCCAACGTAGACATCATAAATGAGGGCTGGGGAATAAAGTTTAATCAAGCTAAGAAGCGCATTGTAAGACTGATGACAGAAAAGAAGCAGACCAGCCATGAGTTAAGAACAATGTCCTGCCAGCTTCAACAAGCACAAGCTGTTAGTCTGGAGATCTATGGGAATCTCCAACACGCTGTCAACTTGAAACAGCAGCTGCAAGTACAGCTTGATGAAGCCCTGGAGAAAAACCAAGAGTTTCTTCAAGAGAAGAAACAGCAAGACATAAAGGAGAAAGAGATGGAATGCAAACTTCACAACATGAAGAAACAAAATGATGTCTTGCAAATAAAGATTAATGAAGCACTGCACAGAAATGCACAAGTGCTTCATGAGAAGAAACAACTGGACACTGGATACAGAGAACTGGAAGGCCGAAATAAAGACTTGGAAGAAAGGCACAAGGAAATGCTGGTGAACCAACAGAAGCAGCCCAACGTGGATAACATAAATGAGGCCTGGGGAATAATGTTTAATCAAGCTAAGCAGCGCATTGTAAGCCTGATTACAGAAAAGAATCAGGACAGCTACCAGCTTCAACAAGCACAAGCTGTTAGTCTGGAGATCTATGGGAAACTCCAACACACTGTCAACCTGAATCAGCAGCTGCAAGTACAGCTTGATGAAGCCCTGGAGAAAAACCAAGAGCTTCTTCAGGAAAAAGAGCAACTGGAAAAAATGCAGGGAAAGACACTGGATCATAAGGCGGCATAGCCTGGTCTTCCTCCACCGCTTTTCTCATCTCCTCACCCCTATATCTCCCCTCTTGCCCTTTCTCTCCTTCCACCTCTCCATCATTCTCCATTTTTCTTTCTCCCCTCCCTTCTTCATCCTTTTTCTTTTCTCTCCCCCCCCCCAACTAGTCAAGGCAGATGACCCTCCCTGAGCCTGGTTCTGCAATAGGTTTCTTCCTTTAAAGGGAGTTTTTCCTATCCACCGTCGCCGAGTGTTTGCTCAGGGGGATTGTTGGGGTTTCCTCTCCTCCTTTCTCTTTCCTTCCTTATATCCCTTTCTTTTCACTTCCCCTCTTCTCTCCTACCATCTCTCCTCATCCTCTCCATCACTCTTCATTTTTTCTTTCTCCCCTCCCTTCTTCATCATTTTTCTTTTTTCACCCTCACTTAACTTATTCTTGACTAACAATAAACACAATCAACCATATTTTTACTTGTGTCAAATCAATGTCTCTTCATTCAAGAATAGTTCATCTTATGAATAAAAGCAGCAAACGGGTAATAGCTGTGTGTGTTGGTGGGGCGGCATATTTACGTTTTACATTTTATAGTATTTGTCGTTATCTGCTGGTTTGACTCATCCAATAAAGAAATGCATAGACAAAAAACACAGAGTTATGTTTCTCTTATGTAAGAGGACAAAATTTCAGCAGATGTTTAACATAAGAGATACACATACATAATGTGCATTATTTAGACTGGTGAAAAGCACAGATTTTATTCACATTTGGATTAAAAAATTACAAAATAAATAGATGAAAGAACAACTGAACATAGTCTTAAAAAAACAAACCAGAAACATGAAGACATTGTAGATACATAGCTAGGACCAGAGTCTAGGTTTGCAAGAGCAGTTTTTACTGGTAATCTGAAGTAACAGACCACTGTGAATTTGGAACTGCTGGCTGCAATGGAACATGGAATGAAATGTACAGTTTCAGCACTTAAGTTGTTAGATCTAAATTACAGAAGGAATTAAATAAGACATCATCCATCCATCCATCCATCCATCCATCCATCTTCTTCCGCTTATCTGGGGCTGGGTCGTGGGGCAGCAGCCTAAGCAGAGAAGCCCAGACCTCCCTCTCCCCAGCCACCTCCCCCTTTCTGCTTGTCAGGCGGAAAACCAAGGCATTCCCAGTAGTGATGGGATTTCCGGCTCTTTTTAGAGAACCGGCTCTTTCGCTTCGGCTCACTAAAAAGAGCCGGCTCTTTCGGCTCCGAACAGGCTCTTCGGGTTGTTTTGTTGCTTTCATTTATTTATTATTAACAATAATATAAAATTATGCACAAAAGGAATTACTAATGTAAAAAAAAAAAGGTGGTTTTATTTATATATGTTTATATATAAAATATGCGGTGGACCCTGTCATGATATGAGTGAACAGTTGTTGTTTAAGGTGCAGTTCATGTGGAAGCCACCGGAGGGTGGTGTGGGGAATAATAAAAGTGATGGCTAAAACCTAAGACGGTGTCATGTCTGCTCCCTGAAGTAATATCGTAACATGGTGTCAGAAGTGAACTGATAAGGCTATACAAGAGTGTCGCACACATGGAAGGGCTTAAGCCGCCAGCTGGACTTGATTTGCTGCAAGGGAACCTCTCGGAAAATTGGAGACGGTTTCGGCAACGGTTCGAGCTGTATCTCGCGGCTACAGGAGGTGCTAGCAAGCCACCCAAGGTACAGTCTTCACTATTTCTTCACGTTGCTGGAGAGGAAGCGGTTGAAGTGTACAATACCTTCACGTTTACGGAAAATGGTGATGAGCATAAGCTGACGAAAATAATGGAGAAATTTGAGGAATACTGTAACCCAAAGAAGAACATAACCTATGAAAGGTACAAGTTTTTCACGTGTGTGCAAGGGGATATGCTAATTAGCCAGTATATCACGGAGCTAAAGCTAAGGGCCAAGTCATGTGAATTTGGACAACTGCAAGAATCCCTCATCAGAGATCGCGTAGTGTGTGGAATTACATCTGACGCAATGAGAGAAAGGCTGTTAAGAGAAGATGATATTACTCTCGAAAAAGTAGTTCAGCTTTGCATTGCGGCTGAGACCACAAAAGCTCAAATCAAGCAAATGCATGAGGAGGATCACAATGCTCAAGTCTCTGCACATGAAAGTAAAGACGTAGATGCAGTGAGACATAAGCAGACATGCAAAAAAGACAGACAAAGTAAGATGAAACCGAACGACAAAGACCAAGCAAGCACATTTAATTGCAAACGATGTGGAACTAAGCATGCATCACGCCAATGCCCTGCTTATGGCAAACAGTGCAAGAACTGTGGGAAAATGAATCACTTTGCCAGAATGTGTAGATCGAGAAAAGTGCACACTGTCGCCGATGAAGCCACGGATCAGCAGGCAAGTCTGTTCATTGGGGCTGTAAATGCAAAAACACAGACACGAACAGATGAATGGACTGTAGAAATAAAAGTTGGCCACAAACCTGTGAAATTCAAACTAGATACTGGTGCACAAGCCAATGTGGTTCCCTACAGTCTACTACGAAGAATAGGAAATAAGCAAATGCTTAGACCCACAAATGTCAGGTTGTCAACATACACCGGAGACAAAATAGCAGTTAAAGGAAAGTGCACTTGGGCAGTGAAATACAAAAAGAAAAGTTTTGTTTTGGAGTTCATTGTCGTAAAATCAGAAACCAAGCCAATTCTGGGAATTCAAACATGTGAAGAAATGGGACTCATCAAGAGAGTGATGGCACTGAATAAAAGTGATGAAATGGACATCTTCAAAGAATTTGCTGATGTGTTTGAGGGCATAGGTTGCCTTGAGGGAGAACACACCATTCAAATTAATGATAGTGTGGCACCAAAAGTTCATCCACCAAGAAAAATCCCTGTCACTTTGAGAGAAAAACTCAAAGTAGAACTGGACAGAATGGAAAAACTGGAAGTGATTACAAAAATTGAAGAGCCTACCCAGTGGGTGAATCCAATCGTCATTGTGGAAAAGGCTACTGGACGACTGAGAGTCTGCCTAGATCCACGTGATCTCAATAC
>NC_140445.1:18541503-18711503 GCF_963576455.1 Neolamprologus multifasciatus | reverse complement strand
TGCTTGGTAAAGACAAATCTATGAACTGGCCTTAATAAAATGAATTTCACTAACAGGGACTGCTTATGTTTACTTCTAGACAGATGTTGTCATCAGGAAAAACTCATTTAAAGATGCTCAACCTCATTGTGGTCCAAGCAGCACAGCGGTGTGATGGTTAGCAACGTTGATGATGGTCAAAACCACTGGCCAGCTAGGGTCTTTCTGTGTGGGGTGGTTGTATGGATTCACTCCAGAGACTCCTGGCTCACTCCCACAATCCAAAAACATGCATTGGTTAGGTTAACTGGCACTTCTATTCAGTATTAGCCCTGCAATAGATTGGTGACCTGTCCAGGGTGCACTCTGCCTGCGCTGGATGAAGATGGATGGACAGAACGCGGTGGCCATAGAGGAAAGGTCAGGGAAACACTGTCAGAGGTCTCTTCCTTTTAATAGGGAGTTCTTCCTTCCCACAGTCACCAAGCAGGGCATTGATGGTTTCTCTCTAATACTGCAGGGTAATTACCTTTCAATACAAAGACAACCTTTGTTGTCAACTGGCGCTATATAACCAAAACTTGGTTGAACTCCAGGCTTTATCTTCTTTTGACAATGGCTCTGCAAACTCTTATACAATTCAACCTGTAGCTGCCATAACCTGCAGTGTGTACATAATCCAGTTAATGATCTGCATGAACAAGCATGCACTACAACAAAAACAGCAAAAAACACCCCCAAAAACCTTCAAAGGAAGAAAGTCCAGCTGGTTCTTTTTGCTTCCATCCTTTTTACAGGGAACATGTAATGTTATACTAATAGAAGTATGGATATGCAATAGATTTCAGCAAGGAGTTAATTTTGAGTGCGAATAATCATGATTGATGGTGACTCACAGTACTACTAATAAAACTGAAGTCAGTTTATCACAGTTTATCGTCTATCACTAGATGGGCTATAATAATCCAGGTGCTAGACCGCATCATTTAAAGGGTATCCCAAGACACATTTGTCATCAGCCCTCTCAGTTGGCTCCTAACTGTGGTTAACCTCATCCTACAGAATACTGGAGTGCTCTGAATGGTCTTCTAGGTGTTCTAGTTCCCACTGGTTCTGGCTTCTTTGCTGGGACTAAAGAGACCCAATGGCATCTCCTTATCTGTAATAAACCTTCTTTGAGTTCATCGTGAAAATAGGGAGAAAAAAAACACCTTATATTGCCTGGGCCTACACTTAGACTTGTAGTCAAGACCGCCTAATCCGAGACCAAGACAAGACCAAGACCAGAGGGTATCGAGACCAAGACAAGACCAAGACCGAGACGAGACGAGACCAAGACCAAGACCGAGACAAAAAAAGTCTTTAAACTGCAGCCAGATGCTGCTTCGTTTACGGGTCTCGGGCATATTTATGTGTTTTTGCTTTCGCACAGCCCTCCTCACCGCTGTCTACTGTCTCACTCACTCACTGAAAGGACTGACGCATGCTCCACTTGACTGTTGCGTCTCTCACCCTCTCTGTTTTTCACATAATGATATTATCCTATATCCTCGCATGTGATTGGCCACAATATGGAGGGATTGGAGCGTAGCTGAGCCACTGTGTGAGAGCTGAGCAGCCAAGGGAAATTAAGTGGGGGTAGAAATGACTGAAAGATTATTAGGCTCTGTTTTGAGCTTTGTTCAAAAAAGAATGACTTCATATATATATATATATATATATATATATATATAGTTTTTTAATTAAGCAGCAAGGCAGAACAAAGTCGGGCCTGTATCAAGACACAGGGACTAAACCCCAATTCAACCAGACCCAGAACTGATCCAGAATTAAAACAGGACTACAACAGTAACCAAGACAGAACCAGAATCAGAACTAGATGATAGCAGCACTAAAAATCATCTTAGACCTGCACTACACTTATTTTTTAATTCTACCAAAGTACACTATTTAGATTCTGAAAAGTTTATATAATTATTCAGCCTTGTTGAGCAAATAAGCCTGCATAACTTAATAAATATAGAATTTTAAAAGTAACAAACGCTATCTAAAAAGATACAATAGGTACGAGATACATGTTCTGATGAGTTTTTGGCAAACAACCATTTGACTAACTTGTGTGTCTCACCTGCTCTTGTTCCATCTCTGTTCTGTCGTCATTTTCGTCGTCTCTCTCCCTCTCTGTTCCTCTCTCTCCCTCTTTGTGCTGACAATCAAGCCAAACACAAATATACAGTGGAAACCAGATATTTACATACTCTTCAGATAAAAACACAAACACTTTTTAATTGTAACATCAAATCAGACTAAATGTTTATTTTTTTAGATTGATAAATATAAAAAACATATTTGTTAACTTTAAGAGTAAAGAGAGAAACTGTCTGTATTTCTTAATTGTAAATGGCACCAAATTGTATTCAAAATTGAGCCACACTTATGGAGCTCCACAATTCTTTTCCAGAATTCTTTTCCAGGTGTTTTGGTTGACATCTCTTGATTTTTCAAAGAAACTTTCCCATTTCAAAGAAACAGGCTCTGTGTTTTGCCTTATATGCATCCACAGCTGTGCCACCAATTTACCCACATGGACTCTACTAACCAATCAGAAGCTTCTTAAGCTCAGAATGGAATCATCTGGAGTTTTCTTAATTAATCTTAATTAACAATAAACTTAGTGTATATGTACTCCTACATTTGATGAAAGTGATTAAAATAGACAGCTCCCTCTTTTTATTCTGACATTTAACTAATTCAAAAGACATTGCAACATTTATTTATCTAAAACAAAAGTTTACTCTAAATTGATGTTTAACAGTAAAAAAAAGGTTTTATGTTTTCTCCCTAAAGTGTATGTAAATATCTGGTTTCAACTGTGAATATACTGCTGTGTATTGAAATTCCTCTTGTTTTGCATAGATATACTGAACATACAACAACAACATACAAAGCATAATATATAAAATAACATCTACCTGAGTTTTTTCTTTGAAAGAAGCTCCTTATGTCCATTGTTGTGTTCATCAGTACACAACTGAAACCGATTTAGAGAGTTTGTTTAGCCGTGGAGGGTAACAACTGAAAATATGAGATGTAAGCTAAGACTCTCTAAAAAAAATCAGCATTGTCGTTCGGCTTTTTATTTATCCATTTGTTGATTCACTCGAAGAGTAAGTAACGCAACCAAGTGATCAGTTTGATATCAATCTTTTGTGATACACCGTCATATTTACATTATTAGTTCAGTACGAATGATTTCCGTTGGTACCTGGTCAAACTTAAGCTCTCCTCTGCAGCAAACTCGCAGGCAGCAGCTTCTCCCCCCTCGCTCACATGGGTGCTGTGCTCAGTCGCCTAGTGCCAAAGCTCGGATCATACCAAAATCAGGGGGAATTTAGGACGGTGCGCTCTGTGCTTCGTGTGTTGTTTTTGTTTTATACAGTTGTCAGTCAGGCATCTAACAAACAAATTACACTCCAAAAAACCCCATGCTTCAGAAAAAAATGATCCGGGCTTAAGCCCAGTAAGACACCCCCCGCTCCGCTGATGGTTGACTCCAAATCTCCCGAACACTATGTCGATTTGAGAGCGCAAGACCGAGACAGCGAGACCAAGACCGAGACCAAGACAAAAGTCCGTCGAGACCAAGACCGAGACCAAGACAAAAGTCCGTCGAGACCAAGACGAGACCAAGACCACGTAAAAGTGGTCGAGACCAAGACCGGTCTCGAGACATCCAACTCTACCTACACTTCCATTGACTTTTACATGTGTACTTTACACAGTTTCTCATTTAGCTGCATCTCACTAATTTTGGCTATATTTGTCACATTCAGCTCAGGGAGGACATGTCAGTGGGATTATATGCCTACAACGGAACATAGTGATGGCCGTGTTCTCTGCCTAAAGAAACTGGCACTGGTGGCTTTTCATGTCAAATGTTTTTATGTCCATGTTGCAGTAAGTGTTCTCCTCCAGAAATTAATTTGCTGCATCCTGTAAATGGGAAAGGCACCTTGTCAAATGTTAAAGACCAGTATAATAAGCTGCACTGTGAACAGCTGATATACTCCGGTGCAATATGTTTGTCCTTTTTTTTCTGAGTGTCTAAATTACGATGGTTTAAATGCATCTACCATAAAGCACCCTCAAAAAACCCTCAAGGGAAAAAGGGGTCAATTACATGGTTGTTATTTTCAGCTAAGTACAGCAGCGTTCGGCAGTGTGCTGCATCATTTAGTTTCACTGTCAGCTGTAAATGTGGCTCTTTGGATTATACGATTGCTAGCAGAAAGAGGTGTGGAAGCCACGAACACTACCTTTAGCTTACGCTGTGACACTGAGACACATACTGATGAGCGAGTGAACATGACTTTACGTTTTACCATTTAAAAAAACTTTAATTGCGGCAATAAATCCCAGTATGTTGCATTGTAAAGGGAGCGTTTTTAGGACACAGCCATAACTCTACAGTGGCAGCAATAACACGATGATTAGTAAGTCTCAGTCCTTGATTTAGAGGTTTTGGACAACATGTTTTTTTTTTAATTTTAGAGCAGCTTTGCCCATCAATTTTCCAGTGCAAATGAAAGCTCCTGCTGGCTGAATTTTTCAGCTTGTTAATTGGATGGTTAAAAATAATGGTCTCTGATGTGTTTGGTCAGCGCCTCACTTTTGCATAGAACTATCACGCTGTTGCCTTTCTGTTTGTTCTTTTCAAAAGATGTGAAAGCGCAATATCCAGCAGGGAATCTGCTCATCTGGCTCTCTTTGATTGGACATTTGCCCCATAAATAATAACAAATATAATGTCACCCTGTAGCGATTCCAAGTTTCCTCTTAATTCATTTCCTGCCCAGTAGTTGTCAGTGCTTTGCCCTCAGTTGCTAACAAATGAGATCCTTCCATCTAATTTTGTGGATGTGGTTGCACATTGCAGCTACATGAGCTACTCACACAGATAATCTTACAGAGTGCATAAGATATGCAAAAAAATAAGGTCAAATCTGCTTTTTAAATGACTCCCCTGAAAGCCTCACTGTTTCTTTCTTAGGCGCATGTTTCTGGTCCACTAGCTATGAATATCTAAACGGTGGTTATTTTTTTTTGACATTTTCCATCAGCGCCATTAAAAAAACAGTGCTAACTGTTTAAAATGTAAATAAACAAAGGCTGTCATTTTGCAGCTATTCTTGTCAGTGCCAGTTGGTGCTGGCCAGGTGTACGGCTGTGACAGTCCTTGGACAGGAGGTCTCATCCTTCTGTCCCTGCTGCTCTGCTTACCAGCTATTTGTTTTCATGCCACGTTTGGGCTCTGCTGCTGGCATGTTTGCTGCTGAAAGTCTCAAAACAATTTGCATAGAAATATGCATAATGTCTGAGCCTCGAGAATGAGCTCTGGCTTCTTTAAATGGCACCGTGGAATGTTTTCTTAAATAATGCACACGTTCAGTTTTCAGATTCATGCAGTTGCTTGTTATTTGTGTAATACTTCACACAAATGGGGGGATTAAAGTGTTTTTCACTGATGTGTGGTGGATGGCTTGCTCTGGCCTGCTCCTCAAAGGGATATTTACACAAGGCTGTGGGGATGTAATAGTGCACTATCCTCCAGTGCCATTGGGGGTGTCTTCCTCTGGTTCTGCTGTTTGGTGAAACTCATAAACTTTTCTGCACACATACACACAGATGATTGCAGCAACCTCAAATCTGATGTCTGCAGTAACTCAGAAACTTTCCTCCCAAGTCTGCAAACATCATTTCCACGTGCTCGTCATGTGTCACGCTCTCCTCTCCTATGGCATCCCCTTTCAGCTTGCATTACCAGCCTGCACGTGGCCTTTCTGCCTGTCAACTCTAATCTCTCTCCTCATTTCCTCTGAGATTCCAGCAATCTGCAGACTGCCTCTGTCTGTGGCCTCCTACCCCGAGGTAAATCTCTGCTACCAGAGACAATTAAAGAAAGCTCAGCACAGTCAGCAGAAGAGCGGCCAAGAGGAGGCCCCGCTGAAGGAGAGGGAAGGACCAAGTGTCTATCTGGCTGCAGAGAAGAAGAATTTGTCCTTAACATTTACCTTTGCGAGCATTTATATTGTAGGAGTGGAATGGTGATGGAAATGCTGGCTGCACCCCCCCCCCCCCCTCCCTTTACATAACTAAATTTGTTATATAATTTGGCATTGTGTATGGTGACAAATGATGAATTTCTAAACAGCAAATATTTTCTTCTTCAGTATTTATTCTGCCCTGAAGAGGGCAGTACATTCCAATAAAAGGGTGTAACAACAGTGGATGTAAATCTAATCATACTGAGAGAACAGGCTGAGCACATCTGTGTGTGCGTGTGTGTGTGTGTGTGTGTGTGTGTGTGTGTGTGTGTGTGTGTGTGTGTGCTGGTGTTTTAGCTGTAGCGTATTTTATTAAAAGCTTCACTTTGCAAACCACAACATTTTAGTCGTGCTGATTAGTTATGACTGCAAAGCAAAAAAATTAGAGGGGGGGGGGGGGGATCTGGGCAGTCTTTCCTCGACAGCACAGCTGTAGTGGCTGTTGGTAGAGGATTTGTAGAGGAAATGCAGAAGTGTTTTCAGCTGTGCAAAAAATGAGCTGCAGGGGAGATTTCATAAATCCCCCCCCCCCCCCCCCCCCCCCCCCCCACCCCCCCCCCCCCCCCCCCATAGCAGAGAAACAAAAATAAAAACACCTCCCTCACTGCCAGACATAATCCATCACCGCCTTCTGTACTCCACAATCTGTCTTAATGTTTTCTCTTATCATTTCCTTCCCATCTCTCTGATAAATTTTACAAGCCGCTTACTTACTTCTTTCCTTTCTGCCCTTTTCTCTCTTTTTGCTCATCTCTGTTCAGCCATCATCTGTCCTCATCTAGCTTTCTGTCCTCCACCAAAATGATTTTTCTATCTGGGTCACAGTCTGTATCTTTGTGTGCATTTCTGCCTGTATCTTTCTGTGTCCTTATTGCCATCTGCCTGTCTCTATCTGCTGCACTTGAAGGCGGATGGCTATAGTCTAGCCAGTACGACACATACGAGCCAGTCACACACCCAGACATGTGTGGGAGCTGCAGTTGGGGGGTAGGTGCGAGACGGGAGAAGGCGACAGAGTCGAAAATGAGAACGTCTCATTACTTTTCCTGGTGATATAATATGGCTTGTTATGACTGTCTTTTTTTAAACTTAATATCTGATATGCATTCCCTAATTCTGCCCTCATTTGAACACAACGCTCAAAAAGATCTCTGCTTAAACTCTTGGTGCATTACGTTACATAAGGAAACTTTCCCCAACGGCCTCTAAGTACACCAGACCTCAGACAATAGATTTTTTTCGGTGGCCTTTTCGAGCAATGTCGATTCATCCGGTGACATTTGAAGGACAGGGTGGCGGTGTCATGATGTGAGATGAGGTTGGCGTCGCTTCCTCCCGTGTGCTCTCAGCAGTATGATTCACCTTTCTGCATCCCCTGCAGGCATCACCCAATACTCCCACAAAAATGAGACAGGGCTGAAGCATTAGCAAACAGTCGTCTGTATGAGTGCTGTAAAAAAAAGAAAAAAAGAAAGAAATGAGTGAAAATAAAAAGTATTTGGCCACATCTCTCTCTACCAGCTGTCTACTATGCTGTCAGATAAGAATAGCATGTCTGGTACAGAAATGTAGGCCAAAGTCTTCCATAACTGTAGTTACATTATCCACTTGTACTTGTTTGGTACAAATAGTGATGGTATCAGTTAAATATGCCTGCTCTTTTAAGGGTGTTTTATTGAGCAGTGTTGCAGTTTCTTGATCTGCACGGCCTCGTTATATAATTATTAGCCTCTGGGGTAAATACGCTTGCATTCTTTATACACAGGAAAAGCTGTACAACTTTGAAAATAAAACTGCAGAAAATGCAGTTAAAGGTAAAAAATCATGCACTCCTTCAGATTTTCCAGAGCTATCCAACGGACTGGACTGGAGTATCTGCTGGCCTGATTCTGGCCCCCGGTGCTTATGTTCATCACCCCCAGTCTAAACCACTGGGCACACTTTCCATGGATAAGATGCAACAGTATGTAAGCCACAGCTGTTAAATACATCAAGATGTACAACTAGAATATTACTCTTACGTGGGCAGGGCTCTAATAACATCGACATTAAGTACAAGTCAATTGAATGAATAGAAAGGACACAACAGGAGGCTGAGCACACAACACTGGGGGGGGGGGGGGGGGGGGGGGGGGCAAAGTGCTAGAGTGGAGGTGGTGTGACTGCCAATCCAAACTGCCAGGGATCTGTTTGTGAAGTCCAATATCAGCTGTTTGGTTGCCTGCCCATCAGTTTGTGGTGGTGGTGGTGGTGGTGTGTGTGGGGGGGTCGGCTCAGGGCTCAGTGGGTTCAGTGTCTGCTTTTGTTTCATCACCTTGTTTTGAACTGAAAGCATCGTTATGAGTCGGCTGGTATTATGCTTTTGGAGGACAGAGTGTGTCTGCCATAAAGATGGTTTCTTAAGTAGTAGTGATTTACACCCACAACCCTCCTGTTCCTTTGCTCATTAGTGTCTAATCAGGCAAATCACATGGATTTGGGCTAGTCTGAACATTTTAGAAATTGCTAATCTCTTGTGATTTTTCCCTAAAAATTGTGTCTATCATTCACAAAGAATGGTCAAAAAAAAGGAAAAAATATCATGCATCAGTTGTCTGGGTGAAAATGTCTCCTTGATGCCAGAAATCAGAGAAGGGTGGGCAAGACTGCTTCAGACTGACAGCATAGTGGACAGCTGGTAGAGAGAGAAGCGGCTAAGATCGATAGGAAGGCAACAATATGTTAAATAAGCACTTGTGGTTCAGGTGACGGCAATGTAGTTGTGTGTTGGAGGATTGTTATGACCCAAGTCATCATTGTGTGTACTCTGTCCGCTCCTCCACACCTGGGGGTGGCGTTGTTCATTGTTTCTGTTGTGTTTTGATTATGTAAGCTCCAGGCGACAGCTGACCATTGGTTGGAGACTGAATGGTACTCGCTATAAATTGGTACCTGTCAGCGCTGGCTGGGCACTGCCTACTTCCTGTTTCCAACAAGGCTGGGCTGTGTGTATAATTGCATAGTGTTGTGTGACCGAGAGTTCTGTGTCTAGAACAGCTAGATCTTTTTATGTACACTGTAAATATTGTAAATATCCTTCTTTAAAACAATGCACCTGGTAGATGCAGGGGTGGGAAGCCTTTTTCTTTTAATACATTTTCTCTTGTTTAGGTTACGTTAGTTGTGTTCCCTTTACCTAATGTTTTGTTGGTTTTTCTGGATGTGCCCACCGTGACATTTTCTACTGCTAAAGAAAAAAATAACTATTGTGTTTGGGCCTGCAGACCTTGCTGTAGTACTGATCCTTCCTTGGAAAGAGGGAGCATAACAGGGACATTTTCCTGACTCACTGTGGACACCAGATGACAATTTTTCAAACTTCACAGCCTGCATGAGTATTGTTGCTGATCATGTCCATCCTTTTATAACCTCAGTACAGTACACACATCTGATGGATGCTTCTGGCAGAATAACACACCTAGTCATAAACTGGATTCTTGAACATAATGAGTTCACTGTATTCAAATTCCCTCCACCATCACCAGATCTCAATCTAATGGAGAATTTTGGAACATTTGCATCATCGACAAATCTGCAGAAAATGTGTGATGGTATAATGTTGAAGAGTGTTTCTGGCATATTGTTGAATCTGTGCCTCAAAGAATTAAAGTGATGTACCTAATGAGGTTTGCAGTGAGCTTATGGAAGCTCGTGAAGTAATAGTAATTGATAGTGTGAAATAGGTAGTTTAACCACTGCTTTAGTCTACTCAGACATGTTATATATAATTTAAAGTTAACTTCATGTATTTGATTCCAAACAATAAAAAGCAGTACAGTATGTACTACTGCAGGGGGGGAGAAAAACAGCAGCCTGGACAAAGGAAGACGAGAGTGAACACTCAGTACAGCTACTACAGAACACGCGAACAACACCACAAAGAACACCAGGCTCCATGTAAGCTGTCCGCCTTCTCGCCACCTAACAATAACAGTGTTACCGCTGCTTGGTTCTTTAATTAGCATTATTTTCTCCGAGACTGACAGGCACCTTTGAATGTGTCTCTGTGAGAGAGACACAGAGTGTGAATGTGTGAAAAACAGGACCAAACACACTGACTGTTCCCGTGGGCAGGAGTTATGAATGCTGGCTGTTGTGATTCACTCTCTCCTGCTCAGTCTGTGAATAGTATGGATGAGCTGCTATCTGTTGCATGATGCTCCTGGCTCAACATGTTCGAACCAAATTTGTCTGCTGCTTCCTGTGAGACGAAGGGAGAATCCTGAGGATATTCCATCCTCCATTGGATGTCTGAAGCATCACGGAGGAGGAAGCACTGCCATGTATGTACGCTCCCTGTGACACCGACTCCATATCCATGACTGCAGTCTGCTCTGTGTGTGTCGTAATCTCATAGTATGTGTAGTACGATCCCAAAATAGAAACACTAATTTGTTCAATGGGAGTAAAAAAAAAAAAAAAAAACTAAAAGCAGATGACTTGCTGAATTTCATCAAAAGAGTGGCCTTAGTGTAGTAATCAGCACATGTCATCATGTGGATCATTCATCCAGGACCAGTAGAAGAACCACAGATTTATGCTTAATGTAGTCATTACAACCAAAAATTGACTTCTAGGTGCTCAGTGGCACAGATACACAGAGAAAATGCCAGCCATGTATGTCAGCCATAATGTCATTTTTCAAAAGCAGCAGATTTGGCTACCTCTGATTCTGGATCATGCCAGCACCATTGTCTAGTTTAGTATCCACGTTTGGCCACGATGTAACACATATTCATCACAGCCTACTATTATTACTATTCTCTTAGGAGAAAATATTAAAAGGTTAGCAAAAAGTATAATCAGTCACACTAGGAATAAGTTCAAATATGAGAACATGACCCGTTTGTCTGTTTGTTGGCAGTTACTAAATCCTCGTCTTATGCTATGTTCCATTTACATGCTTATTATAAAGCCACATCCTTCACTCAGACTAACTCAGATAACATGCTTCAAAGACACAAGACAAAAACTGAGGATTCGTGACTGTCAATCCAAACTGTCTCGAGTGTGTTAAATGAGCCCAGACTGCCAAGTTGGACGGTTTCTCGGGGGGGAGGTAAGTGTTGTTTTCACTGTGTGTGAAGACTGATTGGGGGATGTGGAGGGGGCTGCTGTGGAGATGGCACACTTTGTGTTTTTATAGTTTTGGGGATTTTTAGTTTTAGTTTTTTGGCTGTGAATGCAAACTGGTGAGGGTCCAGGCTGGCTTGAGATGGAGTCTTTGATGTACTTGAGAACCAGCCTGTCGACACATTTCACCAGAATGGAGTGTGCGCCGCGGGCCAGCAGCCCTTTAGACTCTGCAGGCTTTCAGAGATGATTGTTGGCTTATTTGAAGCAAGTGGGAACACATTTAAGTGACAGCGATGTGTTGAAAATTTATGTAACACCAACAGCCAGCCAGGTTCAGGTAATATCTCAAATTTTCACAAGATATTTGAACACTTACAAGGGATTTTTCCTTTTTAACACGTTCAGTTACATAACACTAAGCTGTCTTTTTCTTCTACAGCTGTTTGCTGCCAGCTGCTAGGTTTGCATTTATTGACGACAGAATTATACAAAACTGCACCTACTGTACGATCTCATCCGTTCAGTAAAGGCTACTAAAAACATCACAAGAGGGGGAATGGCATTGAAAGGAGGACAAATTGAAATCAATGGGAAAATCCAGCAACAGCAAAGATGGTGGTTAAAGTAAATTCCAAGGGGGAGAAAAAGATTTCAAAACCTTATTTTAATGTGAGTTATCTTAGATAATCACAATCACTGCTTAGATAAGTGCTTGGTGGTGTTATGAAGATGGCTATCTGCTGACAAGACTTACTTATAGAAGGATTTGGATACTATTCTGACCTTTTAATCAATCTCCATTAGCAGCTCTTTACAGTACAGAAAATCAGCTTTGGCTCTTGGTCATGTGAACGTCTAAATGTGGTTTTCCTTTGAATTATGGTCAATATATAAAATATGAGGAGTTTGGGATGTGACAGAGTGGAATCCAGAGCAGCACAATAACTCCAACTCACTGTGATGCTGCCCCAAAAATGATAATTTTGCATTCCGTCCTCTGCTGTTATACTACATTAGCTTGATATCTAAGTCAGGTTTTAGACACTTGGAATTTATACTACCTTTTTCCTGCCGCCCGACTGTATTATAACAGGGTTTTTATTAACTGTCTGATGAAAGATTTGAATTACATAACATAACAGACGTCTGATTAAAACTACCGTGTGAAGCAGCAGTCTAGTTAGTACTCCTGTCATGTTAAACAATGGTTTTGTCACTCCTTCTTATTTTCTTATTCATCTCACAAGCCCTCACATTTCTCTTGAAAGGATAAAAGACTAAAATACCAAACTCTGTGTGAACCATCATCTCCAACCAACTACAGTTGTTCAGATGATACATCACTGATCCCTACATATACACACACTATACCCATCCATGTATCCCTCCTTTTCCTCTTATCTAACCCTATCCCAGCTGCCATAGGGTGGAAGGCAGGGTACACCATGGACATGTAATCAATTTCTTGCAGGGCTAACACCGAGAGACAACAAGCATTCGCACTCACATTCACTGCTATGGCCAATGTAGAAGTACCAGTTAACCTACCCCCTCAAGCTGCATGTCTTTGGACAGTGGGAGGAAGCCCGATGGTCTCAACAAAGTCCAAAGAGTAAAAGTGGAATTTATGACAGACATCATGTGTCTGAAAACTGTTCATAACAAGGCGCTCCTTGAGGTGGTGCCATATTAGTTTCCTTTCAATAGCTGGGACCACATCCTTATTATCCTCATTTAGATTTGACAGTCGTAGATAGATAATCATGTACTATTATCTACATAACAAAATAGTCACAATACATTTTAACTGGAATACATTCCCCCTGCAACTGAATAAGCATTGCCTTACAGTATAAGGTGCACTGTGATGGCTCATAATGTGTCATAATATAATTATTTTGAATCGCTCTGAATCAAACTGGCTGTGAAGGACACGCCCTTTTACCTGAGGGCATCTTGCCTAATATGGGTATTATAGCATTATTAATATGTACTTCAGAAATGGCTATACCTAAATGATTCTGCATACCCACCAACATAAAGAAGATATAGTCATTTTTGTTCCTCCCATTCACTGAAAAAATGTTTTTAATCTGTAACAAGAAAGACAAGGCGTGAGCTTAAATGCAAAAATGGCACTCGAGGACAGGGGCTCCATCACCCAGCAGGGTATGTTCTGTCTGGAGTTTGTCTGGGCAGACAGCACTTATGAGTTCTTTTTCATAACTGTGCCTGTTCTGTCTGTGGAAGGAGAAAAAAAGAGAACTCGGTGTACCGAGTCGTGACTGCTCAAATCTACCTTAAAGAACTCCGGAAACAAGTCTCGAGATGGAAAAGGGAGGCTGCAACATCCGCGTGATCATCGCCCGAGCGCCAATGGCTCTTCACCGAGAGCGCTCAGGACACCGGCATCCCCTGCCGCGCGTGAGGAAATGGGCGGGTCCGGGGAAAGCTCAGTCACACCGCGTGGGCGGATGGAGCGGCTAGTGGGAAAGGAGGGGGGAGCCGCCGCTCTGGTATTTAACGGAGAGCCGAGGAGAGCTCAGACAGCACGGAAAGCGAGCGGAGCAAGCGAGCGGAGCGATTTCAGCACCAGCCCCGAGGACAGCGACACACGTAGCACCACAGCTAAGTTTCCCATCATGGTTCTCATCTGGACCCAGTTCGGTGTGAAGCACAAAAATGGCAATGTCAAGTGCAAAGTGCGAGTTATGCACAGGGGGGACAGCTCCGGCTCCTCGTCCTCAGCGGTAAGTTTCGCATTTTTCGCGGGGAAGTTTCTGGGGCTGTTTGTCTTTAGCATGTATGAAGTGTGTAAAGCTGCACGGTGCTGACAGTTCGTATGAATGACACCGTATAATTAAACAGTGTGTATGGAACTGGCACATTACTGTTGTAACGGATTCATTCATATGTAAGAATTGCCGGCTCGCTTTCAGCCAATCGCTGCAGAGTATCTCAGTCGCTGAGGTGGGGTGGGGAAGAGTCTTTTGCCTCTTATATGACTTTCCCCCATCACGTTGTGCTGTGCATGAGCCTATGAAATTCATGGATATGTGACCGCACATGCAGCAGCACGGAGATAAGGGTGTTTTCCCATTGAGACTCTGTTAGAGGTGGGGGGATTTTCTGCATATCAATAGATATTCTGCAGCAGTTTTTTGGAAGATATCTTGAGCATCAGCTCCTCTGTTTAACATTCTAGGTGATAGAGGTTTGACTTTGCATGCTTATTCGCCACTGCTTGGCAACACTTGGGATACAAGGTTGGCGCAAGCTGATGTTTAAAAGGTGAAGAAAGGTTCTTAATGTGACATTTTTGTGTGTTTTTGCAGGAAAGCACCAGGTCAGAGCAGGACGTGCCCTGTCTGCCCATCAAACCCGCAGGCAAAGACTTCTACAAAGTCCTGGGCGTCTCCCCTGAATCCAATGAAGATGAGATCAAGAAAGCCTACAGGAAAATGGCCCTCAAGTTCCACCCAGACAAGAACAGCGATGCTGACGCGGAGGACAGGTTCAAAGAGATCGCAGAGGCCTATGAGATCCTGACTGACCCCAAAAAGAGAAGCATATACGACCAGTTTGGAGAGGAAGGTGAGGAAGGGCGAGGATCTGAAATTGTGATTCCTAGCATTTTAAATAGCTTCACTAATAACTGCCATCTGAGTGATTAGTGTAGCATGGGCGATTAGATTAACTATTCATGTCATCATCAAATGCTAAATATTGATGTGTGATGACTCCCACTCCTATAAAACAAGCTCAACATGTGAAATGCGACAGCTGTGAGGCTGATTAGCTATTGAGGGAGAAACAGAAGAGTTTTCTTGGTCTCTACATCATTTTAGAGAAGGTGGCATGAAGAGAACTTAGGGAACATCAAATTAGGAGACGTTCTGCAGCAGTTTGACTTGAACCTGTTTTCTTTCCCCTTTTCAGGCCTTAAAAACGGAGGCAACATTTTCCGCAGCAATTTCCACGGCGACCCCCACTCCACCTTCTCCTCCTTCTTCAATGGCTCTGACCACTTCGACATCTTCTTTGGCAACGAAGAGGGCGACGACGACCTCTTCAACCCCTTCAGACGGTTCACCTTCAGCCACGTGAGCGGGTCTGCAGGCCCCGAGGGTGGCCTGCGGAAAGGCCCGAGGCGCTTGCAGGGCGAAGTGGTGGTGCACGACCTGCTGGTGACCCTGGAGGAGGTGATGCAGGGCTGCACCAAGCATGTGAAGATTACCCGCAGCCGCCTCAACCCAGACGGCCGCACCTTGCGAACAGAAGAGAAGGTGCTGAATGTGGTGGTAAAGAAAGGCTGGAAATCGGGAACCAAGATCACCTTCCCCAGGGAGGGGGACGAGACCCCCAACAGCGCCCCCGCAGACATCACCTTCATTCTCAGGGACCAGGAGCATCCTCAGTACAAGAGAGAGGGCTCCAACCTCGTCTACACGGCCAAGATCACCCTTAAAGAGGTGAGTTTGGTGCATCGCCATCAGAAACATTATGAAACATATGAGTGGCCTATACTCAGATACAACCACTTACACCTACTCAGATAAAGGCTAAGATCTATGCACCACTTCTTGTCCTTTATATAACCATTGAGTAACGTTCTTTCTTAAATGCCAGAGAAAATCGATTCCTGAAAAAACCAGCAGTAATACATAAGATTGAAGGTCCAATCTCTGCCAAATGCAGGGAGGGAGGACAATATCTTTGATTGCAGTCTGAGGACAGAACAGAGTGTTCTGTTATGGGCATCTGAACCCCTCAGCTTACAACGGGCTGACATACCCCCACAAACACAGAAACAGCAGTAAGTCTGCCAACGCCTCCGTTTACCTCATCAGCCCCTGCAGAGTGAGCGAGCAAGCAGGAGCTAAATTTAGCTCCCAATACTGACTGCCCCCACGAATTGCACTTCACCCTCCCTCACAACTACTATGCTGGCTGCAGACTTCTCTGCTTGTATAAGGCAGGCGCCTTTTTTTTTTTTGTTTGGCTCACTCTGTCTCTGGCTCTCGCTTCCACCAGCCCACACACAGATTAGCAGGGTAGCAGTCACAGAGAATGACATTTCAAAGAGCTCCTCCATCTTCCTATGGCTCACTTCAGTCACTAAAACACTTAACGCCCACACTGAGCCAGTAAACGGAGCAGCGATTATAACATCTGTAACACCGGTCTGTTGCATAATGCAGAAAATAACACAGAGAATTGTTTCAGAAGGACAGACACCCCACATTTATCTCTTATGCAACTTGACATTTTTAGAGAAACTGGATTCCACTCATAATTAGGCCACTCAAAAAAGAATTATGAAACAGGTTAACAGCTTCATGGGTCTGCAGGGCTAACTCTCTCTTTCTTCTCTTGTCTTCAGGCTCTCTGCGGCTGCACAGTAAACGTTCCAACGCTTGACAACCGGATGATGCCTCTACCTTGCAGCGATGTCATCAAACCCGGTGCCGTCCGCCGGCTGAGGGGCGAAGGCCTTCCCCTGCCCAAAAGCCCATCCCAGCGAGGCGACTTGGTGGTTGAGTTCCAGGTGGCCTTCCCAGACAGAATCCCACCACAGTCCCGAGAGATCATCAAGCACAGCCTGGCGCAGTGCTAGCCGGGTGACTCTTACCAGTTCTTACCAGTTCACAAACACAGCCTTGCCCGAGGTGCTATCACAACCAAATCACAACCTCTTATTGTGTTTGGAAGCGGCAAGCGGCGCATAAGCAAGTTGTAGATCACGTGCAACTTTTTGCGAGGAGATGACTTTCTGCGGGCGCTCGGCACGATGCACACCAACTTAGCAGTGCTGTGCGAGCAGTGAGTTGACAGCTGATTAATGGGGGTCTTTGGTATCTGAGGGCATCCATTGACTCGATGGCCTTTCTCTTCAATGAGTTATCTGTACTGTTATACTTGCAAACCTTTCGCAGGATATCAGTGTGCTATTCAAGTCTGTATAGACTTCCTTAAACCTCAATGGTAGAAACATGTAAGGGAAATAACACAACTTTAGTATTATTATTATTATTACTTCTACTACTGTCATCATTATAGTTATATGGTGTTCATATGACTGATCTTTTGCATTGATTTATTACAATAGCAAACATACTTGTCTACAAAGATCTACTTTGTGTACAAAATGCTGAAACACTGTCTCTAAAAGAGATTCATCTGTCAAATGTTCTATTGAATGATTTGAAATGTCTGTATATAATCTGCGATGAGCCACCTGCTGATGTATTATTATTATTGTTATTATTATTATTATTACTTGATATAGAGATGTTTGAAAGCATGGAAAATAAAGAAAAAGAACAATTTGACTTCTGTTTCCGCCTCACTATTGGATAAAAGTTTATTATTTTCAAATCCTAAACTTACATAAGTGAACTCTCAGACATTTGCAGTCCACTAAATCACACTTCAGACCAGATTTGAAGTTGCTCAGCGATATAGCAGTCATCATCTGCCATCTAGCGGCCAGTCCTAACATCATCCTGCACACAATAAGGCACACCTGTTGGCCTGTAATTTATGTGGCGGCCAACTGAGCGCTGCACAGTCCTGTCAAATAAAGCCAGTGCTCTGATAGCAGTGAGAGCGCATGCCTACAGTGATGGAGACGAGAATGATTAAGGACAACACTCATATTTGGAGGCTGCATACATTTGAGATGCAGGATGGCATCAGATAGAAAATACTGGCAAACAAAAAAAAGACAGTCCACATTGATTTAAGAGATCGAGCCACCTGTGTAAAGAGAGACGACCTGTAATGTGAGCTGAGATCTGAGGTTTTCCCAAATTCAGCCTCCATGTGTTTAGGAATGAAATGTCGCAAGTAAGTGAAACCACAGCATCCAGTCTGACTGAAGGGAACCCTGTGACGAGTTTGACCTTAGTCGTTCTCCTGCTCGTTCCCTGCGTGGTCGCCCTGCTTCTGCTGAACTGCCTCTTGCTGGGTTACAAGTTACTGATCCTGTCAAAGAAGAAAATCAGTCTGCGGCCAGAACGCACGGAGGAGATGCTTTTGCGGTCTCCTCAGAGAGTCAGACTGTCCGATGTGGCCTTTCCTTTGCGCCAAGACGGGCGGAGAGCGTATTTATCGCTATCAGAGCCCGTGCCCCCTCATCCCGTTACTTCTTCCAGAGCTTCTTCCAGGGAAAGGATCGGTCTGGATCACAGGATCCGGCTTCTGAGGCCAGATGGCGCTACAGGTTCAGGGTCTCAGAGAGCGCCGAGCAGCATCCGGGCAACCTCTCCAGAAGCTTGTTTCACCCCGAGACTAAACATGGCCTCCAGCTCACGGACCTACAGCCTCAGCAAAACAGGCTGGCGCAGGAGTGCACAAGTTTTACCGCACGATTCAGGGACTGAAACCAGAGTGAACCTTGTTCCTCCAAACACTCCTATGGTGAGTAATTGTTTGTTTGTTTTTTCCCAATTTTTTTTTTTTTGACAAAGTATTAAACGTTGAGTCGCAAATACTTCAAACTGCGCAACTGGCTTAATTAACCCAATTTAGGGCCCCGTTAACCCCTTTGTTACCGCTCATTGTGTGCACAGGTTTCCTGTGTGTGGTAGCTGAATTAAGTACAAATGCAAAGAGAAGTTCAAGGCCTCACTAGAAGCAGCAAAACCCTCCCATTAGTAACTGCTTTTGTGTTGCATGCTCTGATGTTACCAAATAAACTATCTGTAAAATAAAAATATACCAAAGAAAGTTGTTACACAAGGAATCTCTGAAGGTTGTCTGGAGTCCAAAGCCCTGGGCAGCACTGGTTTGGTGGTAATCCATCTGCTATATTGTTTGCCTGCACGTTTAAGATCTTTTGGGGTTATTTTAGATGTTGCAAAATATATTTGCCAATATTTCAGCACATAGAAGAAATAAGTCTAATTTTATCTTGAATGAAGTATGATGTGATGCAGTTTATCACTGGAAGATGTTAATCCTTGAAAGAGGTTTGTGTGTGTGTGGCTGCAGTAGATCGTGTTCTTATGAGCAGCTTTTTGTATCCCTTTGTTCTCTGCAGGAGACCGAATTTGTGGGTCTGATTCGGAGGAGCAGTACTTATGAGATGCTGCCAGGTTTGGAACCAGGTGTTGCAGGGTGCAGGGTTGACAAGATAGACATGGAGTGCGAGTACACCAACCTGCATTCAGAGGCGTCCTGTCTGAACGCGTCTGCAGCGGGTCCTGGACTGGATAGTGATTTTGGAGCAAGTGCAGGTATTTCCCCTCACAGTGATCACCACTACAACAACTTCACTGTATACAAATGTCTTCAAAAACTGATGTTGATCCATACATGAAATGGGGCTTGCATTTATTTTGAAAACACATTTTATTCCTGACTGAAAGTACTCTTAAATTAAATCCACCAGTTTCTAGACAAATAAGAAAATGTTGGCATATTAAATTTTGATTGTAGCCCAGAAATGATCTGGAAACCGACCCATGATTTTTATGCGTACACTCACTGGCAAATATGTCAGGTACATCTGTTCAGCTGCTCAGGAATACAAAGACTAGCCAATTACATAGCAGCAACTCTTGGCAGACATGGCAAAGACAGCCTGCTGAAGTTCAAACTGAGCATTTGATTGGGGAAGAAAGGTGATTTAATTGGCTTTGAACATTGTGTGGTTGTTAGTGCCAGGATGTTTTAGAAGTTGTTGATCTTCTGTTATTTTTCTATTTTTTTTTTTTTTCCCCACACAAACATCTTGAGGATTTTGCAGAGGATGATCTGAAAAAGAGAAAACATCCAGTCAGGGGCAGCTCTCTGAGTGAAACTGGCTTATTAATGCTGGAGGTCAGAGGAGAATGGGTAGAGTGCAGTAAGTCCAATAACCGCTTGATACAAATAAGAAATGCAGAAGAGCATCTCTAATGCATAACATATCAAACGTTTAAGCAGATGGCCTACAGCAGCAGAAGACCACACTGCGTGCCACTCTTTAGGAGTGGCAACTAAGGAAAACTGAGGCCACAGTTCTCAGAGATTCTCCAAAATCAGACAAAGGAAGAGCAGAAAAATGTTGCCTGGTCGATTTCTGCTGTGACATTCAGATGGTAGCGTAAGAATGTGCTTCATAAACCATGATTTGTATTAGCACTGCAGGCTGGTGGAACAATGGTGTGAGGGATACTGGCAAACTTTTAAATGCCACAGACTGTCTAAGTGTTGTTGCTGACCATGTCCATCCCTTTATGAACAAAGTGTGCCCATCTTCTACTGACTATTTCCAGCAGGATACGTACCATATCACAAAGCTCAAATCATCTGAAACTGGTTTTGTGAGCATGGCGATGAGTTCACTGTAATCACCTGAAATCTACATGCACTAAATCCAAATCAGTAGCACCTTAGGCATGAAATCTGCAGCAACCGTATGACACTATTATACCAATAATGATCAAAATCTCTGAGGAATCTTTCCAGCACTCTGTTGAATCTATGCCGTGAGGAATTAAGGCAGTCCTATCCAGAACTAGTTAGATATACCTAATGAAGTGTCTAAGTGTGAATAATTGCTTTAATAATTGCAGAAATCTGTAAACTAGTGATCACGGTCAGTAATATCTACACTAAATTCTTGGAAAGATTAGAAAGATTTCTTCTTGTTGATCTTTTACTATGAAGAATGTCGGCATAGAATTTGACCGCAGACGAAGAAAAGATATGGGAGTGTAATTCATGCACATAAAAATCCAAAGTTTGTGTGATATGAATCCTCCAGTTTGCAATCACTGAAAACAGACTGTGTAGCAAAGTACAACCTTTGATCCAATAAACATCTAAAGTGGAAATGCAATTCCTTTCAGGGGTCTCCCTGCGGATTCTGTCTGCAGACAGTGACGGCCTGTCCAACGGAGTGCTGGCTTCAGCTCTGGAGTGGGATTATTATGACCCCTGCTATGTCAAACAGAATAATATACCCAAACATAAACATCACAGACCCGCAATCCACATGAAACAGTACTGGGTGTAAATTTGTACTTTTAATGTTTATTAATGTGTATCATGTATTTATTCCATTAAATGTTTTGTTGTTGTTTTTTTAGAATTTCTTTGTCTCATTAACACTATTACTTTATACAAACTGACATAGTTTTTGTTGTTGTAAAACTCACCCTTCCACAGAACCTGTTCAGACTATGTTCTTCTTCACTTTGACTTCAGTTACTATCAAATGTTATCAGTGCACTGATAACACGCTTCACTGATGTTAGTTAATTCATCTCACAGTTTCATATGTACTGGCCCAGTGGGCTGGTTCTAAGTATCACAAACATTTTCATAACAATCAGTTTCACAGTTGATTTGAAATTCTTTGATTCACTTTGATCTGTAGACTATGTAAAATATAATAAAGTACCTATTGATGAAATTGTTAATCTTTATAATAAAAAAACCTTCATGTTTACATACTTTTTGTTTCGGCATGTTCCAGTTGTCTCTGACCAGCAGAGGGCGCCCCTGGTGATATGGTTTGTGATGGGATTGTGCTTATTTTTAAAAATGTCTAAATAAAAAGGCAGCCGAGTCTTTGCAGTAG
Organism: Neolamprologus multifasciatus; assembly: GCF_963576455.1. Lineage (NCBI taxonomy): Eukaryota > Metazoa > Chordata > Actinopteri > Cichliformes > Cichlidae > Neolamprologus > Neolamprologus multifasciatus. The sequence continues at coordinate 18,689,732 of NC_140445.1, read as the reverse complement.
ATTAATAACACAGAATAAAAGGACACTGGCTTTAACGGTATTCATAAATAGTGCTGCAATGTGGTTCAAGTATACTTGCAGTTTTCAGAATACAGGCTGTATGTATGTATGTATGTATTAATGCATCTTGGTCAGTCACAGAAAATTTAAGCAGTTCCTTTCTGTTTAAGGTCTTCAAGCCTTGATGTTAAAAGAAGCTTCAACTACAGCACATGTGATGAACCTTTAGAAAACTTTACAAGCTCGCTCATGAGCTCTAGATGTTTATCCTCTAATACAACTGATCTAGGCTGGGATATGGTTACAACGACAAGACGATCATCCTCATCAACCATTTACTTCCAGTTTCTAGGAAGTTTGTCTTAAACAGTGTTTGGAAACTTTAAAGAACTGAGCTCAAATAATGAGCCTAGCCTGATAAAAAGCTGAATTATGCATTTCTTGGCGCTGAAACAAAGTTTGAGTGCATAATCATGTGAATACAAATGAGAACTATTTGCATTGCTGGTCTTTTGAAATTTGAGGGATATACAACTGCAGCAGTTCTTTTTCTGTTACAGTTTTAAATGCTTTAGCTCAATGCTTACATGTAAATGATTAAAGAATAGGCAACTGGGAAAATACAAAAGCTCCACATAACAACAGTACTGTAAAAACAAAAAAGGAAACTGAGTCAGAGTTAGGTGGAATACTTTATTCTCTGTTCAGAGAAATCTGTACATTTAAAGATCAAGTGCCCTTTGAGGTTTTTTTTTTAAAGTTCATAGAAAGTATAACTGACACTGAACTATGCAAACATGAAAACAACCAGACCAAAAAGCACCACTTTACTCAAAGCTGGAGAGGAAATTCAACACAATTTGTTTGAGCTTGGCATCGGATGCCTCAGAGATTTTGCCATCAGCCCTGCAATGAAGAAAAGATTGAGATGTATTGTAACCAATGCATTAAAAATAAAGAATCTGTTACTGCTTTAGAAATGTTAAACTCACTTAATATTTGCCAGCAGGTCCTGGTGCTGGCTCAGTATGTGCTGCAGGAATGCCTTCTCAAACTTGGTGATCTTGCTTGGCTCCATTTTGTCCAAGTGTCCCCTCACACCAGCATAAATGACTGCTACCTGTTCTTCAATAGCCATTGGAGCTGAAAGATGGAAGTTCATGGGCACAGTAAGTAAGACAACTTTTTTTTTTTTAATGGATGCATCATTTTCTATACAAACAGCAATACTCACAGTACTGTCCCTGCTTAAGCAGCTCAGTCAGACGGACGCCACGGTTCAGCAGCTGCTGAGTGGCAGCATCCAGATCAGAACCAAACTGAGCAAAGGCAGCCACCTCACGGTACTGGGCCAGCTCCAGCTTCATGGTACCAGCCACCTGATGATGGACAGGAAAAATGAAGTTAATGTGAAAGACTCCCAGCACAAAAACCAGTTGAGAGACTAGAACTAGGCTGAAAGACCAACCTGTTTCATGGCCCTGGTCTGGGCAGCAGATCCGACACGTGACACGGAAAGACCGACATTGATAGCTGGACGAATACCCTTGTAAAACAGCTCAGTCTCCAAGAAGATCTGCGGGATAAAACATTTAATGGTGGCTGAGGATCCAAATTAAAATGAGGGAAGGCAACTTACTCGCACACTGACCTGTCCATCTGTGATGGAGATGACATTAGTTGGAATGTAGGCTGACACATCCCCAGCCTGTGTTTCAATAACAGGAAGGGCTGTGAGGGAGCCACCGCCGAAGTTGTCGTTCATCTTGGCAGCTCTCTCCAGCAGACGGGAATGCAGGTAGAAAACGTCTCCTGGGTAAGCCTCACGCCCGGGGGGACGACGGAGCAGCAGGGACATCTGACGGTAAGCGACAGCCTGCAGGAAAGCAATAACCAGAGACAGATTTTAAACACAGTTTTTTACGCTTGTGTTAAAAAGCGCTCTGTAGCATGAGACCAAATAAACTCACCTGCTTGGAGAGATCGTCATAGATGATCAGGGCGTGCTTTCCATTGTCTCTGAAGTACTCTCCCATGGAGCAGCCAGAGTAGGGAGCCAAGTACTGCAGTGGAGCAGCATCAGAAGCTGTAGCTGACACCACTATGGTGTACTTCATGGCATCGGCATCAGTGAGCCTCTTCACCAGCTGAGCCACTGTGGACCTCTTCTGGCCAATAGCAACGTAAATGCAATAGAGCTTCTTCTTCTCATCAGTCCCATCGTTGAAGCGCTTCTGGTTGATGATTGTGTCAATGGCAATGGCAGTTTTTCTACAAGACAAATGTGGATACACAAACCACCAGTTCACATTTTTGTGCTTAGAACAGTTTTAGAAGGTCTAACAGTCTAAAAAAAAGTCTATTATATTATAAAGAGTGTATTTCTTCACTTTCTAATCCATTATTCATAAACACAATAGAAATCCTAGCTTCCAGCATACAAAAATGACACCTTGTTCACAGTGATGTAAGCTCATGTAGATATATGGAATTATTTTGCACATTTGGTTTCCCATCTGACAAAAACAATCAGATGCTTCATGAGACATATCTGCAAAACATGAAACAAAGCTGGTAGAACTTAGCCTAATATGAACTAATGAGTTTAAAATGTCATTCATGAAGTAACAAAAAAAACTTGTCTGTGAAAAAAATAATGGTTAAGTGCTAAAAAAACACAACAACTTATTATAATAATAGGGTATCTGTGACCCCTTCTTTGGAAGCATCACTTCCACTACTGTAGAAGCACTTAAAAGGCACTGGAAATCACATCAAATACTCTGTCGTATTCAGCTATTCACTTTGAGCCTCTTACCCAGTCTGTCTGTCTCCAATGATGAGCTCACGCTGTCCACGACCTATGGGGACCAAACTGTCCACAGCTTTGATGCCAGTCTGCATGGGCTCCCTCACAGAGATACGGGGGATGATACCAGGAGCTTTCAGTCCCACACGCCTGCGAACCTTGGAGCCCAGGGGGCCCTGTGGAGAAAATGATGTATAAAACCATCAAGTGTACCATCAATCAACTCCACAAAGCCAAAGGCTAGCAAAATAGGGTGAACAAAAATCTCTTTACACATATTGAAATTTAGTTGAAAGTTAATGAACCAACTCCTCAGTTTACTAATAGATTATTAAACAGCAGTTTCAATCATTTATCAAACATACCTAACACTCTACATTTAACCATGTGATCATAAACTATTATATTTGAAGTTTCAAGTGCTGTTCGGCTAGAATAAGCAATGACGCAATTAATTTAGAATCTGGAAAACAAGACTCTCTCAGTTTTCTGACAGGTACCTTTCCATCGATAGCATTTCCAAGAGCATCCACAACGCGACCCAGGAGCTCCTCGCCTACAGGCACATCAACGATAGCGCCCGTTCTTTTGACGATGTCGCCCTCTTTGATCAGTTTGTCATTACCAAACACCACGACACCAACGTTGTCAGGCTCCAAGTTCAAAGACATACCCTGGGTAGGAGAACAAATAACCATTATTACCTTTGTTTGCATGAATTTACCATGCAAAGTACTTGAACAACCACTGTGTTTAATAATCAATTTTAAAGGACACAGTATGTGGGTAAAGACTAATCAAAACCACATCTTTAACTCAATTTTCTGCCAACAGATCCACTTATTTTCAGAGGTTATTATTTCAAGGAACAACACATTAACCTGGGATTTAAACTTGAGGCAGTATGCTTACCCAGTGGCTTATAGATATTCTTTACTGCTAAAGTAAAAATCTATCATTCTCCAAACACCTTTGACTTAAAATGATCTAGAAACTGTTTAAATATTTTTATTCACTCGTGGTATTTAAACAAGGTCATTATGTAAGACTTAGATAGTCACCTTAAGACCAGAGGAGAACTCCACCATCTCCTCAGCCTGTACGTTCCTAAGACCGTACACTCTGGCAATACCATCACCAATAGACAGTACGCGACCAGTCTCCTCCAAATCAGCACTGGTATCAGCTCCCATGATCTTCTCCTCCAGAATTGATGAGACCTCAGCAGTGCCTGTAATGTATGATAAGTGTTTACATTTCAGGGTTAATAAAGTTCTATGAAACTAATTAAGATATATATATTGTGAGGTCTTTACATAGTGGTTCTTCCTCAAACATTGCTGGGGAGAAATGTTCCAAAATAATTTCATTTCTTAGACTCTAGGCTGAAGCAGACTTCCTAAAACACTGACCTGTTTTTTTCTGCAGCCATGGGCTAGAGGTGTGTAGATTCTTGGCTCCTACACAAGCCGCAGCAACATTCTTTGATATCTTTATCACATCAAGAAAGAGCGAAAGAAGTAGTTTTATTCAGGCTGGAAATACAGCAGTTTTCAATCATTAATAATTTAAAAACAGTCTAACCAAATATAAACTGCCAGCTTATTAGGCAAACTAAAATTAAAGAGGTCATGATGTCAATCATGGAATAAATCATCCCAAATGAACATTATAAAAAATAATAATGAAACCCCGTCTTTCATTATTTATTAGATTGTATGATAATTTTTGAGATTTGTTGTGCTGTTAATTTTGAAATGTCTAATGTTTTGTCTATAAAAAAGTAGATGATAAACTTAATAAAATCCCCAGCTGCTAGGGAACCTTTCTACCAACCGTCAACTCAACATCAATTACTGTGAAAATACAGAAAACACAGCAAAAAAAATAAGTGAACAAAGTAAAGATTACAGACTGGACTTGTTTTAGGTGTCACTGCCACTGGATTTAAATCACCTATAGCCCCCTGAGTCACAGAGGTGACAGGCAGAAATTAAAAAAAAAAAAAAGCTACATACAGAATACACATGAACTACTGCACCATGCATTACAGTGTAATTTAATCACAGCAGCTATATTAAAATTTTATAAAAGGTTGGGCTGGTTCTAGGTATTACAAACTGTATATAAAAGGTTTCAGGTCATAGAGTCATAGGACAATCTCAACCGATGACTGGTACAGATTGAGTCTATAATATCCATCCAGAACAGTGAAATGTCTACCATAATGTTGCTTTATGTACTGAAAGAGCTGTGCAAAGCTTGCTTGATAATTACATTTTGACTAAAGCTGTCATACAGAAGGGGCCAAACCTGACCTTCAACACCAAGTTACAGCTTTGTCATTTCCACTGACACTCGCCTAGCAGTGCAACACGTGGACCAGCGTTTACTTTTTTTTTCATTTATCGACCCCTCGAGTTGGGTTTTGCTGTCTGTCAACTACAAACATGTTAGCAACAGTGACTGGCACTGTGAAGGGCCCAGTGCCCTCCGATGCAAAGACATGCGCGCGCACAACAGCCGCCATGGTTTTGTGCGAATAAATTCTTGTTTTTCCTTAAAGAAGTGAACAAAAACGTCACATATATAAGTAGAGGTGCTTACCAATCCAGCCCTGCGGGGCAGGTTGCGGGCGAGAGCCGCTGCGACGCGAACCGACAGCATGTTGGTGTCCTACTAGGTCTGTCCTGCTCCTGGAGAGGAGAGAGAAGGATGGCGGACACGGCAGCGAACTGTAGAGAGGTCACCGCGACCCGGAAGTACTTCAAAATAAATCACTCTCCAGAGTTTTTGTAGTTTTTTTTTTTTTATTTTATTTTGTTGTATTTTTTCGGGTTCCCTTTAAAAAGTGTGTCGGTAGCTGCATAGATCACAGTAAAATAAAATCATGTGGATACTGACTGTACTTCAGTTTAATTTTTATGTTTTTTAAAAGATGGCCCCTGTGGCTCCTCCACAGATCATTAACCTAAGGAATAATGCGGATATATGGAAAGAGAGAGAGAGAGAGAGAGAAAGAGAGCGAGGGGTGGGCGGTGGGGGTGGCAGAGGATGGTGCTCGGTGTAAGAGGTAGATGATCCGCTGTGGCGACCCCCTTTGGGGAAAGAAGCCGATAGAAGAAGAAGTACTGATTTCCGAACACTAGGGGGCGCTCGTCTAAGTAGCGCATACCGGAAGTGGCGCACGTAGCTTTGTGAGCGATGGAGACATTTTAAAAAAAAACATACAGCTAACTGCTAAACAGGGCTCGCGGAGCTGCGAGTCTTCTGCGTCAAAACACATCCAAATTCTTCCAAGTTGTAAATAAGTCAAGTGCATTCAGCGGTGCACAGTTTACATATCACATATCAGAGAGGTTGCACGTTACTGAAGATGTCGAGTGTGACACTTGGAAAAGAAGAATATAAGTAACTCTGCGGTAAGTTGTAACTAGCCGAGTGCTATTTTAAAGGCTAAGTTGGTTATCGCTTTTGACTGATAGCTGCTGACATTATCCTGCTTGCTACAGCTCTGGCTGGATTCGTAGCGCTTCCATTTTTAGGCTAATGAGAGGCCGCTATCTTGCAACGTGAATATTTTTTCCACGTCCGCCTGTCACCAAGTTTGGGAATCTTAAGGTTATGACCGAGGGTAGCTTCACTGTGCAGCTAAAAGGGTGTGCTAGTTCCAGCTAGCCCTTGACACAACTAACTGAAGTAATTTATCCGGGAACAAATAAACATCCTGTAATTTACACGGGTACTATAATGGGTTTAAACCTTTGTTTAAAAGGGCCGTTTTCGCTGTCTGTGAAACCTAAAACTGAATCAGATGCTTAGCACGTACTAGCAATACCGTTAAAAACATATTCTGGCCAAATATTGTCCGACATTTAATGTGTCTGTGTTTTATACTTAAAGCAGTAATTGGATTAGAAAGGAAGAAGTATTAAACTATAATATTCCACTTTTATTTATTTTAGTATAGGGTATAGCTTTGAATTAAGAACTTTACAGTTATAGTAATAATTGTTAATTATTCAGTCTCCTAAATATTTCCAAATAAATATTGTAGTAAAGATTTATATGTCATGCAAGATATTTATTTTAATTTGTGGTGTTTTTTTTCATGTGATTCTTTTGTAAAAGTAATTCTTTTCTTTAAAAGAATTAAGGTTTAAAAACAATTGTTATTGTCTTTCAAGTTTGTGTTGTTAAAAAAAATCTTGTATACATTTTTATTTAGATTGTTTAACTAAAGTTTGTGATGCTTCGTTTCCTCCAGCAGGTGAGGTCCTGTCCAGGGACATTGGTCCATGCTTATTGGACCTTTGGCCGCTGGGCTCAACTAGCATGAAGATGGCTGACTCAGAAAAGGCAGAAGAATTTGTAGATGCTGAGTGCCCCTCAGAGTGCCTTGATGAAGCTCAATCAGCCACAGCTTCTGTTCAAGCAGAGCAGGATGAGCATCTGAAAACAGAAACCACTACCAGTACCAGTTCGCCCCCAAGGGAAAAGGAGGCTGACAGCCCCTTGAATACAGAGGGTGAGCAGAGTCTCCTGTCCATGCCATGCTTGATGAAGGAGCTTCGCAGAGACTCACCAGAGTCTCAGCATGCCTCAACAGGAAGTGACAAACCCGTGTCTCGTCATATCTACGAGAGTGACTCCTCGAACCCCTGCATGCTCTCGCCTTCATCCAGTGGCCACCTGGCTGACTCTGATACACTCTCCTCAGGGGAAGAAGGTGCTGCTCCTCCCATAGGAGAAGAGGAAGAAGGCAGCATGGAAGCTACAGGTGATCCTGGGCAGGCAGGAGGAATGCAAGCATCTGCCACAGTTGCAGGGGGGAGGAAGTCTCGACGGTCACGTTCAGAGAGTGAGGTGCCTCCAAATACGATGGCTGCAAAGAAGAACCGCTGCCAGCCCACCATGATAGCAGCCGCAGGAGGCCAGGAAAAACAAACCAATGGCAAGTTTTCAAAAGTGAAAGGTCACCGCAGTCAGAAACACAAGGAGCGCATGCGCCTGCTGAGGCAAAAACGAGAGGCAGCAGCACGGAAGAAGTACAACCTGCTGCAGGACAGCAGTACAAGTGACAGCGAGCTCACTTGTGACTCCAGCACCAGCTCCTCCGAGGATGAGGATGATGACACCTCAGGGGGTAGCAAGACAATCAAGACAGATATTCCAGGTAATAACCGATGTTTACAACGCATGCTTAAGAGCTCAGTACTACTACCATCACTGTCCACTAGCAGCCACTTAGTATTTCATATAAATCTCTGACTCACATTGCAGACTAGTACTGGTTTACAACATAAGAAAGTATTGACTACTGATCAGTTAGACATAAGAGTCTGCCTGCATGAGTTAAAAAAAAAAATTGTCAACCAAATCATTAAACTGATACAAAGACTGTACAAATCCTTCCTAACATCAAATCAATAACAGGGCTGCTTTGTTTGTTTTGTCATTTTTTTCCTTAGTTATTTTCCCATCCATGTCTATATTCATTCAAGTTGTCTTTAGATGTATACAGTATATGTTTAGAGGACCAGCACCTAGTCATAATACAGCATTACCCCTTTCAGACATGTACCGTTTTTAGTCAGACAGTCATCATCTTAGAATGCATTGGCTGGACAATCATTCTGTTCAGTTTTATCTAGAAGTCTCAACAGAGCGTCACTCTTATAGGCTGAAGCTGCTGTAGGTTCAAACCCGCATTTGCATATCACTGTCAGTATGACACAAGTCTAAAATATATGCAGTTGCATTAATGAAATTGCAACTTTGCACATCTCTCTTAGCATTTGTCTTGGTAAGACATCCATCATGAAGAATTTTCACTTTTTCCAACCCAGAAAAAAGCTCACTCGCTCTCTCTCACAGTCTATATGCTGTATTTGGGAGCTGCTACAGCAAACACTCACACATACAGAACCTGGTCCTTGTGATGATGAAGGAGGAAACCAAGTCTTCAAAAAAGGAGATTACACTTCTTCAGAGTTGAAAGTATCCTTGTCACTTTGTTTGGCACTTTATAAACCAACAGTGTATATAAAATTATATTTAAAGCTTAAAGTAAATTAAAGATCATTTAAAAAAAATGGTCTCAATATAGATTCATCACCTGATTATTCTTCTTTGGTTCTTTGGTGGTAGGTCAAAACCTCTTTGGAAGCCTTTTTTTTTTTTTTTTTTTTTTTTTGTTGATTGGCTGGAGAAATCCTGCAAATAAGACGCACATACCATGGCTCTCCCCATCACTGTTATATCAGTGAAGCTTTAAACAACTAAGCAACATTAATAATATGATTAACAATATAAAGTCCCTTTTCGATTAGTACCTACTTGGATCGACTCGGCACGTTTCGCCACAGTTTTCAGAGTTTTCTGTTAGGTCATAGTACCTGCCTGGTACCCGGTACTTTTTCGTACTTGCTCAGCCGGGGTTCCAGTGATCCAAGCAGGTACTAAAATGTGATGCCGTCAGACTGCATGCAACTGATTAGCTGGTCAGTAGCATCACAATGGCTACCAAAAACCGTGGTCCCCGAGTCTGGTGAAAAGCCACAGGCCAAGTAGCAGGTATATTTTTTGCCTCGGCGTCTACCTTTGTTGTAGCGTTCATATCACATATTAATCGCGTCGTTCACACACACATTAGGAGTTACGAAATTGTAATGGAAAACCAGTCGATCCGAGTCGAGTCCTGGCGAGTCGATCTGATCCGAGTGACAACCAAGACTGGAACAGAATGGTAAAGCAAGCAATCTGACATATCCCATGTCTGAAAGAGACTTAAACATTGTCATGAAACTCTTTCTTACTGATGATTTGCTATGGGAGTCTAATCAACATTGTCCAGCTTAGAGTGGTAAAAAAGAGTTGAGTTAATGTAACCATTACTGTGAGTTCTGCAGTTCAACAAGTCAGCCATTAATATACACAGCCTTTGCTCTAAATAGACATACTATGATCTCACTGAGTTTCAAGTCTCTGCTGCCGCTGCTGGTGTCAGTAAGCTGTAGAAATACTGGCTTATACATGAGTAAGGACATAAAATCCAATATCTAATGTTCTGTTTCACTAGATTGCCTAACCTCATAAGTAATTAGTCTGTTTTGTTAGAGGGAGTTTACCAAGTATTTCATTCACATGAAAACTGCTGGGCATTTAGCATTGCATTTCCTGCATTTCTGTCCTTACTAAATATTCCTTAATGTTTCAGTATTCTTTTTGTCCTGACCCATCACACACTTCACTCCTCCTACAGTGAATCATGTTAGAAATGTAGTTGGGTGCTTTCCTATACTTTAAATGATTTTGCAACACCTTAGATGAGCCCGTGAGTTCTTGTCATCCAGTTGAAAGTGTAAATGCATACAAATATATACAAATCTAATTGAGAATGGCTTTTTGCGAAACTGTGGGCCAGAGGTGTCTACCTGGAATGAACACTCATTGGCAAACGCTGATTGTAACGCCTGCATGCACGTTAGACCCCGTGAGTTTGCTTACGTGTTGTAGAAATCTCTTGGGTGAGTTGAATTCTCCAGAAGTAGCTCCTATCAGGCTGGTGTTTAAAGGTCTGCCAACGGAAGAGAAGCACTCGGTTTACTGTTGGATGATCTTTTGATCATGATTGTGTTCTTTAGTATATAGCTTGATGCATTTTATTATCATTTTTACATTCAAATCAAATTTTAGTTTCTTGTGTTTCATATATGATCCGTAATAAATTGTTTTTGTTTATATGTAGGAGCATTAGTAAAGGTACTTTGGCTTATATAAAGTCTATCTCTTAGTTATGTCTGTTGCTTTTGCGTCTCAGATTTGAAGTTATTTTGCTTTGGGTGGTTGCATTTACTTTAAAATCTTACACCTTTTCCAAATCACTCGATCAGTCACCCCCAGACCACCAATTATCTTCCTCCAGGGACATGAAATGTTTTCAGCCATTTTTACATCCCGCACACAGATTTGAGTGCTACAACTGCATGATGTAGTCCATCAGCATGAAAAGAGTCGATCTGCACGTTACCTGAAACAAACTGTCATTTTCTCTGTAATGCAAAAGTCCACCTCCGAAGCATGAAAGTGCTACTGTATTTTCTTATGGCTTGGCCTCAATGTCTTTAAAGCTGGCTTCAGACGTGCTTCGGAGAGATCCAGAGTGGGATCCCAGATTCATGGGTTACTGGACAGCGGCTCGTGGGACAGGAACGGCATCGGCAGCGTTCTGGAGGAGGCCATGACGCGCTTTGCTGTGATGCAGCGTCAGACTGAGGAGCGCTTCCGCGTCTGGATGGAAAAGCTTGCACACCTCGACTCGGACAACGATTCTTCCAAGCGCTCGAGTGACGGCCCAGAAGGGCAGCAGCAGCCCTCACAGGGGGCACGGCCTTCCCCCCCAAGCTCATTTTTGCCATCTTCAGAGTCTGCAGAGACTATGGCTGCCTACATGTTGGCACGAGAGAACAACAGTCTCACCCACACCCCTATAAACAACAACAACAACATCCACCCTGAAGTTGTCACTCAGAATGGAAATCTAGGTGTTCCAGACCCTGGTCTCTTGAATGTTTAGATTTCACTTCTGCTTCACCCCTCGCAGTTTCTTACTTTGATCTCGGCAAGTGTAGAGATAGTTAAGGCAGAAAGCAATGGGGTATACCCGTTCAAGGATGTGAGGGCACTAAACAGAAACACCACCAGCAGCAGCAGCTGGGCCTGAACTGGTCATTTGAACTTGACTCTGTGCAGACCAGGGGCCCGTGCTATGAAGCAGGTTTAACATGTCTTCTTTATATGGCTTTATTAAGCCTAGCAAAAACAGTCACATGGAGTCTGGTTATCGGTTGTTGTTGTTTTTTTGTTTGTTTGTTTGTTTTAATTAAACCCAGCTATGAGCATTTTCGCATAACATGCGTGATGGTGGCACCAGATGACCAACTGCAAAGACTATGGGACTATAGCCACTTAAAGTCAGAACAAACAGTAATCCTGATATGAAGAAAATTAAAAATGTAATCCAGGCAAAAAGCCAGGAGGAAAAATTGGCATAAAATTGCATTTTGTGTGAATGTGCAATTTACTAAAAGGCCCATTAGTGATGATGCTCCATCACTGACAAACAAGAAAATATAACTAGAATTACAATGATGTATTTCTTCAAATTCATGTGTTACCTGTGGTTGTTTATTTAGATAATTTTAGCTCTGTTGTTTCAGCTACAACCCGGGTAATGTTAAATCGAATGACATCAGGTAAAATATTTTTATAAATTCTTGCTAATTTTATAAGGTCAAAAGCACTGGAATTTAATCAGTTAAAGAGTCTTGATTTAGCATTATATTGCTATAAAAAGACATATGGAAAGAAGAAATGGGCTCAAATGCTCACAGGCATAAGTGAAATAAAACCCGCTCAGTGCATGTGCTGTACAGCCCAAAGGTGCTTCACAAAAGACAACCAATTGGTCAGTAGTTGGTGCTTTATATACGTTCATCTGTTATGTTGAACATGACCTACTCAGGAGGTCGTGTATTTTGGTGTGGTCTAATGTGGCAGTGTACCTGCAGAAAGAACTGAATTTGGAAGCAGGGGAACCCTGAAAACCTGAAACGAGCTTGGAATCCTGCTTTGTAGCACGGGCCCCCGAGGCTCAGCATGTGTGCTGGCACTGAATCACTGTGAGATTTGACACTGAGAAAAATTCAACTCACCTATTTGATTTCTGCAGCATCTGTGACACGGAAACATGGCTTCTCAATAGACTGAGTCAGGGCTCTTATTGTATTGCTTTGCTTTCGTTTTTTCGTTTTTTTCAGCACCAGCTGAATACCCTCTTTGACACATACAGAGTAACTTTTTTATTTCTTTCATTCAGCATATGAACTATAATGATGGGTAGCCATCATTGGTGTTAAGTGGGGTGCTGCTGTGTAATAGCATGTGCCTTGTCATTCTGAACTCATGCTGGGAATGATGGGTAAAGCATTATAGTGCTGTTTCCTTAAGAATCAGGTTTACCACTGCATACCCCCCGTTTGTCTTGAACTGTTTGCACTTTGCTTGTAAACAGTTCAGGAAAATCTTGTGACAACCTTTATTTTGGTGGCATAGCTTTACTAACAGAACATTTAAACATAGATATGCCTATAAATATAAACACCATATACTAACCCACACAATTTCTTGCTTTTTTTAAAAAATCTATATTAAGGATTAGACGTGTTTACATTTTTAAATAAAGGCCTTTCTGTTACATTTGCTGCTGGCGCTGCATTTGCGCAGTAACATGAAACGAGTGATTGAGGAATCTGGAAAAGAAAACTCCTTGTGGTTATTTTAGTAGCTTAGGTGTAGATTTTGAACATCATATAAGGCATGGGTTCTTTTGTTGTGGCTATTGGCTGCATTGGCCTCAAATCTTCAGTCATATTATAGTAATGGGTATTTGTCTACTTCAATTTTTGTTTGCACTGGTCTGCCAGTTTATCCAGTGTCCCCACCAGGCACTGCGTATTCGCATCTTGACTTTAAACTGAAAACCCAGGCATCAAACGTGCAGATATAGAGCAGTAATACAGCTGCAGTATGGTGCATGGCAATGTTTACGGATTTTTTTCTAATTTAAAAAAGAAAAGAAAAAGTGAGATCTATGTGATCAAGTGGCCTTCTGGTTCACATCCTGTGGTCTTTGAAAGGGGGGAGGAAACAATCCTCCTTGAACCCCCCCCCCCCTCCCCCCACACTGTTTTCACTGATGTAGATGACCATTTGGGTCTTATTTCTAAACACTGCTAACAACCATCACAGAGACTGATGAAGGAATCTTTGGCCTGATCATATTTAAAGTTAAGATGTTAAAAAGTGTTCTCTATATGTGTATATGTAGCCCTATGACTGTCATTTTTACAGAGCCTAAAGCTAAGCGACGTGTTCCCCCCACCTGTTTGCATGCGAGTATATTAGTATATAGAATGTGCAAGGCCAAATTAGTTTACATCAGCAGCACGTGTGCTAGCTATAGCTTTTCCTTATGCTGATAAATGGTGACTGACGGGACATTTTATCTCTATATTTTATTTTCCTTTTGATTGTTTTCCCTTGACCTAACGGTTTCATATTGTGTGAAGATTGCTTGTTTTGTAATGCGTTCCTTTGCCATTACGGATTTAAATAGATCCAGCGTCAGCTCTCCTGTACTCCTTAAAACTAGACTTTTAAATCAACAGTTTTGTCAGCACAGTAACGAGAGCCTGTGCATGAAATCAAAATGTGCATTAAAAACAACAGCAAGGACAGTCCATTGTTTACCAAAGACACTAACCTGGTCTACATTAGTGCTTTTCTATCTCTAATACATGGCCTTTATATTGGCAAGTGTTTGGTTTCTTTGGTAACCCTAGTATCTACCTATATCAGCTATTCATAGGCAGTGTTCTCTCACAGTACATGCTGTCCAGACAAAACCCCTCTCACACACCCACAGATGTCTGGATAGCAGAGTGTGTGTCTGTCTGTGTCTCTCTCTCTCTTTCCCAGGGACTCCTTTTTACAGGGTAGAACAATTATGTGCTCCCGCTCTTCTAGTTACACTCCTGTTGTTTGGCTTTGTTTTGTTTAGTTTTTTTGACTATCCTCACTACATTTCATTCACTGAGTAAGATTATTTTGAAATGTGTTTTGTAACGACTGTATTCGAGTGTAGTTTTTATGTGAATGGCTGTTATTTTAAAAAGCAATAAATGAAAAGAACAAAAGGTTTGTTGATGTGCTTCAAATACAACCATCATTTATAAAAGTATAATGCATTGTTTTATTTTAGAGTTAATGTAGACCTTTACTTCAGGGGAAATGGGGGACCAATGGGGGTTTTCTTGTCTATTGTAGATGCTAAGACTTAGCGGGTCTGTGGAAGCAGTGTCCAGTCTCTCATTCAAACAGAAGTCGCACTATTCCCAGGCATGATTTGAATAATGAAGTGTTTTCTTTGTTCTCTGCAGACGGGCCTCCAGTAGTGGGTCACTATGATATTTCAGACACTGATTCTAACCACGAGAGTATGAATGTGGAGGCAGTCCGGCCCACGGTGATAAAGCATGAGCTAAAAACACACAGAGGCCAGGATATGGCAGCTCACTCTGGGTGTATAAGAGCTCTGAGCTCTACCTCAGGTCAGTTACAAACCCGGTATAATAAATTCCAATCCTCTCAGTGAAGGCAGGACATTTTAAAGGCATGGGTTGTCATCAGTAAGCTGAAATGTGCCGTGTGGCAGGAAGCGGTCTTATTAATCTCAGCAAGACACTTTTGAAGCACTCTTTATCCCACACACCGCCAGCTGGCATTTGATGTTACTAAAAGTCTTGACCTTTTTGCAGCCGACACAACATGAATATAAAGGCAGCCATCTAATGTGTCACTCCATGCTGTCCAGTCAGTTTTACAAACACCACTGTCAGCTTCATCTCTGTTTTGTGTTGGGGTTTGTGTTTTTTGTGTGTCTGTGTCAAAGCAGCTGCTGTCTTCACGTGTCAGCGAGGTCTGAAGCGCTCTACTGCTTCGGCCCTCCTCACAAAGCATGACTGTGTTCCTCTACATTTGTTTCAGGCCACATGGAGGCAGAGCTGTCGCACAAGGAGAGCTCTCAGCACAAGGGCCAGATTAACATTGTTTCCTCTGACAGTGAGGTGGAAATAGTCGGAGTGCAAGAAAAAGCACGGTAAAGACTTTCAGTGGGGAAACTAACTGTAAAATTCTACTGTTACTGCCCACCCCTCCACTGAATTCAACTTTTTACTTCTTTTTTTTTTTTTACTTTTTTTTTTTTTCTTTCCTTTTCAAATCTAGATGCGCCCATCCTTGCGGGGGGGTCATAAAGAGTTTGTCCTCCTGGAAAGAGAACTCAGGGGAGCAGTTAAACAGCACAAATCAATCACAGCTCTGGACTACTGTTTCCCCTCAGCCCAACTGGGTGTCCCCTCCTGAAGTGGTGGACCTCACGCTGGACGAGGACGGCGGACACAAATACCTACTTTAAAAAAAAACAAAAAAAAAACAACGTATACACTGAAGACTTTTTTTTTTCCCTACACACCTCTTCCTCCAACTTCTCCTCATCCATCTTGCCTCTCCTCCACGTTAAAGCTAAACTGAATCCTTTCTAGAGTTGTGGCCTCGCATGTAACCGCTTGTGGACTCTTCCTGCTCCAAAGCACTCTTTTGTTTTTAACTTTACTGTTGAACAATCATGTATCAAAGCCATTCAACTGGTGTGATTCCCTGACCTTTGCTTGTCAGCTATGAATTTTAGCTGCATCTAAATGGCACAGCACCTGAAGTGAAGGTGGAAATGTACAAGAATGATTTATCTGGTAATGATAGCAATATCTTCCCTTCATTTAATACCTCAGTTACCCTTCAATACCAGATATAGGCAGTGTGTCATGTGCTTGCAAGCCGTATAGTGAACATTTCAAGTTGCTGCTTTAGAGCAGGTCAGTATCATGAGATGGCTGTGAACCTGCTTCACTACAGATTTGAATGAAATGTTTTCAGAATTGATTTGGCTTTTTTTTTTTTTTTTTTTTTGGGTAAATCTGCAGCCACCTTAGGTCAGAACAGAATGGCAGCTTGTACACTTAGTGACAAATGACAAAGTTTACTTTGTATCTGTCAAGGGTAACGTTATTTTTTTTCCCCCCATTTTCAAAGGTCTTTTGCCACTGGACTTGCATTTAGATCCGTCTGCCTTTGTAGATTGTTTTACTATACGGTGTACAACCCATGCTCTGATCCTGTCAGTGAGTGCTTTGCTTCATTTGAAAAGAAGTATCGGATATTTAGGGAAACTTTCACTATTTTCAGAGAGTTAGATGAGAAGACTGGTAACGGAAATCTATTTAAAAAATAAAGCAGTTTAGAGCTAGGTGGATGGGGTTCTTGAGGTAGAGTGGTAAATGGACTGTATTTATTGCTCTTTTCCCTTCACCCACATTCATACAAGCACTTTTTTTCTGTCCATGCCTAAGCACTCGCACATGCATGCATTAATGGGAACTCTGGGTTCAATATCTTGCCCAAGGATCCTTCGACATGAAGAAGAGCCAGGGATTGGATCACTGATCTTCCAATCAGTAGAGGACCTTTAATCTTCAGAGCCACACAGAGAGTGAGGCATAATTGGAGAGTCAGGTTTTTTGATTTCCTAGCTCCATCTAGCCACATGTCAAAAGGGTCAAAATTTTGAACTCCAGAATCTTCCCATTAATGTGTAATCTGCATCTGACTGTTTGTGTGATAGTGCTGGATGCATGTTTGTGTGATGGGTGTTTTAGGTGGGTGACAAAAAATAAAAACTAAAACCGCAGTCCATTTATATTCGCTCGACAGAAATCAGGGTAACACTCTCTCCAAGAGCCACATACTAGTTTCCTTGCATTTACTAGTTAACACATGGTATATCAGTATGACTAGTTTAAAAAAGAAAAGAATTTTTTTTTTTACATGCTGTAGTGTGAAACCCCGGACACTGTGTACACATTGGTCTTTGACTGACGAGTCATTAACAGTTATCCTCCTTTTATACTCCTTATGTAAACCATAAATTACAAAATGAGCTTCATGTTTCATTCTGTATGACCTGAAACTAGTGATGGAGCCCATGAAGTCATCAAGGAAGTGTTCAGAGAGGTTACAGAGCAAGCAGGTTGACGGCTGTTTTCCGATAGGCTCGCACACAACCAGAAGTCTTTTTGCAGCCAGAGGAGTCACCTGCTGCCGGCTGTTAAAAAGAATGCAGGTTTAAGACACTTGGGAGTTGGTTTCTCCACCTTTAGTATGGTCAGAAATAAATAGGTCAAGTAGATGGACACGAGCATGCTTGCAGTTTCCTTGGTCTCTATTCTTTCTACTAAGCTAACTGGCCACTAGCTTCACACAGTCAGGTTATCGATCTTCTCATCTAATGTTTACTCATCACCAGAATGCCAATAAATATTTCTGAAGAAGTCACTTCATTTAAAATTTCAGTTTTTGTTTGTTGCCACTATATTACAGGAACAATAAAACTTTATTTTTGGTTGAGGGTGTCTTGTTTTTTGGGCCCTCCACAAGAATTCAAGTTTGTCATGTGACACCTGGGGGAAATTAATTGCACACCTGTGATTTGAAGCCTGGGAAGAAAATAAGCAACAAAAAAAAAAGACCAAGCTACAAAACACTACGACAGTGCTGTTTTTGTTTTCAAAGATGCATTGGAAGCCACACTTTTGTTACAGTGTCTGAGTGTTCAAGGGCAACTTTAATTATCGGTGAATGTATGTCCTCGCCGTGCTGGCTGGTTGTACTTATTGTTTGCATGCTTACCTTGAATGGATGCAAACTCCTTTAAATCTCTGGGGACCCCTTTATAATAACTGAGGAACTGTATCTTCCAATGAATACTGCAAAGCAAGATGGCCTGAATGCCTTGAAATGTGCACTATTTCCTTTTAGAAAGGTTTAAAGCTTATTCTTTTACCTTACAAAGCAGCGGATTTTGCTATCGCAACAATAAATATTTTAATAATAGATGTGAATTTCACAAACACACATATATCTATACATATATATCTATAGAAAAAGAGTAAAAGTGATGTTGAGTTTATGCCCAATGTGTGAGTTATGGGGCATTTATAGATGAGATGATTACTGTATAAACTGTTTTCTGTTTTTCTTTTTGTTTTTCAACCCTGATCCTCAGGGCCTGCTTGCTCTCTTTCCCGCTGTCTTCTTTTGTCCTCATGCAGTACTGCAGCCACGCTGGCTAAAAAAAAAATGTAATCAACAACTTTACAGGCTATTTTAACACATTTCTTGTAAGTGCATATTTAATAACATATACTTTCTAAGTGACGCTTGATAATTATAGATTTATTTTAACTTCTGCTGGTCACAGAAAGGTAAAATTTGAACGATCTAAACCAAAGTCTATATGGAGCTTATGTTCTCAGTTTATTTCCCAATTTATTCTTAGAAATTTACTATGTGAATCTGAATCTCTTCATTTGGAAGTCAGTGAATTTGCTGTGAAAAGATCGAATATAGTTACAAATTGAATATATTGTTGAATATATATTTGGTTTTACTTGGCCAGTTTTTTCTGTTATATACAGCTACCACTGTAAGAAGTCTGTACCACAACACTTCAGCTTGCAAAAACCATTTTGCTGTTTTTCTGTGGGACTATTATGAAATGCTAGCGAGGCATCACTTGTGTCTTTAGTGATATAAGTGTGGTAGAAACCAGGGCAGTGATGCTGGTTGCACATAGCATGTTTGGTGGCATCTTTCATCCTCAGCTCCGATGTTATCGTCATTACCGGTATTTCAGCCTCGCTCTCCTGTTTTTGTTCCGTTTTGCTGTCAGTATTTTAACTTAACAGAAGTGTTTATTTTGTTGCTTCTGCAAGTCCTTGACTTCCTTGAAATTATGTCTGTAGAACAAAAAGAAACTATTTTAAAACTAAATAAACGGACCGTTATTTAATGAGCTCTTGTCAAGTCATTTATTTCTGTGTTTTACAAGCATATATTTGCAGTCTTTGCTCGTGTGCTGTGACTGGTGTCAAGATTTTGCTAGGAAAATAGGCAAGAGGGGGATTGAATGAATGCATAATTGGCTGCCTTTTCTGGCAGACCAAAGTGGTGTAATTAATCTGAGACGAGGATGGTGACACGTTTCAGCCTTTCAGGTATGTTTACAACTGTAGCATAAAGTGCAATTTGAATTTCACTTTTAACAGTTCACCCTAAAAATTTTAAATCATGTCATTACAAGACTGATAAATGTATCTGAATTCTTGCTTACTGTGAGTGTTGTTTGAGTGTTCTTATCTGTAGAGTCCTGTGCACAACTCTCGAGCCAACTCTCATTCCTTTTACATTTCCATCATGAAATATAACTATAAGGTAAGAGGGAACAATATAAGTGAGTTACTGAAACGTGCACACATGAAACACAGTATATAAGAATAAAAAATAGTTTGTACAGTTCTAATAGCTTGAAATTAATATTTGGTATGGCCGCCTTTATATTTCGACACAGCCAGGAATCTTTCTCCAGGCTTCTTGAAGGACATTCAAAGCGCTCTTTGGATGTTGGCTGCCTTTTGTTCTGCTCTCAGTCAAGATGATCCCACACTGCTTCAATAATTTGAGGTCCAAGCTCTGGGGAGGCCAATACAAATTTTACAGATGACTGTTGACACTCACTGTTGTACCTCTACCCTGACGTCCTTGGTACATATTCATGATAATAAGACATGTTGCCACTGGTTTTCAGTCCAGTTCTTGTGTAATTTGGCATACCTCAACATACCTTTCTGCCTGTTTCTCTTCCTTAAGCATAACTCCTTGATAGCGACCCCATTAAGACCATTTATGATTCAGTGAACATTAGATGGATGAAGTGAAGGCCCACATGAATCTCTCCATCTTACTTCTAAAGGACATGACTTTCAGATGCTGCTCATCTGCTGTAGATTTTTCATTTTTTAGCCCTGATGCTTCTTCTTTTGTACTCCACTTCTCGAGCTTCCTCAATTTTTTTTAGGGAGACACTGCACACCACACCAAGATGTGCCAAGTTTTAAGCTAATATCTTTTTGGAAATGGCCTTGTTAGTGCAGAAATTGAATTTTACACATGTCAAGTTTGACAGTTTTCCTACATGCAAATAAAGAAATGGGAACAAGTTATGTGTTTACAACTTCAAGTTCTTTCTAAGTTGTCTGCCACAAAACTGGTTTAACAACAACACTAGTTCAACCTTCGAGTAACGTATCCTTTATTGTGTTTGAATGATTGATAGGTCAGTGTTAAGTGACTTAACAAACAAACAAAATGATTAGGTACAAGGTCTGGATTGAAAATGAGTGAAAAAGCAGCCAATGTCCAAGAACACTTTAACAGATCTTCAGAAGCCTGGAGAACTATTGCTCAAGATCACTTTTAAAAGAAATTACAAGCGTCTGGCTCCTTGGAAACAAAATATTTAAAGGGTGTCACAAGACTTAGTACTGTATAACTGCCACCATAGGTATAGCACTTAACAAGATGTCTCATTGTTTATTTTATTCTGTGGCCAAGCAGTCTAGACGACTGCCTGACTGTGAACAATGCAGGTTCATCCTCACCCACCAAAGTAGCATGCCAGGTCAGAGGTCACCCTGTAACACCTGCCACTAGGGGGACATATGGAGTTCACATGAAGAAGACAATGAGGGAGTGGAGCAATGCAGTCTGCGGGGCCCTTTAATGAAAAACTAAAGCCCTTTAGCCAGCTCTTTTCACCCTCGGGGCAGAACATCAGCTGTATGCTAATTTTCACAGGGCAGCGGTGGCCTCACAGAGCAGTGAATGTGCTGGCTCACTCTCAAAGCCAGAAATGATTGCGCTTCATCTTGCAGATGTCCTTTTACACTAAACGATGCCACTTAGGATTTTTGTGTTGTACGTGTTTTGTTCCAAGTTATCTCCAGTTTCTTCAAAATGGCATTTCATTTGTTCAGTCCTTGCTCTGCCCACCTCCAGAGGGCTTTCTAAAAATAAAGAGTGGAAATAAGTCTCATTTCCGGTGAGGACACATAATTTTTACATCAGGTTCTGCTGAAAGAGAGCTCAGCTGCTGCTTCTGTTAATACGTCAACTACTGCCAGCTATCCTGATAAATGCTTGTGTTCAAATGTACATAAATGTGTGGAATAAAGTGGCAGTTTTGATGTGTGAAATTGATTGCAGCAGTGATAGTAAAGCATCGTGAAAGGCTCTTTGTGTTTCACAGCAGGCTTAAGGCATTAGATGACGGGAACTGGAGGACATATGGGAGTAAGAGTTTTGTGACCCCCTCAGCCTCCACAGGCCCATCTGTTCCTTCATCCTTCAGGCTTAACACTACAGGCAGTGAGGTTTTTGGGACACAGGCCCCTTTTTTCACAAGTTCTGCTGTACGACAAATCTGGCCAACATATATTCACGAATATTCAAAGAGTTAAGTCTTACTTGAACTGTATCCGATCATCAAGAAGATCATTCAGCAACATTTTCCTGATGATCGAGTCTGATGGTTGCTATTCACTGACAAAGGTCAAGGCAAATAATCTACGCAAGTATATATCTTTCCTTTATTCAATTCTGTTTATAAGGGAGTTCAGTTGCATATGCATAACCATTGGCTGCCCTATCTAAAAAGCAAAAACAGTAAATACCTATTGTTTCACTTTTGTGTAAGACAACCTGTGCTGTTTTTCTTGTCAGGCAGTGAATATTTGGCTGTCACAAATCACCCTTGTTGGCCCTTAATTGTTAAAGCAAGTTACATCCTTCCTCTCTGCCATCAGTACTTGTTTCAGCGTTGACGAAGACTGACATTTTTCATGATTTCACTGAAAGCAGATCTGATGAAATTGGACAATAAAGTAATTTGTTTGTTTTTTTGTTTTTGTTTTTACAAGAAGTTACCATATTGAAGCTAATGGTGTTTGCAGTTTTAAATTTACTTCATTTTTTCAGCCCTGGAAGTTCTCACTTTTACTAACTTAACTTTGAATGATTCTTTAAATGAACTGCCACCTGTTAAGCTTTTTGGGTAATATAGGCAAGAGGCTTTGACAAGGTTGGAAAAGTGCAAGTGAAAAAAAACAAACAACTGTGTCTGCCTTATCAATTTTTTGCAAGCTGCCCATTATGAGTCCAGCAATACATGTATGGTATTGAATCCAGTGTAATTTTCATAATGCTATTTTCTCTTCCCTTTTAAGCCAACTATACCTGAAGCGTCAAGAGTAACGCTACTGAAAAGACCCTTCAGAGTGTTAAATATATTCACATATTAGATTTGTACTCTCAAATGTTATTTGAGACATTTTGTTTTTGTCACCTGGTCCACAATGTTTATTGTGGACCAGGTGACCCTGAATCCTCCCTTAGTTATGCTGCAATAGATGTAGGCTGCCGGGGGATTCCCATGATGCATTGAGTTTTTCCTTTCCAGTCACCTTTCTCACTCACTATGTGTTAACAGACCTCTCTGTATTGAATCGTATCTGTTATTAATCTCTGTCTCTCTTCCACAGCATGTCTTTATCCTGTCTTCCTTCTCTCACCCCAACCGGTCGCAGCAGATGGCCGCCCCTCCCTGAGCCTGGTTCTGCCGGAGGTTTCTTCCTGTTAAAAGGGAGTTTTTCCTTCCCACTGTCGCCAAAGTGCTTGCTCATAGGGGGTCATATGATTGTTGGGCTTTTCTCTGTATCTATGAAGCGCCTTGAGGCGACATTTGTTGTGATTTGGCGCTATATAAATAAAATTGAATTGAATTGAATTGAATATTTTACCCATGGTCCATGTACATATGATTTTCCTTATTATGAGTATCACTGACACCTATCTTGCCATCCTCTTAGATCCTTTGAATAGAAACCTTTTCATACTTTTCAGGGCATATCTCATATAAATCCCTGCATAGTTCAGTCCAGTATACCCTATCTGCAATACATGAAAGCAACTTTGAACTTAAATGGAAATGTACTAAATAAATGATGAATCTACTACATTGCAATGCAACATTTATGCCTTACGTGTAAAGAAGGTAATGTATATAGCAGAATCATCTCATGCTTCTTCCTTTTTGAGACTCGGTCCATCATTTAAGTCCTGCATTGAAAATGCCTGATATAAAGGCATAATCGGGACAAGTTGGGGCAACTGCTGATTACTATTGTTGTGGATACAGCTGCTGTTTTTGTAATTTATACATATATTGGGTAATACTGGTGTTGTTAACTGTGCCAGTATAGTATTTCTGATATTTATCTGTAGTATCACATCAATTTTAAAAGTGTAACGAAAACATAGTGTAATGAAAACTTGAACCTATTTTTAAAAGGGGAGAGGGGGGCAAGGAAGACCAAAATAGAAAAATATTTGCAATTAGTCACCAAAGCTGTCAAATAAATGCAGTGAAGCAGAAGTCAAAACTTTAATAAAAAAAAATACTTGAGTAAAGCCTGGTGATGTAAAGTTCCGTTTATTTCAGGCTCAGTGATAAACTATAGCCATAAGGTACCATCAGATCTAAATGTTCCAGCCACGAAAGTACCCCGCACTGTGCGTGCGGATGGGAAGGATATCTCCGCCCAGGCACTGATCCTATTGGCGGATCCCGCTGTCAAATCCGGAGGGTCCTGCTCGGAAGGCTCCACTGATTGGCTACAGGGGTCTGTGTGTGTGTGCAGGCAGCGCAGTCTGTTTGAATGTGCTGGTGACTGAAGAGGATCATTTCCATGGACCATCTGTCTTACTGGCTGCTCACAAAACAAAGAAGGACCCAGGATGGTTTTAGTGCATGTCGGATATCTGGTTCTCCCCGTCTTCGGCTCAGTTAGAAACAGAGGTATGAAGAGCTTTATGTTCTCTTTTTTTTTTCTAACGCTAACCACGAAATAATACTTCTTCATTACTTGTCTTAAATATCCACAGATGATGTAAACAGAGCTGACACCTGCTAGCTAAAAGCGAGTCAACGTAACAGCGAGCGATACCGAAATTATATTAGCCTTCTTGCTAGCTGTAGCCGAACCGAGACCGCTAATGAAGCGACCGAAGACGTGAGCCCTCAAATGCCGACGAAGACGTTGTGTTTCGGGCCTGTAAACCGCACTAAAAGGACTTCAGCTGTCAAGCGGCAGCTTTTCTTTTCCCCTTTTCCTTTTTTCTTTTTTACCCTCGGCGGCTAGCGCGCTTCTGTCTGGTTTATCTATTTATCCCTGCGCCTTGTTTATGTGTGTGCCGTCGCCGCTAGCTACTACAGCCCGGACAACAACGGCAGATTAATACTAGCCCAGCTTTATTTAGCTTACAACCTCCACAGCTTTTGTAAGGGTTTTCTTAAATTAGGAATTTAGCCAAGCTAGGGTAGACATCTGAATCCAAAGTGACCGTGTGTATTGCTATTTTCTTCCATTTTGCTCCTTTGTGTGCATCCTTTAAAAAAAATCTCATTTCTGCGAGTTACTTTAACTGGATGGTTCTTCCACTGAAAGACAGCATTAGGCTAATCAGTGTAAATCACTATAAGCATATGACTGGTTTTTAATGCGAATAGGCTTTAACATTTTTGGAGCATGTCCCCGTTAAACCTCTAATAAAAATTATAATTTAAAAAAAATCCCTGCAAATTTCGCTGCCGGTGCTCCAGTAGTGAAACAGCATAAAATCCGTTTAATAGGGCATAACAACAATAACATCATCCTCCACTGCAGCAGGGCTATCTGTGTTGATTATGTAATAATAATAGTAATTTGTCGTGCATTGTTAAAACTACATGCAGTAGCACCAATGATTTCATTGTGCTTTTATTTGTGTTCTTTTTTCCTGTTCCATAGTATCGAGGCTGGCTCTACATTCCGCATTTCTCAGACCTTTGTCCCCCTCCATTGTGTAGCTAACGATCATCTGCTGCTGTCTGCCGTAGCCTCTGCCTGTTCTCTGCATCTAGCTGTATTGTGAACCCCTTCTTCCTCATTTCCTCTTTCCATCTGAAGACGACATTGGCATTAAAACAGAGTTCCCACTCATACCGTATCCTTCTGTGTAACAGACTAAAGAATAACACACTCTGTAGAAAACAGTTTGTCTTAATTTAAACTGTCATGTTGCTCTTTAGTGAATAACCCATTGTAGCGTTAGACTTTACTACAGACTGTCATTGTGATTCTCCCATTCAGTGTGGATAGACTACATTCTGCTGTAAATTTCTGTAAAGTGGATACATTTTGATCCTCCCCTCCCCGATTCGATTACAGCCAGGCTTGATCGAACTCTTTGATTACTCTCCTCACAAAGGTGCATTGTACCGCCTTTTTGTTGTCAAAGAAGCACTTTACAATTGCTATTACTAATAATCTTGTTATCCTGATAATCACTAATTGGCATGCGGCGCTTAAGTCATTTTGTTTTTGGCGACGTTATGTTTTTTTTCCATATTTGAAGGTCCACTGCACCTGTTAATGGTTGCTGGTCATAATCCTATCCATGTGTCAAAGCATTTGTCCCTGCTAGCTGAGCGGACCACAATAAATTGGAGAGATGTGAATCTAAACCCATTTTGCCATTTTTGCAGCGCCCCACCACCACCACTACCACTCCCTCTCAAATCTTACCTCCAGCACCTCCAGAATGCTATCCATTTTACAGGGATGTGTATATCCTGCACTGCTGTAGATCTCCTTTTTTAGAATCAAAATGTCTTTTTTATTCTTTGGTTGTGGTTTTTCTGCCTTATGTTCTTGTATTAGATCCTAATGCATGGTCATTTTATACTTTTGTTTTTCCACATTGAACAGCAGATTCCAATGTAATCTTTGTGTAGAGATGTCCCTGCTGTACTGAAATGTGCTGTAAGCATACACATCTACTCATTGGATGCTGCTTCTGTTTTGTTAACCCTACAGAGAGCATGGTCAGGCCTTGCCTTTGGTCTTTATTTGCATGGGATTATTATTATTATGCTTATGTAGAGTCTCTTACTCTTATTATTACTATTATCACACAGTGCCACACATACTAATATTTTTCCAATAAAGACTGTAGTTTTCTTCCTAACCTTCAGTGTGCTTTTTGCTGATTTCCATGTGTTCCTCCCCCTCCTCCCTCCGCACTGTGCTGTCACTGAGATGGTCCCCTCACTCTATATGTGCTCTCATTTCTCAGCTGTCTTTGACAGAGTTTCTTCAGGTTGCCACACTGCTTACTTTGGAGTAGGGGCAAGCACATTTTCTTTCCATTTTTAAAATGCAAAGGCATGTTTGATATTGAAACCTCGACACTGACATTTCCTGTTACAGGCTGTCATTCCGTCCAAATCCATACACTACCTATAGACCAAAACACAGCCTCCCTCACAGCCAATCATTGGTGTTAACATTGTGAGCAATATGGGTGAAATCATGGTAGGTGTAATATATATATTTTAAAATATAGTTAATAGAAGTATATTGCAAAAAAAAAAAACACTCAAAAGGAGTTAAAAATTGTAAAGTAAATAAAATAAAAATACAAGTGTTTTTTTTTTTTTTAAAAAAAAAAAAAAAAAAAGCTGGCATGCTATATAAAATGGGGGGAAAAATAATAATTTGCAAGCAAGTTAAACCCTATATTTAATAAAATAAAATAAAAGTGAATTAATGAAGCACAAAATAGAATTTAAGGGTTATTCAGGCCTTTTTCCTTTTCTTTATGGAAGACATAAATAAGTTCTTGTTTTGAATTTGATGCCAGCAAAACCATTCAAATAAGTTGCGACAGGGGCATGTTTACCACAGAGTTGCATCAGCTCTTCTAACAACACTCTTCAAGGGCTTGGAAACTATGGCAGACCGGTTGCTGTACATTTGAAAGAAACATGTTTTCATGTAAGATTTCAGCAGCTCAACACTTCAGAGCCCCCTTTGTTATATACATGTTATTTATTTAGCTTTGGTTTGCATTATCGAGATTGTTGATACTGGGTGATGGCCCTGACCTGTTTAGCCCCTGGACTCACTCGGTACAGAGCCATACTGCTGTAATTCGTGAGGAATGTTGTTTTGCACAGTCTTGCTGAAAAAAAGCAAAGGCTTTCCAAAAAAGAAGTCATCTGATCCGATACCTGTACATATCAAATTGTTCAGCATTAATGGGGATTTCACAGATTTGTGAAAGCACCATCAAGATTTGTGAAGTTACTCATAATATTGTTCACTAATGTATGCGCATATCATCAGGAATGGTGCCATTTTTTTCTGAATTATATTTATGTATAATTTGTTTGTTTTTTCACAGTGGTTTTGAGAAGTTGTTTAGTCCACTTCAGATTTCCACCACAGAACTGAAATGGCACCGAAGAGCACTGCCGTTCAGTGTTGGTTTTCAGCTTTTCCCCCTGAATACAGAGAATTCTTAGAATTCCCTTAATCTTTTAAACTACACTAAACTGGAGATTATATAACCCAGTGATAGTGGAAGATTATGGAGATTGTGTTTTACTTTGAGGGAAAAAAACATTGGTGAAACACTCAACATAGTTGCATCTAAAAGACTCTGTTCTCTTTTTAAACCCAATTACAAAATTGATCTATTTTCAGTTTACCCAACTGGAATCAATACTGTTTTTTTAGAAGAGGTTTCAGGCATTTTACTAGCTGGGTTTTCCCATCTTTTTGGCCCCTGTTCTAAAAAGTATAGTTTACAATTCAAACTGAGTGTATATAAAACAAAACAACAACAACAAAAAAAAACCAGGAAAGAAAAATAGGATAGTAATTTGTTCTCTTCATGATCACAAAATCAGTGCTGCTACCTTACCTTGTACCTTAGCAAGATGCCTTGAACAAAAGCCACCAAGTGGTTTTGTCTTACAGTGACAAAATCTACCTTCCAGCACATCTGTCAATCATTCATTGGCATGTTTTAACGGAAAAGTGTAAAAGTACTATCCACTAGATTAGAGACAATGACTACCTATTAATTGGTGAGTTTTGCCTACATATTGAGTTTGCTGTCTCCTGGCTCTAGCCTTTAACATCAGTACTCAGCTATAAGAGCAATATAGACTTGACCTCTAGCACAAAGTGAACAAGTAGACAGTCCTAAATGTCTAGCTATTCCTTTTTGCAGTCTCCAAATGGGTACTGCAAAGACAATACAGAGGTTCAATAATTAAACGGTGGCTGCTCAGTCTGTGCATTTAAACTTGTGTCTCTGTGGTATGCTGTCAGGTCCTCAGGTGGTGTTTTTCTTTATTAGCACAACAGACCATGACACATTTATATTCATGTTGCCTTTCTAGCTGGTGACAGCAGCATAACTAAACCCAGTTAGGCTAACGTTGTTTCTCAAGCACAGATAATATGTTAAACTCTGAATAATGAGTGCAAATGAAATAAAAGAAGTCACATTTTTTTTCTTAGTAGTAACTCATTTCTCTTTACATGCTGGCTATGCACATCAGCCAACTGTGTAATGACTTTTCATTTTTATCAAATCTTCAGTTTTTTAGACATCTGTTGTTTCTCTTTAAATGTGGCATTAGATGCTTCTTTGAAAAGTTTCCAAGTGGGACGCTTTTCTTCCATTTTAACACTTGACTCAGCTGCGTGAACCTTACATCTGCATGCAGTGTCTGAAAAAGGCTAAAGGTGTGTCCGAGGCACAGCCATGTGTGCTCTGCAGCTGACTTCTAAATATCCCAGCAGCTGCACTGCATGTACGGCTGCACTGATACAAAACCACGAAAAGCAAGGTCAGCACAATGGTTTTCCAAGCATGTGCATGTTATGCTGGATTTTTTTTTTCTTCACCAAGTGCAGCTGTACAACACATGCACTGATTTCGCCTCATTAATCCTCACCTTCTGATGGTGAGTGTTATAATCGGCGACCTCAGCGGGTGTGGGGACGGTTTCTGCCTAATGGGAGACCAGTGAGACAGGCAGAGGACAGGGGTGTGTTAGAGAGGAGGTGTGATGTAAAGCTGCAGTGACTTCAGGAGGAGTGGAGGGAGAGAGAAAGAAAAGAGTTGAGGTTCCATGTCAGACTGCTGCAGTCGCAGGTGGGTGGGGCTTACTGGCTGTCACTCACTGCGGGACACCATGCTGCAGCCATGCTGTGGGGGAGGGGCCGCCTGTGCAGCAGCTGAGGGGAGAGGATAGGTGGAAGTGTGTGTGTGTTTCTGTCTGTGAGTCAAAGACAAAGCCTCAGATGTAACAGTGGAAACATCAGGGCTGCTGCTGCTGGCAGCTCTGCAGTACATCAAATATTAATGCCAGCAGTTCATGCTGTGAAAAGCTCCCAGAGACAAATAATCTGATATTTACCCTGAACTTCACACAACAGTCCAGCTTTGCCGGGTCACAGGCTTCATGCAAAACGGATGCACAGCCTTTAACCAATCCAAGCCACCAGTCTGCCATTTCTGCTCTACTTCCTCAGCCAAATGCTGTTTTTCACTTTGCCCGTGGCTCTCTGGGTTCACTGGCTTTCCATGTCCCGAGGCTATATCCAACAAAGCAAAGCCAGACAAATATGTCGTTTCAGCAACAAAAAACAGAGCATTTTGGGAAATGCGCTTGTTTCATCTGCACAGGACTTTATCAAATCATAACCACTTCCCTGCACATCTAACTCTCCCTAATTGATTTGCTACGTCTTAAAAAAAGACAGTGAAGTAAAAGCAATATTTCATTTTCTGCCATTGAGAAATGTTACACACTTGTTAAATTTTAAATTAGATCTCAACTCAGTGAACCAGCTACTGTTAATTAAGCTTGTCAGCAAATGTTAAGTATGTCATAGACCATTAACAAAGAGCCAAATCTACAATGTGGCTTCATGTTATTGTTTGAAAGATTATGAGTAAACAGTTTAAATGGGCAGTTCTTATTCATGGGACATGCAAAGACACAATACTGACATATTTACGTATACACTGTGCGCTATCCATCCTCCAGATCCCGCTGTCTGCTTTCCTCTCGAGAGAAAATTTAGAGAAGCTTTAATTGGAAGTTAAAGGAGTAATACTCTCAGCTTGCTTCCAGCATTCATTTCTGTGAGCTCTGAGTAATTTGTATTGATTGTTTTGTGCAAGTGCAACACCAAGGTGACTCAGTAGGACTAGCACATAACCAAATAACAAAAATGAAAGCCCATAAACTTTTCAGCCTTTCTTGATGGCTATGGTGCATTACTGTTATCTGACTCTTTTGTTGAGAAAGCCTCAGTTTAATATGTTCCTTCAAACAGCAAACGCAATAATAATAACAGAGTTTGAAACTATTGGTTTTGCTGGGATTCATTTTGGAAATACCCTAGACCCCCAGTTAGTGAGGATGCGTCTTTCCTGTTGGCTGCACATGGCAAGTGGAGACGCAGACCATTGAGTGAAATCCATCTGTGGGTTTAGTTGGTGCTCCACAGGGTTCTCCATGTCTGCGTCATCCATCTGCTGTTTTGTCTGTCTTGTCTTTTCCCGTGTCACGTTCCTCTCTGCGTGGCTGGTTTTTAAATGTGTTTGTGTCTTTTTTACGAATGTGTGCGAAAGTGCTGTTGGTTCGTCTCCTTGTCGTGTAAGTTTCAGTGAAAGCGATCGCAGCTCCGTTTTGATCCCTCGCATTTATTCCCAATAGGAGCGCACTTCACCAGGCATCAACACAGCCATGCTACCTCCTGCCGACACTTTCACCTGGGTGCTCCCCAGGCGCCCATCTCAGCTGAGTTTCCTCTAGGACATGCCAGCCAGCCCCCGCAGACAGGCCTGGCCACCCACCTGCCCCCGACGCACCATCCACCCCTCACTGCCCTGCCCGGACCCCCTCAGTTTCAGGATGTGCCGGGGCCTTCATTCCTACCTCAGGCCTTACACCAGCAATACCTCATCCAGCAGCAGCTCCTCGAAGCGCAGCATCGCAGGATCCTCCCACACTCCAGGTAGTGACCCTTGCATCCATACAAACACAACTAAAAAACAAACAAACAAAAAACCCAGATATTTTTAAATCAAATCTCTATCTAATTACAGAAGAGCCCAGGAGCGTATTCCCCTGAACCCTCACAGACTGCGTTCGGGCTACGAGTACTCCCCACCCCTCCATGTTCCTCAGCCAATGACACAACAACCACGGTACCTTGCCGAAGGCACCGACTGGTGAGTCACCGTTGGGGATTAACGAGAATCCTGCAGAGTTGAGAAATGATCCCGTCTTTTTTATCTTTCCACCCATCTGTCTGTCTGCCACATTGCCTGGCACGGGCTGTTAATTTAGCCACGTTCCTCTCTTTCTGCAGGGATCTCAGCGTAGATGCTGGCCTCCCTCACCATCAGTACCAGCTCCAGCAGCTTCCGCAGCACTATCAGCATTACCTGGCCTCCCCTCGAATGCATCACTTCCCCAGGAACACATCCTCTGCACAAGTGGTATGTTGGTCACTTCCTGGCCTTGGATAGCTTGATAGTTTATATTCCTGCTGTAATATAATGAAGGATTTTGTTGTAGGTTGTGCATGAAATCAGAAACTACCCATACCCCCAGCTTCACCTGTTGGCGCTGCAAAGTTTAAATCCTTCGAGGCACGCCACTGCTGTGCGAGAAAGCTATGAGGTAAATCTGACTGTCCATCTATCAAACTCTGCACCTTCCCACGGTGTCACTTTAAGTTATATGTACTAACTGTTTTAACTCTAACTCTTTTAATCAATATGAGCTTCATAAGCAGATTTTTTCATTCTTTCCTGACCATGAAAACAGCAGTGAACCAAACCATTTGTTGTCCATGTAGTAGCTTTTTGTCTTTTTAGCATTCTGGTTCATTTTATTAACTGGGCTGTTCCTGCAGGAGCTGCTGCAGCTGGAGGATCGACTGGGGAGCGTTAGCAGAGGAGCTGTTCAGACAACCATAGAGAGATTTACTTTTCCACACAAATACAAGAAGGTATGGCAGATGAGACAAAAATCTGTTGAACGTTTGCTTTTTTTCCCCTTTTGTTTTGACCCTACATTTCTGTCTCTCTGTAATGTGACCCACGAACAGAGAAAGCCCCTGCAGTTGAAGATTGGGGAGGAGGAGGAAACAGATGTTGATGAAAAATGTACCATATGTTTGTCCATGCTGGAGGACGGAGAAGATGTCAGGTAATAATTACTTTGTAGACCCAGAAATCATAAAAAAGGGAAGTGCACTTATTCTGAGTGAGTTAAATGGGAAAATCTATACCAAATTGTTTTGATGGGAAACATGATGCTGCAGGCTGCAGATGATGAGCTTAGCTCAGAGATGCATTGCAGGATGGGTCTAGACAGCAGGGACTGATGGGGAAGACGAGATGGAAGCCGGACTTCCTTTTCTATTATCGTAGACAATATGACATCATTGAAAGACAGATAAGCTAATTGCCTGAGTGAGACATCGAGCAATTGCAAGAGATAAAAGAGGCACGACTACAGGAATTACTCCAGATCCCATTATCAGCGTTGCCTTCTAACATTTTTGTCTGATTTTTGTTTTCCACTTTATAATAAATATCACTTTACCTGAATTATTGTCAGGTTTACTGATAATCATGATATGATACACCACATCTCTGTGTATTGTCTGCAAACTCCTCCTGTGCAGTCTGTAGCACAGCAGCCAAACGTTGCACACAGGTACATCTTAGGTCCCTGATGCTTCTTAACCACCTACCAACAAGCTAAAGTGGACTATTTTTAGCTTTTACAGAGCTATAACACCTTAAAATGTATATTATTTTGATTCAAGGACAGCAACATCTAATTGATATCCAGACAACTTAAAAATGATGGTATATATGATATAATGTCATCAGGTTTTCTGGCAATAAAGGACTAAAAGTCAGAACATGAGCATGGGCCTGTAAAAGTAAATATAATAAATACAATATCATAGATTTATATACTTTAGCTGAAAATTGTACATCAGGAGTAATAAAACCTTTTAAAACTTGTGAAGAATTTGCAAGTTTGCTCACTTACAAAGAAATTAAGTCTCATAACAGTTTGCCATCATTTTTATGGTTGTTTCACTGTAATGGTGATGGAGAGAATGTCAACAAAAAAATCCAGAAGAAACATTACATAAACGTTATACACTGATTTGATCTGTCATTGGGTGAAATAAGTATCTGATCTCCCAGCAAAATATGACTTAGTGCTCGTAAGTACCAAAATTTATAATGTTTCCACCTCCATGCTTGACTCTGGGGATTGTGTTGGGTCATACTCAGCATTTCTCTTCCTCTAAACACGGCGGGTTGAGTTGATGCCAAAGAGCTCCATTCTGGTTTCACCTGACAGTGCTTTCTTCTCTGAATCATTTAGATGTTTACTGGCAAACTTAAGATGAGCCTTTACATGTGCCTTTTGAACGGGGACCTTCCGAGTGCTGCAAGATTTATCAACTGTGTGTTACCAACTATATTCTTGGTGACTTGGTGACACAGCCAATCTGTCGGAGCCAGTATTCTGGCTGGGATGTAGAGGATCAAATACGTATTTTACTCAATCACATGCAAATCAATGTATAACTTTGATATATTTTTTTAATATTCTGTCTCTAAACTACTTTAAATTAGAATTAGAAACTGTTCATTTGTTTGGAAGTGAGCAAACTTGCAAATGCAGTCATTTCAAATCATCATTTCATCCACTGTCTATGTAATATAATGTAAGAGTTTCTGACAAATACCAAATATTTACTTCTTCCCGTTGTGTTTCTGCCGACCTTCTGAGCAAATCATTCATGAGAATCTTTCCAGTCCTGTACCACATGTGTGCATAAATGAGCCTCTGCTATGAGCTGTTGCCAGACAAATAGCTGAGACTCTAGGAAGCTGCTGATCATGGCTAAGAAATAGTCCAATCTCAAGCCACCCACATACCAAAATTTAGTTAATTTTTTTTTGTTGATAGTTGTATTTTCACATGGAGACAAAAATCCCCTTTAGTGTTGCATCAGGAAAGGCATCCACCATAAAACTGATCAAACATGCAGAGCTACCTGCTGCAGTGACCCCTTGTGAAAATGGAGCTGCCAAAAGTAGCCTTAATGCAGAGGCAGAAGCATGGCAACAACCTGCTTTTCAAATGCTGGAATTATAATCCCTAAAATGTTCTGTTCCATTACGCACATGCATTTGAAACAGTGGTTGGGAGTGAATTTTTAGGTAACAAGAACTGTCCCCCTGGGTGAGGCGAGAGGATCGGTTTGCAACATAAGAGTCTCAGCTGTCTGAGAGGCATTTGGGACTGACTACTCAACAACAAAAGTTGTCTCTACATGCCTGAATGAACAGAATTAACTCCCAGAGGGTCTTTTTAAGCTCACAACTGTATGCACTGGAAAAGTAACACACAATCATGTGAATCCACACTGACCCTAAAGTTTGTCTCTCTTCCTATCCTGCAGGAGGCTGCCCTGCATGCACCTCTTCCACCAGGGCTGCGTGGACCAATGGCTGGCCACCAGCAGAAAGTGTCCAATCTGTCGAGTTGACATCGAAACACAGCTGAACCCCGACAGCTGATGAGATTCGACACTCTTGTGATTCAGTCGCCCTCGTGGTGCGATTCTTGCTTTCTTCCACCCCCGGCTCGCCAGCCTCCCCCACCTTACCCTACCCTACCCCACCCCACCTCCCTCCACCTCCTTCCCGTCGGGTGCTTTGCCAAATGTCTCCAGACTTCATGTGACATCACCACCCTTCTGAGTCACGCTTTACTGAGCCAAGCCAGGAAAACTAACTGCACGGAGAGGCCGCAAAGGACTCTCTTTATATAGAAGCACATCCCTCTGGAAGCAAAACACACACTAACAAACACATACTCATGTACACAGGGTTTACTTGTAGCTTGCTGGTCTTACGTGGGGTTGTTGTTGCTGTTGTGGTGTTGTACTGTAGGTAGCCTGGGGCTGTGTAGCATGTCCTCAAAGCCATGACTTAATGTCCTGAGACTAGAAAACACATAACCCCAGACCTAGCTGGCTACTTTTCTCTCTTCTCTTCAATCTCTCTCTCTTGCTCTCTTTTTACACACACACACACACACACACACACACACACACACACACACACACACACACACACACACACACACACACACACACAAATATATATTTCTCTCTTTTTAAACACAATCAAAATGAATATTCTGCCACGCAAGAAAGCTTAACAGAATCTAAATGCTCTGATGCCATGTTTACCTAAAGATCATTTGTGGTCGTAGTAGAGTAGCAGTAACCAATAAGTGAGATCTGGTGCGACCTCCTCGAGGCCAAGCACCAGCTAGCTGGGTGTTTTAATTCTCTCATGCAGCTTTTGACATTTCGCAGTACAGTTGTGCATTTACCTTGGGTTGGTGTCATGTGCAGATGGTGTGATGTGATTAGGTCTCATTCACTGTCAGGGAAAACCCAGTGACTGAGATGTTTTTGTGTTTGAAATTGAAAAAAAGAAGAAGACAAAAAAAATAATAGTGTTTTCACCAAAATGCATTATGTCACAGTGTAGCTTGAATCTCCGCACAGGTTTTATGTCCACTGCCCATGCCATGTGTCACTTCAAGAGACTGCGTCTCACCCAAATGTGTTAGGTGAAGAGCACGGCCACTGGAGTGCTTATACAACACAAAGCCAAAAGAAACAAAAAGAAAAAAACACAAAAAAACCTGAAAAGGGATGAACAATAGAAGCTATCATGCACTGCAGAGCGAGGTGGGAGGATTTAGCTGCCCTTGTACCTGCATTTCCATCTGGCACTAGGCCAGTGGCAGAACAGTGCACACTAAAAAACAAAAAGGAAGATTGCATGTTTCATTTTTTGGGTTTGGGGCTGTTGGCTGTGGTAGCGTTTCTTCACTTTTATAAGGTACAGAGACGCCTGTGCATGACTTAGTTAATCTGAGCTGTGACTATCTTCTGAACACTAACAAATATTAATAATAATAATAATAATAATTTTTAAAAAGTCAGTGGTTTGCTCCCCTGACTTGTAGCGCGTGTCATCCGGTTCCCTTTGGTGGCGACCTTGGGATCCTGTTTTTTGATGTTTACCTTATTGCCTAAAGAACAAGCACATGTGACGATAGTTATAGCAACAAAAGTTTCTCCTCGGCATCGCGTTTGGTTTATATATAGGTACGGATTCATGCAGTGTTTTGAGCTGGGAGAGGAGCTTGCGTATTGATCTTGTGTTATATTTGTGTGACAGACCTCCCCTCGTGGTTGCTATGCTGGTTGCTATGCTGTATTTGCTAGAACATGTAGAAACGTGGTGCGACGGAGGCAGCCTCCCTCTCACAGTGCACACAGACACGAGACGACAGGACAGCAGGAAAGCATTCAGGCTGTTAAAACACACACTCTCTCTATCACCATTTCTTCTCTCTTTTTTTTACCCTTTATGTCAAGCTTGTCACTTCAGTTCCACAGAGCTGTGTGTGTTTGTGTGTGTGTGCGCGTGTGTTACAGGACGCCTTTAGGACCCTCACTGTCCTCTCTGCACTGTGATAGCATATAACAAGGGTAACACTTGGCCCAGAGACTCAATTAACAAGGCTTACTTCTTCCTGTCTTGTGCACTGCCAGTGTTGACACTGCCTCCTCCTGTAGTGGAGTCATCCGTGATGAAAGTTGTCATAGTTTACACAGGGTGTTGTCAGTTGAGATGCCTTAAGTATTTAACAATCATAATTTATTACTAACTGTAGATACTGTGGGTATGTATTTAATTTTATATAGTTTTTTTTTCTTTTTCTGGAGTTGAGTTGACTGAATCATAATTTATTTATTTACAAATATAACATAAAAAGGCTATTAAAAATGGATACCTCATGTTTTTTGGTTGCATTGTTTTAAATGGGAATGCTTTGCATGCAGTTGTACTTTTTCGGAACACTAAAAGTTTAAAAAAAAAAGGGGAAAAAAGTTCTGCTGTTTGATCTCCACAAGCTGGCTGTGCGATGTTTACTGACCAAGGCTGAGCTACTGAGCCCGTTCTCTCTCTTTCTCTCTTCCTGTCTCTCTCTATGTCTCTTTTTCTCTTTCATGTGGTGCTGTGGATCTTGGTTACATTCCATTCAATGCAATCTCTCCAATCCCCCATGCTGTGATGTAGTGAACAAACTGCAAGTGAATTGGTTTTGGTTTGTGACAACTTTTTTCTTTTTTTCCTTTCTTTTGCACTAACTTGTTTAAAATGGGAACCCTCTCACTGGCAAAAAAATAATAATAATAATATTTTAGATTATTTAAATGAACTGGCTTTTATTTTTTTATGCTCTGCTTCTCACACAATGCACTAAGGGTCTTAATGAAACATGTTCCTTTGCTTTAACTCTTTGTGTTATCTCTTCAGTTGTCATCTCTAGTGTTTCTCTGTTCGTTGGTTTCTTATGTTGTTGTTTTTTCCCCCAAAATGCTTTGTAGATTTAAGCATAACAAGTGCCTCGCTTTAAGTGTTAGGGGATATTTCCATATAATGGAAACCATGAACAACAATCAGTCCATCCACCATGCCTTACTGGTTGCTTAGTTAATTAAGTGAATGGAAAACGAAGGA
Source organism: Neolamprologus multifasciatus (assembly GCF_963576455.1). Classification (NCBI taxonomy): domain Eukaryota; kingdom Metazoa; phylum Chordata; class Actinopteri; order Cichliformes; family Cichlidae; genus Neolamprologus; species Neolamprologus multifasciatus. The sequence goes on along the minus strand of NC_140445.1, from coordinate 18,651,781 downwards.
GCTGAGACAACATTTGACTAAAGCCATTATAATCAATCAATCCAAGTCAAGCTGTCCAAAAACTAGCTGCCGGTTTGTAGTACCGAAGCACTGCATTGCTGTGGAAATAGCTCTGACTATAAAGAGGCATGTTTCACCGTGGGCTTTACAGCGGTCCTTTCGATGTACTTCTCCATTCTGTTTTCTCCTCTTCTTTCCGTCTCTGTTTGATTTTACCGTCCGTCCCCCCTCTCCGACTCTCTCTCTGTTTGCTTTCACAGTCTAAAAAAGGAAGGCAAGGATTTAAAGCACAACCTTTTCTAAAGAACAAAAAAACAAATGCATGTTTTCTCAGGTTTCAGTGTAGTCGCAATGGTTTCATAGTATATGGTGAAAATATATACAAAGAATATAACAGAAAAAACATTATAAATTTTGTTGCTGCTTGAATCTGACAAAAACCAACAAGTGAAGAGAAACTATCCCAAAAAGTGCCAGTGAAAGGGCTGCCGCCATCCTTGTAAGAAAACCTGCTGTTTAGCTGTGACTGCGCAATGTTTTTTCAAAATAGGATATTTTATCTGAAAATAGAACTATTTATCATTAATATTAAAGCAATAGCGCATTAAAATGGTTTTGAGCGTGCTGATGACGAAGTGGATGAGCCTGTTATGGGTAAATATTAGATTTACATTTGGTGGAATTTTGTACTTTATTTATTATTACTACTACTAATAATGATGATAATGATCTCAAAGGTTGCATTGCTAAACCCAAACTGTTCTGTTTTTAATTTTTATTTTATTTCATGGCTTGTATATTATCCTTTTATATGTGCTCTTTTTGTAATAAACTTGATAAAATGGAAGTGAACCTATTTTTTGCGTGTCTTTTTTTTAACCCCTCAAAATGCAGCAGTTTTATACTTCATCCTTAGTTAAAGGTGAAGTCAGGTCATCAGGTTGTTTTATAGAGAAAAAAAAAGATATTGTACTCATAAATTTATAGCGTTTTACGTATGTGGCTAGAGATCACCCACATGCCAAAAGCAGAGAAAAAAGAGAACTGTGGGTGTACTGTAAATATATGTTTTATCAGCTTTGATGGGATCTCCTTTACCAAAGAAGTGAAAACACAAAGAAAAGAGGCAACAGCACCAGCATCTGGATATAAAGTCATCCTCCTCCTCCTCATCTCAAGTCTTATCTGCTGAACTGAAGTCAGGGCTCTAAAACATAAAAATGTATATAAACATCCTTATTTATTCCTAATATTATTCCAATTACTTATTGTCAGAAGATTAGACTGTTATCTTTCTATCTCCAGCTAGCTGACAAAAGCTAACAACAATAGCAGCTGGTTTTAAGCTAACATTATGCTAGCTAACGTTAGGCTAAAGTATCCTAAAATTCCTAAAAATTCACACTTGATTACATTCTCACACCTTATAAGAGGTTATTCACTCAGAGCGTCAGAGTTCAGCAAAGTTACATCCACTTCAAAGACTGTTTCACAGAAGCTAACAGAGGCTACCAGCAGCAAAAACTATAGTGCCACCTAATGTTCTGCATGTCCTCAACAACTCACCTTAGTATGGCTGTCATTGTTCAGACATGAGCTTCTCTGACTCAGTGACACATATTGGACTTGAAAATAGAGATAGGTGCTTCTTACTGGGCATTGACAGCTAAGGCAAACAGAAGACTGACAGCTTTTCACAAATAGGGAAAAACTCTTTCCGGATCTGGTCCAAACATTAATAGAAACATGCCGACTGACCATGTCACCATGGGGAACGGTCTAAATCTAATGTTTATGGTCTCTCTTGGCTGACTACAACATGTTTTTCCTTTGGCCACAGTATCTAGGATTATACACTTGAATCAGGGACAAAAGAACTCAGTTGACTGATTTCTGCAATCTACTGACATGTAGCGGTTAGATTGTAATTCAAAAACCCGAAGAAATCATGGAATCTCTGTGTGTCCCTATATTGTTGACTAGACATTAAAACAAGTGTTTTGGGCCAAGGAAAAAGCTATAAATATAAAATTCATACACAATTACTACTTAACAATCACTTTGACATATTTGAATGTCCCATTTGAGTCATTTATTCACCTGTTTAATGTAATGTCTAAATATCATTCTCCACAATTTGCATAGGATCATCAAAACTGAACAACAGAAGATTGGAAAATCATTGCCTGGTCTGTTGAGACTCAGTTTTTGCTGCAGAAATTCAGATGGTAGGGTCAAAATTTTGTGTAAACAACATGAAAGCATGGATCTATCCTGTGTTGTATCAGTGATTCAGGCTGATACTGGTGATGGTGTAATAGTGTGGAGGAGATTTTCTTGGCACATGTTGGGACCCTCAGTATCAACTGAGCATCATTTTAACACCACAGCCTACCTGAGTATTGATGCTGACCGTGTCCATCCCTTTATGACCATAGTGTACCAGTCTCCTTCCAGAATAATAGTGCAACAGGTCACAAAGCTCAAATCAACTCAAACTGGTTTCTTGATTCGTTGAATGAATTCACTGCACTTAAATTGTCTCCACAGTCACCGGATCTCAGTCCAATATAGCGTCTTTGCGAGTTTGTGGAACCGAATATTTGCAACAACTGTGTAATGCAATTAGGTCAATATGGATCAAAATCTCTGAGGAATATTTCGAGCATTTTGTTTGCTGTGTTTAAGGCAGCTCTGAAGGCAAAAGGAGACGACTGTAATAGCAAAGTATAACTAATGAAGTGCCCAATGAGTGTATAACCAGACTTAAGGGTAAAGTTTAGACGTACCAGCAAGTCAGAAGTGAAGCTGAAAACTGGGTGTTATAAACAAATTGGATTTATTTATTCATTTGTTCATTTTATAAAATCTGTATTACAACAAAACAATGCAAAGAATCCCTGATATTTAAAAAGAATGGCACTTTCCTTTTTCCTGACCACATTAGACATCATCATGACATGTTTTTTTTTTTTAATGTCTCAGTTCCTGAGATATAAAACTTGCTAGAAGCAGAATCTCTTTGGTCATTACTTTTAAACATAAGAGGACATGCTTGAGCTGTAGGGTTTTTTAGTATTTTGGGTAGATGGCCCTGGAGATCTTTCCATCTGCCTTCTTAGAGTCCAGCCATTTCCCGCAGAGAAAGATAGTGGTAACACCATTGGCTGTGTTGGTGACTTCCACACGATCGAGCAGCCAGCCAGGGCTGAGACCGGAGTTGTCGTGTTCTACCCGGACTTTCTGCAGCTCCCCCATGTCCAGCATTTCCACCGAGAAACGGTCTGTTTGCCCACGTTCAAAAAGGTTACGAAACTTCTGACGCAGTTGCCTGCAGCCCGAATCTCCATTGGAGCCATAGAGAGTAATGAAAACATTGGCATCTGTTCCTGCACCCTTTTCATCACCTGTGATGACGATGATCTCATATTTGACAGGTACCAGGCTTCGAGCTTTGCTTGCAAAGCTCTCGATGGTCTTTGTGCACTCAACGGTGATGAAATCGTCCCTCTTAGGAGAAAGAGGAATGAGGGAATTGCATTTGAAAATGTACCTGGAGATAATGGAGCAGAGCAGAAGGAATATAGTCTAACCATTTGAGAATATCAAGAAATTGTTTGATGGTGGAAAATAAATGAATGGCTACAGTGGGGAAGCAGCTGCCTTACTTGTTTCCCAGTTCTCTTTCGGTCACAACAACCTCCTCCACGTGCCAGTAAACCTCCCCCTTTACTTTCTTTCCATCCTTGGGTGTATGGCCCAGACAGATACCAGCAATATCACCCAAGTTCTTGGATGAAAATTCAAACCTGTCAACGTTTCCCCTAAAAAGAGAGAAGAACACGGATTTGTTGGTGAAAGTAGCTATTCCCTTAAATTGCTTTGCGTTAATTGAAATTCACATCACTGCCGGTTTGTTCTGTGTCAGAATTAATCTTTAACAGGATGGAGTATAGTCATGACATCAGAGTGCGGTGCTGGTCTGGTCTTAAGTATTTTGGATAATCATCATGAGGGCAGAGAGAGATCCAGAGGGAGAGAAAGCACATTTCTTTTTCATGCAAACAAGCTGCCGGTGACTGAGTTAATCTTGCAGCAAGTACCTACCGCAAGAACCTCTTCTTCTTTGAGGAGTTCTCCATTATAAATTCTTTTGATCGACCCTTTCTCCCTTCAAGTACAATCCAGGCATTTTCCTTGGTTTCAGCTGTGTCCCCAGTTGTGATATAAATTTCATACTCTGTCATAGAGAAAAGGAGACTCAGTTACAGTAAAATGTTGTTGCACTAAACTACAAGGGGGGATAATTCAATGCTGTGAGGTGCTAGCCTTACTGGTCTTTTCATTGAGGTCCAAGTAGTCATTGTTAGCACAGGCCAGCTCTCTCATTATCTGTCCATCATCATCGTTCTTGGCAAGCCAGCGGTCACAGGGGAAACGAAATGTTTTGTCCATGATCTCGTCCTTCACGTCAATATACTCCAAGTGCCAGCCTGGAGCAATACCTGCATGTAACAAGATGCAAAAAATACCAGTATGCAGTGCTTTCAAACTTTTCATTCTAAGAACAGTTGAGCTAAGCTGTTCACCGTGCCAGTTAGAGCAGCTGACCTGTGTTATCGTGCCAGACTCGTACTTTGGAGAGGTCTCCCATGCTGAGGATTTCTGGGAAGCGAAACGTGTCCACCTGCTTGCGTTCAAACTTGTTGGACTTGTTGCACTCTTTCAGCGCCAGTGTTCCCGTGTCCCCGTTCTCTCCAAAAATAATGATCCACACATTGGCATCAGTGCCCGCCCCTGAAGAGATGCAGCAGTTTACTATTTAGAAAATTATAATCCTCGACAATAATAAGGGATTTTTCTTGGTTTGGTTACACTTTTAAATAAACATGGGTGGAACCATGGACAGAACTTTGCTTGGATTTTAGTCTATAAAGTCACAGCTTCCCAGTCTACATGGTCACTGAATGCAATTAACTATAATAAAAATGATTTGCTGTCACTCGAGCTAGCTCTAATTATATACGTGCAAAGCAATTAAGCTATATCAAAGAGTTGTATGGCAGTAAAAAGGCTGTACAGCAATAGCAAAGCTGGGTTCTCTGACTCATACAGCGCATCTATAATCCCCCTGTGCTTTATTATTTTATCACAGTCGGTTAGATCCTGAGTGAAACCTCACTCAGCCTGCAGCATGTTTTCAGTGTCCTTGCTTAAACTCGCTTCTGTAGAGTAGGCAAGAATGTTGATCATTTAACAATCCAGCAGTTGTAATAAGAAATTATCACGCTGGCAATATTTGAGATCTGGATATTTTTAAAGTTACATGTAACATATGTAACTTATGTGACATATATTCTAATGCACACACTTGATCTTCAGTACCTCTTTATAGTATACGTGCATAGGCCCAGCTCTGCCTATGTGATGTTGTTTGTGGGTGTGTTTGCATCTATCAGCCTTGCTCATTTTTTCCTCCCAGAGCCTTAGTGGCGGTGCAAGGCTACATGTCAGCTTCCAGTAACTGACAGTGGCAGAGAGCAGCCCTTTGAAGTCGGCTCAGACTTCTTGCCATTCTGATCGTATTGATCAGCAGAGCAACTGAGCTAGATGAAAATACAGGATGAAGAAAAGATGGAGCAGCGATGTGGAGGGCTTCTGAAGAGGATCTCTTTAATTGCCACAAGGGATTCAGCCATGAATTATTCCACCTTTGCCTTTGCTTAGGAAAACACAAACCCCTGCACAAGGGCAGGCAAAATGAGGCTCTAACTCTGCATTGATCTTTGGGTAGTGACTGAAAACACGGGATGGCAGTCATACAGTAATTAGTCTCTTCCAGGCAGCAGCTCGTTTGGCTTTGATGGGGAGGGTTTCACAGGATGTTCACAGTATAGAGCCACTCGCAGGTGCTCAAATGCAGAATACTCTCTGGTGTACCCTTTGAAAGTGGTCCGAAAAACAGATGATGAGGATGTGATCCAGGAAATGCTTGACAAATTAAATGTGTCCGCTGACCACAGAGTCCTTCAGGATCCCCCGGGAAGAGCTGGAGGATGTTCCTGATGAAAGAGGATGTCTACTCTGCTCAGTCTCAGCACCCCTGAACCCAGACAATAAAGGCCAAATGGACAGGGAATGCTCATAGGCCTGTTAAGTATACTTAGAGTGCCCTCACTGACCTCACAGCTCAGACCTCAACATTTCAGTTATTATTTGGTTTTATGTTGACACATTAAGATATGTGCAATCAAAACTGGGTATTGGGACTCTTACAGAAAAAATGTGCTTCATGTTTCTAATCTTACCTATTTGCTTGTGAATAAGTAATAATTTGATATCGTCAAGCCCCTAAACATGTTCAGATCAAACAATATGACTCTTAAAGTGGCCACAACAAATATTGGCAACCTGTAACTAGTTTAGAAAACAGTGTCTGAAAGAAGCTTTTATGTTTTTCATTTCTTCTGTCACATATATCCTGTTACAATGATGGGTTCTCATATTAAACACAGACACATTTTCAAATAATTATCCAGCATATGTGCAAAATCCCTTTCATTCCCTCATCACCAAAGAGTCAGACTTTCCTGTATTTTTTAAAGTGCTTTTGAAAAATACTTTTCCTGAATTTATGAAGAGCTTTTAAAGTTAAAGTTTTTTTTGGACACTGGGCAGTCCAGTCACTATGCTTGACCTGATTATACTTGAAATTTCAGAGGAACGTTTTGTTTGTTTGTTTGAATCATTTAACATTGATCTATGACTCATTCAAACATAAAAGGACACCTTGAAGATTTCCATGTATGTTTGGACAAGTACTGCATAGTTTGAATGGGACCACAGAGCTGGGTTGAGAACCTACCTGCGACGTCACTTGTCTTGACCTGGACAATGTAGGTAGTGACCTCCACCATCACCTCCTCGTCCACCACAGCTGCCATCTCACAGATCAGTGTCCTCTTGGGTCCATGTGTCCTGGACAGCCACCCTTCATAGGTAAACACAGACACCTCCTCCGTGGTCAGGTTACGCATGATCACCTGAATGCACAGAATTAGCTTATAAATTAGCAAAGCATTTGGAAGATTGCATTATAATTATTAAAGGTAAGATTTAACAGTAATAAATGCTGCTGTGGTGTGATGTATTATAACAGGAGTATAAATATCAACCTGCAGATAAATGCAGGTAGTAATGCATTCTCTTATGATTGATATTGCCATTACTTGAACCACAGTACTAGTGTATTGAATGCTGTGTCATATTATGGCCGGATGACTACTGTGTTACCAGCAGGTACACTAATCCTGCCTCTCTGAAGGTTTTTAGTTTCTAATAACAGGAAAAAACTTCTCTGTTAGGCCAAGAATCAGCCAGACATCTATTAGCTCTCCCTTCTGCGTATTTATCTGGACAGATTACTATGCTGGCAGTCCACCTGGTGCACCATTGTGTCAGTTTCAAGGCGACGACCTGTCCATAAAGGCAGCATGTCTGCTTGTGATGCTGAACACACAAGGCTCTGTTCAGGGTCAAGTCAAGGAGATGTTCACAGCGGCTGAGACTCGGGCACGGATGGACAGGGCTTTGTATTGTTTCTGACTGCTCTGCCGCCCTACAGGCATGGTGCATTTAGTAGAGAAGACATTTGCATAGGAAATGTGTTCTACTTCATCAAAGCCTTTAGCCTGAGACTTCACACTAAATTTGGTGGTGGGAAGTGATATTATCCTCACAGAATCATTTAAAAACATCTTTCAGTACTGAGACAGTCAATTCCAATATGTTGCACTAGTATTCTGTAAATTAATTTATATATAAAATGAAACGATTTCTCTCTCGAGGCCAAACACGGTGCTCAATTGTAGCGTGTGCGTACTGTAAGAGAGAGCGTGTCCATGATTCAAGCAACAGAATAAAATGGGTCAATATGCTCACTCCAGGAGTTCTGGGCCCTGCTCTGTGTGTGTTTGTGTATGTTGTTGCCTGTGTCTTTGTGTGTGGTTGAATCATTGACCGTTCTCCTGCAGGCAGGGGTAGATGTGTGTGTGTGTGTGTGTGTGTGTGTGTGTGTGTGTGTGTGTGTGTGTGTGTGTGTGTGTGTGTGTGTATCTGTCTGTGCCATATAATAGATTGAATGATCCTGTGACCTACAGCATGTGGTGCCAGGATAAAAAAAACACAAGCCTGTGAGTGCTTTGTACTATTGATCTTGGAATGAGATAGCGATTACTCGTCTGCTTTTTATGCTGCTGGTTTTATGTTTTATGGTTGAGATCTGCAGTTTCTTCTTTATAACAAATTAGGCCTCGACAAGAACAAAAAATTCTATGCATGATATTACTAAAGAGCTCAATCTGCACACGTTCCCTTTTGCTCTAGCTGTTCCTGGTTTTTTTTCTAAACCCTTTTTACCAAATAAACATCTTCTAAATGACTGCATTGTATCTGTGTGCCTGGTGAGCCGACCTTGTCGAGAAACCAGTCGGGCCGACTGCCTGATCCATCTATCCGGAGTCGCATTTTTCTCAGTGGGGCAACGTCATCGATCTCCATGTTAAAGGTGTCCTCTTGACCTCGCTCAAACCTTTTGTTCACCACCACATAAAAGCACAAAGTTTAGAATCTTGAGTATGAATTGGTCCTCTCTTTATTTTACAGTTAGATACATGAATGAAAATAGAAAACATCGATGCTACCTGTCCTCATTCTTCTGCAGCAGCATCTCCTCTGTGCTGCCGTTGGCCCCAAAAACAGTCATGAAGATCTGGGTGTCTGTTCCCGCATTCTGCACATCTCCGGTTACCACTGTCACCTCATAGATAATCTAACATGGGAAGATTATCAGACATCAAACAACACTATCCTCCCACAAGTACATCTAAAGCTTCACTGGACGAGCACATACGAATTAATTCAGTCATTTTAAGGTTGTAAACAGCGATAAAATAAACACAAATGCAGACATTGGTTATTTAATAGCTATGCCATGAAAAGGGAGGTGACAGCCAATATTTTGGTGCTTCCAGTGTAGCAAAAGTTGTGAATATCTGGGCTAAGAATTCCTGTTCTGTGCACCAGTGAAATATAAAGGAGCTAAACCATCGTGTAGATGGATGCTGATGGTTTAGAGTGGTTGTAGGCAACTCCAGGCCTCGAGTGCCGATGTCCTGCAGGTTTTAGATGTGTCCTTGATCCAACACAGCTGATTTAAATGGCTAAATGACCTCCTCAACATGTTGTGAAGTTCTCCAGAGGCCTGGTAATTAACTAATCATTTAATTCAAGTGTGTGTATACAGGATGAGATCTAAAACCTGCAGGACACTGGCACTCGAGGCCTGGAGTTGCCCACCCCTGGTTAGAGTCCAGTTTGGCAAACACAAATCCTGATGTTGCTAGGATTTTCACATCAACTGCGGTCTTCTGTGCGTGTCAACCACCATGATGTCTGGCTAGTTGGCCAGAAGCTGCGCCTGTGTGAAAGTCAAAGTCCCATAGGACCTTCGCCATGTTGCTCCCAACTACCTCTGGAGGTGTCTCCCACCAGGACTTGTGGACTTCTCTATATGCCACACAGATGTTCATCTACACCAGGGGTGGGAAATTCCAGGCCCCAAGGGCCAGTGTCCCTGCAGGTTTTAGATGCGTCCTTGAACCAACACAGCTGATTTAAATTAGCTCCTCAACATGTCCTGAAGTTCACCAGAGGCCTGGTAACAAACTAATCATGTGATTCAGGTGTGTTGACCCAAGGTGAGATCTAAAACCTGCAGGACACCGGCCCTCAGGGCCTGGAATTGCCCACCCCTGATCTACACTATCCTAGCCACTAGGTTTTGTCTCTATGGAGCTAATGCTTAGGTCCTGCTCCTGTGCTGCCGTGATCACCATCTGTGCTGTCCTTTATGCCAGCTTTTTCTAGACACTGAAAGGATTTCTTAATTTCCACTTCTTCAGTCTGTTGATGGTAGACCCCATGGAGGGCCTTGATCTTCCTCCTCCTGTTCTTTATCACAGTCTCCCTTCAGCTGCCTGAGATGCTGTTGCTCTTCGTTTTATCCTGAATCACGGCTCTGACAGTCACTAATAATAACCCTCCTGCTTAGTAGAGCCTCAGCTTGCAAAAACCTCTGTGCAATGTGAGGTGTTTTCATGTCTTGAAATCAGTGGAAATGATGTCCTCTTGTGGACAGCTTATTATATATTATTATACATGTACTATGGTAAGTTTACTACTTTGTACTTTCTTGATGTAAATTATTCTCTTGTCTTAATTTAACTCAGTAAAACCATGATGTATGTATGTTGCCTGCAACATGGCTTTGCTTTCAATAACACGTCTACATTTACAGACCTTATGGGAGATAGAAATGGCTTCTGCATCCAGCACATTGAATACTCTAGCAGTCAACCCATCTCCTCGATCTTTGGCCAGCCAGCACTTGCAAGCAAATATATATTTGACCCCTTTGGTTGGCACAGCAACACATAGTTCATCAACCAGCCAGCAGCTCTCTGGAGTGGCCCCATCATGGCCAAGCTGCAGGAAGGAGAGAAACAATCACTGCCAGGAACGTGGGTGTATTTTTTTCTGTGTGTTTCAGTGTGTGTGTGTGTGTGAGAAGCTATGTTAGTGCACAATCTTCAGTGAAACAAATTCACCTGTCACTCACCTCAACCTTTTTGATCTCCCCCACATCTGAACCGTGGGACTCGAAGCTCTCCAGAGAGCCGGCCTCAAAGCCCTTCCTCCCATCTCGCAGGTCCAACCACAACCTATCAGTCTGGGTGTGATTAGCCCCGATAATGATGACATAAGCCCTGCTGGTGGTGCTCGCATCCCTCTCCAGTCCAGTGTAGATGGTGATGTGATAAGGTATGACTGCATAGAAAGGGCCGAGCAACTATTTGTTCATTTGATGCATTCAAGGGATTAACAACAAACACATGAGAGAGCATCAGGTGAACTAGCAGTGCAGAAGAGACTTGAGTTTTCTTACTTGGAAGATCAATTTCTTCTTCTTTCTTCTTCTTGTTCTTCTTGTTCATGTTATTGTCGACACTTTTCTGCATTAGAGCCAAGTTCTTCTTTTTGCTGGCCGAGCTCTCTCGAACTCCTTCATAACCCTGAGAAAACAGAACGGACAATTAGCGATGCAGCAGCCATATCTGCAGAGATACAGACCCAAGTCGATGCTAAGCCACTAAATTTTTTACTAAGACTTCAAAAAGGTGCTGAAATTATTTCAGGTGGTGTGCCACGAAAGAACAAAAAATGAATCCTAGTCACTTTGGTGATCAACCGCCATTCACTTTAAAGTGGACCTGTCACACTTTTCCTCGTGTTATGTAACATATACAGCAGGGCTCTGTGTTACAGTGGTAAATGTGTTTATACAGCCAAAGCTTCAAAGAATGAGATCAAGTATGTGCAAGTAATTCATATGAGCCAAACACTCATGTGAATTTCAAACTTTTCAAATTCATTAATTTTTTACTCTTGGCTCTGTTGTTGGGAGAAGATCTCCCTAATATGGTCTTCTCAGGCACACAGGTCTGGCTGTGAGCACAGAAACCCCACCCAGTTGCTGTTCTCTGTAATTGAGGGGCTGCCAATGAGAATAAAAGGGAGCTAAAATGGCTTTTATTTGGTCTGTAAATGAATTGAAGGGCAGTTATTATTTTTTTGCTATTGTAAAAACATCTAAGAATAAAAATATGGAGCTAGAAGTGACGACATTACGTTAATTGTGCTCGACTGGTGTAAGAAATAAAAGAAATCAGTATATCAAAACCTCTTTCATGTAAGAAGTAGCACTTTAGATTGTTCATGTTACCTTGACATAAAAGTATCTTTGGATGCGTCTATCCTCTCTCTTCTTGGAGAGCCAGCGTTCACATAAGAAGAGGAACACCTCTTCTGTATCAATGTCCAGCACCTCCACCTGGTCCAAGTACCAGTCAGGACTCACCATACTGTTATCATGGCGAATTTTTATTTTGAAAATCTGACCGAGGTCTACTGCCTCTATAGTGAACTTATCCACCTGGGAGACGAGAAACATTCAGGAAATAACACCAGTGTTGTGTACTTCTTTTTTGCTCTATAATCTGGAATATATATATCTACAGTGTAGGAGACAAGAATTAAAAAGGTCACAAAATTCAAGCTTTCTTACAGATCCTCTTTCAAACTTGTTGCTGTTTGTCTCCGACTTGCTCAGTTTTCTCTCCCCCGTGTCCCCCAGGTCCCCGTAAATGGTGAGGAAGACATTGGCATCAGTGCCGGCTCCATACACGTCACCTGTCATCACGGAAACTTTGTATGTGTGGGCTGTAGTGGGAGACAGTGATCACAGACAGACAGGCAGGGGATTTTGTGTGAGGCTGCTGCCAGGAAATAGATTGAAAATGAAGCAATTTTCCATCGTAGTTTGATGCTGCTGTCATAACAAAGACTTATTCGGGGGTATAAAGGACCAGAAGGGAAAACTGTCTCCAAACTAATGCTCAGAAGGGCAGATAAAAAGACAGGATGACAAATCGTTTTTGTGTTTCTAATAATGCAGCCAGCAGGTAACATACTCTCCAGAGCGTCTTCCACCTCGACTTCAGTCACTTTCAGGCTTCCATCTCTTGAAAGTTTCTCTGTGATGATGTCAGAGGGCACAAGCTCTCTCACCGTTTCTCCATCGTCCTCTGACTTGGCGAGCCACCGCTCACAGGGGAAGATCACGGTCTCTGAGCCCTACAAAGAGACGATTAAATTCTGCGGTTTAATCTGTGTGTTTGTGTCTCAGAGGAGGATCAGCAAACAGAATATTTAGACTGGCTGAGCAGCAACCCAATATGTTGAATCACAAATGAAATCACAGTGCTGCTTGACCAGCTAAGAAGACAACATCACCACCTGCTGATTAAAAACAGAACTGTTCCGTTATTAGAAGAAGAGAATCAGAGGATGTGCTCCTGAGTGCTGAAATCAATCTTGTGAATGAGGCTTTCGGGTGTGGCAGCCCAAATAAGCCCTAATAGAGTGTCAGTCCTCTGCGGGGTGAAATGTAATTCTGGGCATTTGATATACGGCTGCACAGTTTTAAAAACTTGAGTGCTGACATTTAATTTAAAAAGCAAATATGGTTCTTTTTATGTATTTAAATGTTTTAGATTCACAATTTACACACAAAACATGCAACAGTTTCATAAGATATGATCACCTGTACTAGGTTGAAGTACTCATAATATACACTCACTGGCTACTTTATTAGGTACACCTTATTAGACCCCTTTTTTGCCTCCAGAACTCCCTGAAATTTTCATGGCATAGAGTCAGGTGCTGGAAATGTTTCTCAGAGACTTTGGTCAATATAGGCATGATAAAATCACACAGTTGCTGCAGATTTGTCAGCTGCACATCCGTGATGCCGAACCCCTAATCCCACCACATCCCAAAGGACATTTGAGGACATTGGACTCATTGTAATGATCAAGAAAACAGTTTTAGATGATATGATGAGCTATCTTTCTAGAAGCAACCATCAGAAGATGGGTAAACTGTGGTCATAAAGGGGTGGACATGGTCAGCAACAATATTCAGGCAGTCTGTGGTGTTGCTCTGTGGTGCTCAGTTGATACTAAGGAGCCCACATAAAATATCTCCAACACCTTTATACCACCACTAGTCTGAACTGTTGGCACAAGGTAGGCTGGACCCATGCTTTCATATTTGTTTACCCAAATTCTGACCATATCATCTGAATGTTGTGGGAGAAATTGAGGGTCAGACAAGCCAACATTTTTCTAATGATCTATTGTCCAATAATGGTGAGCCTGTGTGAATTGTAACCTCAGTTTCCTGCTCATAGCTGACAGCAGTGGTTCCCAATTGTGCCTTTAAGGTATGCCTTCTGCATATCTTGGTTGCAACAAGTAGCTTTTTGTGTTACTGTTGCCTTTCTAACAGCTGGAAAAAGTCTGGCAATTCTCCTCTGACTCCCAGCATCAACAAGACATTTTTGCCTAGTGAATTCACTGCATATTATCTCTTGTCCAGGCCGTCCTCTGTAAACACCAAAAAGGTTAGTGCAGGAAAGCCCCAGTAGGTCAGCAGTTTCTGAAATATTCACACCAGTATATCTTGCACCAACAACCATGCCACCTTCAGAGTAATTTAAATCATCTTTCTTCCCTATTTTGATGCTCAGTTTGAACTTCAGCAGTTTACAGTCATGTCTGCATCACTAAATGCATTTGGTTGCTGCCATCTGATTGGCTGATTAGATATTTACTTTAGCAAACCAGTTGAATAGACAAACCCAACAAAGTGGCCCTGAGTATATCAAGTAGTTCAAATTACCTTCACCTCTTTCTACAGTACAATGCTACTTGCACACTTTCTGTGCTGTCAGCCATCAGTAATATTAATTCACCAATATATTACTGCAATATTCACCAAAGTTTTCTAAACTCCTATTATCAGCTACTATCATATTTTTTACTTAAGCCAGTAAAACACTTTCCCTCTGTTCATGCATTCTCCACAGACTGTACCTTTCCTTTCCTGAGGAGGCGTCTGATTTCCACTCTGTCCAGATGCCAGCCTGGGTTCACCCCACGGTTGTCATGGCCAATACGAATCTTCTCAATTACATCTCCAACATCTTCTAGCTGCACAGACAACAGAACATTTGGATAAATGGACAACTTTCAGAACTGCAGTTCATTGCTGTAAATGCACAAACACGCTCATGACTTTGCTGTTCTAGTCCCCAAAGCAGGATGAATGTATTTATTGCTTCCCTTATTTAACTTACCTCAACAATAAACATGTCCTCAGCTCCTCTCTCAAAGTACATTCTCCTCTCCCTCTTGTTGACACACAGGGACTTCTGCTGGGTGCACACTGCATCTCGGCCGTACAGGATGATGAAGACGTCTGCATCTGTACCGGCTCCAAACACGTCACTTGTGAAGATTTTGATCTCATAAGGAACGACTATGAAATGGAATAATAACCAATTAAGTTACACTTTTAATACAGTTAGAATATGGTGCACTTTTCTGCAATTTACTGTTGATTTACATGGTGTGTAAAACTCTGTTTGAAGAGGATTAGGGAAAAGTTCCCTGACGATGGCTCCATCATCCTCTCCTCTGTCCAGCCAGCGGCCGCAGGGGAAGTGTAGTTTCTGTCCCAGAGATGGGGCATCAATCTCCACCCAGTCAAGAAACCAGCCTGCTGACCCTCCCCCTTAAACATTAACAGAAAAGACTGTGATCACTTATGTAGATGTATTCGGAGTATTTCTGCATTATTCTCGGCACAGGCAGCCAGTTGGTCCTAATGTACCATTGTTGTCGTGTCCAATACGTAGCTTTTTCAGGGGTCCGAGGTTCACAGCCTCCACAGTGAACACATCAATCATACCTCGCTCAAACTTGTTCTTATGGGTCTTTGAAGCCTTCAGGTTAATAATTCCTGTGGATACAGAACACAGACTAATTATCATTTTAAACACAGAAAGCAGGCAAAAAGCGCAGCATAGTCACTTCCAAAGCTACCTGTGTCATCCTTGGTGCCATACAGGATCATAAAGACGTTAGCGTCTGTTCCTCCGTACTTCTTGTCACCAGTTTTTATCCTCACTGTGTATGTTGTTGACATGGCTGCAGGAAGAAGTAACCACATTTAATAATCTCAAGAAAATAATAATCAAGAAAAAGCTTGATATCTGACATCGGTCAGACACTTCTTTCTTCGTACGCAGTAACGTTGCTCTCACCTTTCTGTTCCAAACCAAGAGTAGCTTCAGAGTCATCTTCGTCATCATCATCTCCCTTCTTCATGAACGCCTCATCCACAGGAACAAGCTCTCTGGCAAGCTGTCCGTCATCCTCATCGACAGCCAGCCACCGTTTGCAAGGAAAAAAGTACCTAAAATATATATGCCAGGATACATAATTTTTCCATGTCAAAAAATTTGTTTAAAATATTTCCGACTCCCACTTCACACCACACAGTGGTGCTCTACCACACATGCAGAGGCTCTGTCTGCTATGTAGGATGGGGATTGTTTGTGAACCCTTTGTGTTTCTGAATTTGTGTCTAGTATGACTCAGCAAAGTGCAAATTTGCTTTCTCCATTAAGGGGTCTGTTAAACATATAAAAATCGATGTGCTGGTGACATACGTGGTGTCATCTTTGTTGTCCACAATCTCCACTCTGTCCAAAAACCAGCCGGCGCTGGCCTGGCTGTTGTCATGGCGGATCCTCAGCTTCTTCAGGGTCCCCAGGTCGACTGCAGAGATGTCGAAAACGTCCTCCTACGTCGCCCGCCAACAAGCCCGGTGACAAAGGGTCAAGAAATGCCACAGGTTAGCGGACCATGAGAACCTCATCACTTATTCATCTGATCTTTGTTTAACCCAGAAGGCTACCGAGGCCAAACATTTGTTTGATGAGAGACTTTGCCAGGAAAACAGTATCAATTACAGCAATCCTGACAATGCCAGTGGATTAAACACATCCATGACAGCATTATAAAAACATCAACATGAGATTTAGCATTTTAATAAGGCTGATTTTTAGGCCTTGGTCAGGTTGGGCTGCCTGTTTTCCCCATATACAAAGTCTCTGCAAAGCCAATGCAATATCCTTCATGGACAGACATGGTAGTGATATCCATATTCTCCTTTAACTCTTTGCAAAATGTCAATACATGAGTCAGTGTGATTCAGTTTTCTGTATATAACACTAAGTCACAATAACAGTCACCTCAAGGCTCTTTAAATTGTAAGGTAGAGATCCTATAACAATACAATGAAAATCCAAACAAACAGATGATCCCCTATGAGCACTTGGCAACAGTGGGAATGAAAAACTCCCTTTTAACAGGAGAAAAACTCCAGCTAAACCAGGCTTAGTGAGCAGGAGTCAATACCACGACTGGTTGGGGGTGAGGGGAGGAAGACAGCAAAAATCAAGAGTTAACAAATTGATTTCCTTCGGATTTTCAGCAAACCCGGGTTTACCTGGCCTTTCTCAAATTTGTTTAGGTTGTTGGATTTCTTGAGGTGTCGCTCTCCCGTGTCGCCTGTCTCTCCGTAGATGTTGATGTACACATTGGCATCTGTCCCTGCCCCCCACATCGTCCCAGTGAACACATGTATCTCATAGGAGTTCACTGTCGGAGAAACACGGTAAATCATCAGCGACATTATGAAAATGCACATGAGGGCATTTGCTTGATTTTCAGCCTCACGGGCTTCAGCAGCAGATATCAGTGAGTCAACATGACCACATTCATGCTCTACTTACTCTCCAAGTCTTCATTATCCTCAGTCAGCAGTTCAACCACAATCTCCCTGTCCTCCTCATCCCTAGCCAGCCAGCGGTTACAAGGAAAAATAAATGTCTCCACCACTTCCTGCAGCTCCTCAATTATCTCCACCTCCTCCTCCTCTTCCTTCTTCTTCTTTTTCTTATCTTTCTTCTTGTCCTTTTTGCTCGTCTCTTCTTTCTTCACCTCAACCTGCACCATAGCCATCGTCAGGCGCTTGATGTCCACAGTCTCCAGAAACCATCCATCTCCAATACCCTTCCCGTTGTGGTAGATACGTATCTTATAGATCTTACCAACATCCTGAGCCTCAATCTGGGTTGCAGACATGAAACAAAAGTCAAACCAGCAACTCAAATCTCTGACAGACGTTGACATAACCTAAGCAGTATTAATACAGACCTTAAAGATGTCAGTGGTGTCACGTTCAAAACTGTTGGAGCGACTTTTTAGAGGCAGAACTTCAGTTTTTCCTTCATATCCATAGATCTGACAGAAGACTTTGGCGTTAGTTCCACCTGCACGCACGTCACCTGTGACTACTGTCACTTCATAGTTGATCACTGTTATAGGCAAAAGGATTAAGCATTATGAGAAGCAGTGTATCTCAACCTATCACTTTAAAAATGATTAATTCTGGCTGTGCAAACTGTTTTTTGCTTTTGTGCCATTTACATTGTTCAATGTCCAACGTCTCGCTGGGATAGAGCTCCACCTCCACCTTTCCATCAGCTTCATCTTTACAGAGCCACCTGTGACTTGGGAACATGTACTGCTTTCCGTGAACCGGCACAGAGATCTGCACGCTGTCCAGAAACCACCCGGCCCGCAGTCCCTCGTTGGTGTGACCTATCAGAAGTCGGTTGATCTGCGAGCATCAGAAAGCACACAGGCAAAAAGAAACATAAATAAATGTCTTAATGTTGGTCTTTAATTACATGCAGTACAAGTCTTGCAAACTTACCTTCCCAATGTCAGAAGTTTCGAAGGTAAAGATATCCGTGCGACCTGTCTCAAAGTAGTTCCTGAGGTCATTGTCGGAGACTGCTAAAATCACCTTGCTAGTATCACCCTTCTCCCCATACAGCTTGACGAACACCTTGGAGTCCGAGCTGGCCCCGTTCACACTGCCTGTCTTGATTGCTATCTGGTAGCTGACATCTGAGGAGTAAAAACAATTGGTTTAAAAAAACTGATGTATGCCTACAAAACTGGGCTTTTTAAAATGTTCTTATGTACTCACTGAAGAGACGCAGGCCGTCTCCCGCTGGAACTAACTCACGGGCAATCTGTCCATCATCCTCATTACGGTCCAACCACCTGAAGAAAAACACACATGTAAATGTACCTCAATGGAGTAAAAACAGAATCAGAGGAGCCTTCCTACACACTTAGAAAATCCCTGGAAATGGAAATATTAAAAAGATGACATAATATTTATGTATTCATAACTTCACTGGAAGAATGATGCTATAGGACTGACAGAACCTCTGAAGCCACTGAACAATAAGAAGAGGAAAGAAGAGGAAACAGACGGAATATGATATTAACTGACTTACATTTTAACGGTTACATTTTCCAGATTAAAATCCCAATCATTAACTTAATAATTACAAAACATTTAAGTGGCCTAACATTATTCATGTAACAATTTCCACACTGAAAGTGGGAATCAATTTTCCCTGACTGGCAAATCAAACAGACAGGAGGAGGTAACACTGCACCTCAGCCTTGTGGTTTTGGCACCACTATTAGAAGCACAGAGCTGGCCACATTCATTTAGTCTCCATTTGTAATGGCACACTCGTCCATCAGCTGCCTAACTATTTGCACGCAAGCCACTGGAGAGCTAGTGAAGGTAAGAGCGGTCAATTTACAACACTTAAGAGAGATTTCGAGCTGGTGGGAGGATTTTGTCTGACTGGATTCTGTCTGTGTTGGTTTCAGAAGAAAGTGGACACTACAAAATGTATGCAATTTCTGTATATAAAACATATATAAATATGTATGTAATATACAAAATAAAAAATTTTAAGCTTCTTGTAAAAAGAATGACATCCATCCATCCTCTTATTCAATTCAATGTCGCCGGGGGGGCTGGAACCTATCCCAGCTGACTTTGTCAGAGAGGTAAGGTACACCCTGGATAGGTCGCCAGTCTGTCGCAGAGCTAACACATAGAGACAAACAACCATTTGCACTCACATTCACACCTATGGGCAATTTAGATTTACCAGTTAGCCTAACCCCACTAACTGCATGTCTTTGGACTGTGGGAGGAAGCCGGAGTACCGGAGAGGATCCACTGAAGAATCTGAAGATGCTAATTTAACTGGGACTGACCAGGATGAACACGATTAGAAATTAGTATATCTCAGGGTGTCAGGTTGAGTAGTTTGGAGGCAAAGCGAGGAGGGATAGTGGGTATACTGGACATACGTTGAATACGGAGCGGCCAAGCAGGAGCGAAAGAGGAAAACTACAGAGGAGGTTCAGAGATGTAGTGAAGAAGGACGTGTAGCGGGTTGATGTACCAGAGGAAGATGGGAGGGATAGGGTGAGTTGGAGGCAGATGGTCCTCTGTGGTGAGCCCTAAAGGGAACAGCCGAAAAGAGAAGATGACTGTATGCTAACTAAAGCTCCAGCCAACGATTGGTTAACTTAACCTAGCATTAAAACAGGAAACAGGAGAAAACTGCTAGGGCACTGTCCAAGGTTCAAACCTGAGGAGTTCTGTTAAGTGATTTTTAATAGAGTCAAGCATCCTGCTGCTCCTAGTGCTTTTAGTTTAAGATTTAGCATATAGTGGCAATGAAATTAATAATCTACCTCGTGCATGTTAGGATGCCTGGGTCGTTGACCCAGGGTTTTTTGAGTTTATTATATTATTTAATATTTCTAGTCTTTGGGTTTTCGTTAGAGTCATGTCTTATGGTTTGTCTCTGTGTAATCCTTAGTTGCTGTCTCCTCTGTCCGCTATATCCCCGTGTCCAGTCAGTGTCTGTGTCTGCCCTGGTCCCACATCTCTGTTCCCTCTGTAGTGCCTGCATGTGAGTCTGTGTCTTTTGTTCAGTCTGTGTTATGTGTTTCCTGTTTTACTTTGAAGGTCTCTGTCTTATCTCAGTGTGTTCAGTTTACGCTTCCTTGTCTCGTCAGTTCTGATTTGCCCCAGCTGTGTTTCCCTCCTGTTGTCCATTCCCTGATTGCTCCCTCTATGTATTTAAGCCCTGTGTTTCAGTTTGTCATTGTCGCGATCTACTGTTTATTTAGCTGTGTGTTTTTTCTATCCTCCGGTGTAAGTTTATTTTGATATTTCCAGTTATGTTATATTTGAGTTTAACATTAAAGCAGTTTTGAGTTCAAGTTTTGTCTCCGGAGTCTGCCCTTTGGGTCCTTCTCCTGCCTGCACACAGCCATTACATAACAGTGCAAAGAAACCGTGTCTGTGAGAGCATTTGAGTTATTTGGAAACTATTGTCTTGCCTGTAACAAGGAAATTCAATGGCCATACTCTCTGGCTGGCCTTCCTCCCTGACCATCACCTTATCGAGGTACCAACCACAGCCTCCACCACGGCCGTCATGACCCACACGGACCCTGCGCACCTGGCCCAAGGATACGGACTCAATGAGAAACTCATCGTGCTGAGGGAAGAGAAAGAGACAGCCATGTAAAGATGCTTGCTGTGCATTTCACACATATTTACTTAATTATTGGGTTTATTCTTGTTTATTAATACACTCACGTTTCCCTTTTCAAATTTGTTAACGTTGTTTTTGCTCATAATCATGAGTCGATCCCCCGTGTCACCTAGGTCACCAATAACATTGAGGAAGACGGTGGCATCGGTGCCACTGCCACTGACATTTCCTGTGCAGATGGTGACTCTGTACTTAATCACTGAAGAAACAAAGACAGAGTAAAGGAGCTACATTCACTCAAGACATACTGTTTGTAATTGACTGTGAACATGGAGTCTGAACATCTGCAGAGTGTTCTGCAGAGCCCTCTTACAGGGCAGCGGCTCATCGATAAGTACTGCTGTCGCTGGAAGCTCTCTGACAATCTCATTGTCATCCTCGTTGATGTCCAGCCAACGGCCGCATTCAAAAGAATATTTCTCCATGGTTAGCGTCTTGAGCAAGGTGACCTGCAGAAAATCATAATTTGGTTCATAATATTCCTTTCAAACAGGACTGCAGCAATGACAGCATCTACACTGCTCAAAAAAAGAAATAAATAAAGGAATGCTTTGAAAACACATCAAAGGGAAACAAAAGTCTTGCTGGATATCTATACTGATATGGCCCTGTCCAGCTCTTCTAGAGTCCCTGTCTCTTCCTTGCTCTTGAGGCTGTGCTGGGAGACACAGCAAACCTTCTCCCAATGGCATGCATTGATGTGCCATCCTGGATGAGATGGACGCCTTGTGCAACCTCTGTAGGATCCAGGTATGACCTCATGCTAACAGCAGCGACACTGAACCTAGCCAATGCAAAATTAGTGAAGAAACAGCCAGAAAAGATGAGGAGGAAAAATGTCAACCTCTCCAAATGTTAATTTCATTAACACCAAAACAGCTGAAGCTGATTGTCACGGTCCCCGTGTCTCTCTGGTTGGCTCACGCTGGCTACAGGTTTTGTTGTTGTTGTTCTTTTTTGTTTTCTTTGTCTCTCCTTCTCCTCTCTACCTGGGTGGAGCTTGTTACGGGCTCTCGCTCTTGGCCCATGCACCTGTGTGATTGTCTCCACCTGCTGTTGATCTGACTGATTTCCCCAGCTGCTATTTAAGGCAGTGGCACAGAGCAGCTCACCGCTGGAACGTTGAACCTCCTGAGTTCGTGCTCTCGGCATTATCAGAAGAATCCCCTGTATGTATTTTGTTGTGGAACTAACGTTGAATTCTGTGTGTAGATATCCCTCTTCTGGACCAAATCACGGGACCTGCCCGGGTGTGGCAGCGTGTGTGGAGTTTTGGAGCGAGTGCGGCTGAAGAGGAGTGCGTGTGTGCGGAGGAGCTGTGGTGGTGACTGTGTGGAAGAGGAAGCGTGTGTGTGGATTCCGAACCCCCCCCCCCCCTTCTCTCCCTGGAGCCCTGGACCCCCCCTCCCAACTCACTGTACATATATATATATATATATATATATATATATAGCACTGAGGTGATCCCTGTTGTAAATAAATAATCTCCTTTTGTTCTCAAAGAAAGAACTGTCTGCGCGTGAGTCCGTCCAGTAGCCATGACACTGATGAGATCGGCTTCAAGATACATTGTTTACTATTTCAACACATAATAGCATGCTAGCATTTGTCCGATAAAGTTGAAGATATAAAGTTAAAGCAATCTTTAAGGTTTCACTTAATAGTTGTCAAAGCACGGGAATCAACAAAGTCCAAAGGCAAACATTCCCAAACAATTGATGAGATAGTTGAACTGGTCCAAAGACTTCAACATCCACAGTACAAGTAACACTTGCTCAGTGCCAGATTCAATGCTCAAAGGTGACCCTGTACAACAGACTTAACAGCTTATACTGACAATTCAGACAGACAGAGCAACGAGTTTCACCTTTCCTAAATGCCAGCCAGCGAATGGATGTCTCTTCTCGTGCCAGATCCGCAGTTTCAGCAGTCTCCCAATGTCTGGCATTTCAATCTACAATTATCCCCAAATGTAAAATAACAATGGATAGTTTAGGAAAAAAGTTTCTTTGACAGACTTTATGATTATTGTGCTAAATGACAATAGATGAAGCTGTTTTATTCACCTTATCAGGTGAACTCAAGACTTACCATAAATTTATCAACCTGGCCTTGTTCAAAACTGTCCGAGTTGTTCTCTAGTTTCATTTCATCAGACTTGCCCTTCTCTCCATAGATCTGCAGAAATACCTGGGCATCTGTCCCTGACCCTTTTACATCTGAGGTCCAAATCCACAGCGACCATGGGTACTCTAAATGGAAACAGTAAGTGTGACACTAAAGTACATATAGAAGATTTATGTTTTGATGTTTTATTTGCTGAGTAAAGCAGAATGAAGACACCCACTCATCTGTTTTTTCTGCCTGAGAGAGACCATCTCATACAGCTCCCTCTCAATCAGCCCATCTCCCTCATCCTCATCCAGCCACATCCCACACGGAAACGTCTGCTCTATCCCCGTGAACGGACAGTATATAACCACCTGGATGAGAAATGGTTGATGGATGTATGACACTTTGAGAAGTGATCTGTTCATACTTAAGAAAAAGAAAAAAAAATACCTTTTCACAGTACCATCCAGCACCAACTGCGCCATTGTCGTGCCCGATGGTGACCCTGCTGAGTGGGCTCATCAGTTCACAGATCTCCACATTGAAGATGTCGATGAGACCGCGCTCAAAAGCCCCACCTTCAAGGAAGACTTTGCCGCTGTTTTTTATGCCCTTAGCTCCATGCATCACCATGTGGATCTTAGAGTTGGTCCCCGCACCCCTCACGTTTCCAGTCATCACTTGGACATTGTACACAATTCCTAAGGAGCGACAGGAAAATGCACGACACATTTTTGGTCCAAAGTGTTAACACTGAAATCAACATTGGCATCATCATCATCCACACCAATAGTCTCTTCTAGCTCCTGATGTCCTCTTGACTCATTTAGTAGCTAAATGCTCCACTACATTGACTAAGCACCCAGTGTCACACCTGAGAAAATAATGTGCAGTACATTTTTTTTAGAGCTATAAACTCTTTATAAACTCTGCTTTGAAAAAAGCAGGTGAAACTGGTATATTTTACTGTTCATATAGGTCCACCACTAACAGTGTTCCCTTTAAAAGTTTCTCAGGAGTTTATGGTTTGTTTGTTTTTTTTTCTTTATTCCTACAGTGGCATCAAACAGTAAGGTGAGTCAACTCTAAGGGTTCAGGACATAATGAAAACAATCTGGTCTTTAGCAAGTCTTAAATTCAGGCCAGCACAATCAAATGATCATCCAAACATGGCATATTACACAGTGTCATTACTTATTTTTTAAGGGGAAAAAAGCCAAAATGCAGTCCACCATTACTGCTTCGATTAGGATTAGGAGGGTGATGAAATGCACTTGATTTATTGATCATTAGCTATTGTGATCACGTCTATAAGAGCAGAGGTTTAGTCAGTGTGCTGGTCAGCAACAGTGAAGGGTGTGTTAACACAAAGCCAAGGAGGAAAGACATTAGCAACGATCTTAAAGAATCAGTTGTTGCTGTTTAGCTGGGTATTTATGAATAATTTAAAGCCCATCATTCGACAGTGGGAAAGATTATTCACAAATAGAAAGACAGTTGCCAGGTGGAAATTACAGTAAAAATCCCCTCTTGGTAAGACTGCTGTGCTCAGAGAAACAGCAGAAACCCAAGAGCTACATCACAGACTCTGCAGACCTCAGTTAGCATGTTAAATATTTAAAACTAAACAAGTATTGTTTGTTTGAAGAGGCTGTCAGGAGAAAGTATTTTCTCTCTAAAAAGAATATGACAGCATAGTGAAGGTTTACAAAGTAGCATCTGAACAAACCACAAAACCTCTGGTACAATGTTCTCTCGAGACCAAAGTGAAGCTGTTTGGCGTTAATGCACAGAGGCACGTTTGGCAAAAACCAAACACAGCAGATCAGCGCAGATGCCTCCTACCAACTGCCAAACACGGTGGTGGAAGGTTCATGATTTGGGTTTGTTTTTGCAGCTACAGGACCTGAACACTTTGTACTCATGGAGTTGATTGTAAACTCATCTATACACCAAAGAATCCTATAGTCTCATGTGAAGCCATCTGTCTAAGAGCTAAAGCCTGGCTGAAACTGTGTCATGCAATAAGGGAAAGATTCCAAGCAGAACAGCAAATGTAAAACAGAATAGCTAAAAAGAAAAAACTGGTAAGACCTGCTAAGGACTAGATCACTTTTTATTATGTCCTGATATGTAAAATCTGAAAATGGACATAGTGTCTACTGTCTTTTTCTACTCTTTTCCACAGCATGTCTTTTAACCTGTTTTCCTTCTCTCACCCCAACTGGTCGCAGCAGATGCCCACCCCTCTGTATGTGGTTCTGCTGAGGGTTGCTTCCTGTTAAAAGAGTTTTTCCTTCCCACTGTCGCCAAAGTGCTTGCTCATAGGGGGTCATATGATTGTGGGGGTTTTCTCTGTATGTATTATTGTAGGGTCTACTTTACGATATAAAGCGCCTTGAGGCGACTGTCGTTGTGATGTGGAGCTGTGTAAATAAAATTGAATTGAATTTTTGCCATGACTGTTTACATGCTCTCCAATGTGAATTAATTTTCGTAGAATTTCAATATTTGACCTAAAAAACCTCTACATGGAAATAGAAATACTTGACACAACATTGTCAGCATTTGCAGTTTTAACAGGGCTGTTAAAAATTCTTCAATTTTAAAGATGTTACGAATTTGAAAAACTGGCCTTCTAGCCAACTGTCTCCACAGACTTTGAGCTTTATTATTAGCTTTATTATATATTTATTAGTTTAAACTATTTGCAATTTCAGTTACCCTCGAAAAATTGGTTCCAACAGTTTTTTTTTCTCACCCATTGGCTGCGTGGATCCAACCAACACATCTCTCTGTATTTTGCCATCACCTTCATCCAAGGCAAACCAGTTATACACCGGGAATTCGTACAATTCTTTGTTACCCATGTCATCTATTACCACCTACACAGGAACATTACACACTATCATCAGCGTTTTATATATATATCTGTACACATCTGAGCAGATTGCGTATGCTGGTTTACATGCCTTATCCAGAAACCATCCAGCTGAGGAGCCTCTGTTGTTGTGACCTATAGTGATTTTCTTCAGCCTCCCGAGGTTTGGGGCCTCTATTGTAAACTTGTCCTCTGACCCACGTTCAAAGTTGTCTTTGTCACTGTCCAGTCTTCTCTCCCCTTTGATGATAAACACACAGTTTATCGCAAACACACACACACAATAATCACGTATGTCATTGCAAATCTTACCAGTGATTATGGTTTAATGTACCAAATGTTGAACACTTTCTGGCTTTAGCTTAATAACTATGAAGATTTCACACAGTTACTTCTGCTTGTGTAACTGTAAATTTACAGTATTATCTTTCAAATTTTATTACTTTGTACAGCTTTACATTTTTTTGTCAACTATATTAAAAAAAACCTTCGTTCCCACCCTACCTGTGTCACCGTTCTCTCCAAAAATATTCAGGAAGACATCAGCATCGGTTCCACTTCCCTTCATATCAGCAGTAAACACGCTCACTATATATTTATTCACTGCAGAACATGGAACATAAAACAAGTCAAGCAATCTGAATGGTATGTAAGTAGCACATAGCAGTCTCTTTACACTCAGATGGCTTCCATTTTAAATATTCATGACAGTGCGTGTCTGTTCATTACAGTTATATTGCTGTGACCACTCCCTCACCGCACAGCACCCTTGTGTCTTTGCGTTCACAGTGCTTTGCTTGATTGGCTACAGTCGCTTAAATGCTAGATCACGTTGCCACAGAGGACACATGGGCTGTACCTGAGGATTACTCTCTAGTGGAATTCAATGACAGCCTGAAACTCTATCTAAAACACTAAGCTATCGAGCACTGGTTGTGTGCAACTGGCCAGACACATGGCTCTAACACATAAAAACAAATGCCTGAACATCAGACGTAGTTCTCATTTAGAAAAATAGATATTTATAAATATAAATATTTAAAATGATTGTCCACTTTGAGTGGTAGAGACCAGAGTGCTTTCTAGAGGCATTACATAATATTTGGCTTTTAGACATCTTCTTACAAGAGTCAACCATTTCTAATCTCCGGGGTTTCTCTGACATGTGGAGAAGGTATTTAGGACTGTTATTTTGTTTTAACCTCTGTGAACATTTTGGTCTGCTTATTATTACAGGTTTGTCCCGGATTGACCTACATTTCGGGACGTCCATGGGGTTCATGCTGCCCAGCAGGTCCCTGACAAACAGGTTGTCGCCCTCCTCCCGACTCAGCCAGTTGTTGCAGGCAAAATAAAAGCGCAGATGGGGTCGGTTCATGTCAGTCACCACCACTCTATCCAAGAACCAGCTGGCACTCATCCCTGTGTTGTCGTGCTCGATCCTGAGGAAATCAGCAGATTCAGAGAGAGACACGAATGCAGCCTGGAGGTAATATCAGATGAGAGCCTCACATCTCATTTGTTTTTTTTATTTTAAATGTCTGTTTGAATGTCTTCAGTTTTTAATACTATACAACAATGGTTGTTGTGTTTACGTATTGCAGCTCACACTATCAGACACTGAAAATGAATACGATGGGGTAGAATAACAAAATGAATAATGCACTCCCATGTCAAATCTAGAAATCTACACTATGTAGATAAAAATACCAAGCCACCTACACATTACAACAACGGGAGCTGCTTATCCATAGAAACACATGGTGTGAAGCTCCTGGTGCACAATTTTTGTGCTGATGTTATTGCCACAGGAGGTTTAGAGCTCTGCTGTTATTGAACAACATTGGTAACTAACCATCTCAGCATCTGGTCAGTGCTCTGTGTGTGGCTTATATAGTGAGTCACAAACAACAATGACAGGACAGGTTAAAAGTTTTACACTTTTACTGCTGTTTATGTTTGGTTTGCTAACTCAAGATTGGTGGAGCTGCTCAGACTTTCCAAGTAGGAAATCTGAGATGAAGGGGTGTCTCAAATTGAAACTATAACTGGGAACTTGGAAATGTCGACGTCTGATTTAACCTGGAATGCGGCATTAGTTAGTGACTTCCTTTGTCTCGGGATCCTTGATTAGTTTCAGCTTATGGTTCCTATCTCCCCGATTATCTCTTCTGTGTATTTAAAGCCTCAGTTTGCTTGTGTTCCTTGTTGTGTTGTCCTATCGCCTGCTGGTCTACATCCAGCATGTTTCCTGGATTTATTATCTTTGTAGTTTGGGCTTGTCTTTGTTTTGTTTTGTTTTTTTAATCTGTAGATCTTTATTGGCCAAATAAACAGCTTACTTGTGTTGATCTTTGCCTCCCTGTGTATTTGCATTTGGGTCCCCACCTCAGCCCACTTCAATATATATGACAGCACTTTCATTACAGTAAGGATTCACACTGCCCTGGCAATGTCTACAACAGAAGAAGCTTTATTAAGTTCTAGTTTGGCCAAATAATCCCCGCACATAATCTCCTTACCATTTTAGCTTTTTCCAGAGTTTTGAATTGTATTGCTTTTTTCTACAGCAAATGTTGAATTATTCACATGCAATTTGAGTAGCCCTTAGAATTTTAAGTTCTTCTTAAAATGTCTTAAGCTGATTTGCCTTGACCTTGAAAAAAAAAAGCAAATAGGTGGACCTTGACTGAGGATTGTCTCCACAACAGGTAAGAAAACTGTGTCTGGCATGCTAGAAAAAGAAATAGAAACTCTTGCAAAGTTTTAAATCACAATGCAACATTATTCTTTTAGCAATTCCTCACAATTCAGCATGTTTAAATCTTGGGGCCTGTTTTCAGAGGTCATGTCTTGTGGCTGCGATGTAACTCTGTGTCTTTCTCTCTAGAGGAGATAAACTTCACACAGCAGATGGGGCTTAACCTTCTGTCACTGGATGAAATCCTTTGATGGCCCGCCGCACAGCGAGAAATGTTCCTGTGGGGTCCTCTTAGTAAGCTGCTGTTATGCTGTGTGAGGAATGCTTAACTATGAAGCAGAAATTGTGATGTTGTCAGTGACCTGTAGCTGTGCATTCTGGGTATTTAATCCAGACACAGTAATGGGGTATTTAAAGCGCAGTGCATACATGTGAGTTTTTATACGAGTTATCACAGTCGACTATTAGCGATACACTACCTCAGTTTCTTTAGAGGCCCCACGTTGTGTGTTTTGATACGGAAAACATCCGTCTTATTCTTCTCAAATGCAGTCCGGCTTCTGGAAAATGTCAAAATGTGAATAATATCAGTACAATGCTCTGAATGTCCCAGTCTAGAGACCCAGAGACACGTGAACTAAACTCTGGAACAGTAAATCGTATCCCCCTTAATGACGCAGATTTAGGGTACCCTGGTTGTCTCGTGGCAGTGGTATAATCTGAAACCTTCACCTCTCCTGCTTCCTCCTCAAGTACATTTACCCCCTCCCGGAGTTGAACCAGGCCCATGAGTACACCAGACCCCCCTCTGCCCAACACCGTGAATCAGACACCCTCTTTTCCATTAACAGAGAATACCTGCCTTTGTGTCTGACCCATATCTCCATCTGTTCTCATCTTCCTGCAACATTCAGCGGACAGACAATGCCAAGGCTCACAAAATAAGGTGCACAGTGTCATCATACTGCAACAAACTGCCAAGATTGAAATACTGTACAACACACATGAATACATGCCCTCATTCTCAATGTCAAATCACCTGCAAGAGAATGATGGGGAGAAACTGATTATCCGGTGGAGGGGTGGAGAAAACTCACAGCAAACTTTGGAATTCATGCAATTTGAACGTGTTTTATAATTACACTGAATTTCCAAAGAGTTGCATTTTTAATCTGCCTCACTGATCAGTAGGGCAAATATTCTCGGAGACATAGCAACCCTCCCTTACCTGTATCATGCTGTTAACGTTTCCAGTGACGATAACACAATACAGGCAGGACCTAACTTATATTGGAGTAAGGTGAAACTCCTTACAATGCAGTTTGTTTAATATGTCACCAAAAGGGGCTCCTGAACATCTGTGTGTGTGTGTGTGTGTGTGTGTGTGTGTGTGTGTGTGTGTGTGTAGGTGTGTGTGTGTGTGTGTAGCTCATCAGCTGAGCAACACTACAGTCACACAGCAGATAGACAGTAAATGCAAAGGATGTGGACGCTGTCTGAAGTGGATGAGCGAGACCACCACAAGGTGTGGGTGACATGGTCCAGAGTGGCTGACAGTAACATGGTATATCCGTTACGCTTCACAGGTAGTCCTATCTGTCAATCAATGTGTGTAGAGATAAAGGAAGCCTGCTGCTAAGATCCCCTGAGAGTCATTTGATCGTCCCCAGAAATGACATCGTGGTCTACTTTCATTTATCTCTAAATGGAAATGAAGACCAGCCATGTCACATAGTTCCTCCTTACTCCAGATATCCTGTGTCCAACACTTAATGCACTGTATATAAGAGACATTCCCATTTACCAACAAACCTCTGCTCTGTTGTCTGACGTCAAAGAATTTGCTGGTTAATACCTTTTTTTAATGGCTGGTGTGCAAACTCATTTTATCTTGCATCACTGGTTCTTTGGACATCAGGTTTTGATGTTAAACAGGAATTCTCTTACATACAGTGTGATATTGACAATACAAGCCAACACAAGGACAGGATCATAAGCATCATTTTACAGTTTGATTAAATAAAAAATACCTCTTTTCTGTGCTGAAGGAATGGAGAAGAATAGAAAAGATTAAAAAGTCAACAGCTGACATTGAAAAGGTGCTAAACTGGCATAACTTAAACTGAAATGGTGAAACAGAGCTCAGTAAGTCACTTAGATCTGATTTAAACAAACAAAAAAAAAGCATATTCATCAAACGAATTCAAGAACACCACCAAAACCCCTTTTAAACTCACTTGCTTGCCAGGTGGACCTTGGGCGTGACGCCAAAGTCTCCAAAAAGGGTAACAAATACATTAGCATCTGTCCCAGCTCCTTTAACATCACCAGTGACAGTAACTACCTCATACACTGGAAGAGAGAGGAGAAGGGAGAATAGAATAAAAGGGAAAATACAATCTGAAATACAGTCACAAATTACATTATATCTAATACAAAAACTTAATGAATAATCACTTGAACCAAAGGACGAACACAAAGTCACATCCTCAGTGTCCAATAATCTATAAACATTATGGAGCATTATGTTTCCTTCCATGCACAGTTGCCAGGGAATTCAATGCGGCGAAACTGCAACGAATCCATGTCTGGCATTATACACCAGCCAATCCTCTCTCACATTTCATCCGTCTGTAAAATCTACCTGAGGTGGTGACATTCACATCATTTGAATGGAGGAGAAGAGAGGATGAATCAAACTAAGAAAAAAATCAAGGCGTGCAGAAAATAAATTCTTTTGACTGCTGATCGCTCGACTTCTACTCAAGAAACACCCTTTCAATTTGTGGGTTATCATGAAGTACGGCACGGGATAAGTGTTGGCAGCATTTAAGTTCCCTCTGTTTTACATTCATATTCATTAGCAGATCAAAATAACTATTTTCCTAAAAGTAATACTTTGGTTTAATCCATGACGAAAGTTTTAGTGTTTTGGATCTTTAGGGTAACAATCTAAACAAAAATCTGCTGTTTTAGAGAAGATTTCAAAAGGATGTTTATTCTGTTACAGACTATAAAATGGTAACACTTTGGTCCAGCAACGTTAAAGTATCAAATGGATTTCTTCTGTTTTGATTTCATTTGAAAGTATTGGTCTTTGAGATGAAAGTCTACTGACCCAGGGATGAAACAACCAGTATAAAGTATGCCATACATAGTGCGGGAATGAGAAGCACCACTAACCCTTTCTAATATGTGTGTAACATTTTGAAAAAGTTCCTAGCCTTATCATCTATTTTGTAAATGAGTGGCTCATTAAATGTGATAGATTTGGAGAAGTTTATATATATTTGGCTTTATCCATCTCCCTCATAGCTGTGGAGGAATTTTGTCCCACTTTTCTTTACACGGTTGCTTCACTCCATTGATGTTTGTGGACATTTGTTTATGCTTTCTTATGGTCCAGCATCTCAATCAGGTTGATGTCTGGACTTTAAGTGAGCCATTGTAATACCTTAACTCGTTTCTTTTTCAGTCAGTCTGTTGGGCAAAGCTTTAGCTGTCCAATAGATGACCTAATATTTGACTAGGGATGGTTATCGTTTAGGTTTTATCATATGAGTACCAAACCGGTACTTTTGAAACGGTGCCAGTGCTTAAATGGTGCTTGAACCGGTCCTTAAAGAATGGAGAACAGACACTTTGTCCAAAAACCTCTCATGTTTAGCTGTTTTTTTGTAAAACGATAACAATGTTAGACTTTTCTGCAGCTATAGGGCATATATGGCATCACTCTTGGCTGGAAGCAGTGCTTAATCAATGGGACAAAACACAAACTTTGTCCAAAAACCTCTCATGTTTAACTGTTTGAAGGGAGTGAAGGGAGTATCTGCCATCAAACAAGAAGACAGTCATGTAACTACAACGGTGTTTGCTAGTTCACCTTACGTGCATTAATTTAATAACGTGGTTAGCCTACTCAAGGTAAATTACACAGGGACAACATTAAGCTACTCACGCAGAGAAGAACGGCTGCTGCTGCCATCATCATCCATCATCATTTCTGCTACACTGGCAGGGCTAGGGGCCAGGACTCTCCTCTTCGGGTTTTTGGGGGATGTTGCAAACTCCGGGTCCGATAACAGACCACACCCACAGTAGATGTGCTAGATGTGAGGTCTTGCAGCAAGGTATCAAATACAGCGCATTTCTCGGCTTTTAAAAAAACGCTATGCGTCGCCAGGTGTTTCATCAGATTCGAGGTGTTACCTCCTTTCCACAGTATCACCTTAAAGCACTTGTTGCAGGCTGTTGAGTTTGCATCTTTTGCTGTGAAGTACAGCCAGACTTTGACCGCTTTGCCTTGGGCATTTTTAATCTGTAGCTCTGCTCTAAAAGAACGTATGTACCTGGGCCCGCCTACTACGCTCGCAAAGGTAAAATGATTGGCTAGAATCCAAAGTGTATGACATCTCAGGGGAAAAAAGAACCGAAATAAAGCACCCAAATATGCGCTGCTTTTCGGTCTGGTTACTACCGTTTATGTCAGAATGGCACCGGTACCCATCCCTATATTTGACTGTAGAATACTTTGATATACAGAGGGGTTCATGGTTGACTCAAAGACTGCATGGTGCCAAGGTCCTACAGCTGCAGAAGGAGCCCAAATGATCACCCCTCCACCACCATGCTTCACAGTTGGTTTGAGGTGTTTGTGCTTATATGCTGTGTTTGGTTTTTGCCATAAACGGTGCGATTAATTATGACCACTTTGGTCTCCAAAGGACATTGTTATAGAAGTTCTTTGGTTCGTTCAGATGCAACGTTGCAAACCTAAGCTGTGCTGCCATGTTGGTTAGACGGAAGAATCTTTCTCCTGGCAAACCTTCCAAACAAGCCATACATGTTCAGTCTTTTTGTACTTGAGCTGTCATGAAATTTAACATTTAAATTTAAACCGTGGCCTGCAGAATCTGGAATGATAGCATTATGTTAGCACACAACACATCTACATGCTCCAGAACAGCAAAATGCAAAAATGTCTGCGTTTATAGAGGTACTCAGACTACATACACATGAGATAGTAAAGTGACTGGTTCTTAACTCTTTTCTACATTTTCATATGACAGGCCTAATTCACCCAAGCACTTTGTTATGCTTTGTATCTAACATTCACACTCTTACGGATGATTATTACGTTGCCCCTACTGAGGCATCCAGGGATAAAATGAGATGATCTGTCCTATCTCCTGAGCTACAGCTGGAGTTAGTGGATAAGGAGCTGTTTCGAGAATGTCCTGCTGCCTCTGCAGGGTACCTACTGTCTCTTTCCTTTGCACCAAAGCAGATAAAACAAATTCATAATGGTTAGTGCTTTCTAACTGGTTGGATTGATATCCCTGAAATTAAGTGGCTTTGTGTTATCGAGCGTTCCCTTAATTTTACGTTTTTTTTTTACTATATAGGACTACAAAACTAGACTAAAGTGAATCTGACATATATGCTGCAGGGTGTCCACTGTTCTAGGTAAATGTTAAAAATGCCAGTTTGAGGTGTCATATTAAATAAAACTAAATACTAAGGATAAATACATAAGAAGGCTAGACAGCAAGAGAATATCTTAAACCTTCTAGAAGATGGAGAGAGGAAATGTACAGATCTGATAAAGGAGCAATTTGATCAAAGTCAATCTGACACCTAATTAACAGTGAGGCAAGCTATTAAAACCAGCTTAAGGAGAAAGAGAGACACCTGATAAAATCAGATAGACAGTGGCCTGGTAAAACTCAACCATGATAATCTCCTTGGAGTGTCAGAAACCTGAGTGGGTCAGTTAGGTAACAAAGATGTTCTCACTGTAGAGGTGTATCACAGCTACAAATACTTAATGTTCCTTTTATAATCTGCAAGATGATCAAGAGCTTCAAGTAAATCATTAACTATATAAAGTCAGTTTTATGGAGGTGTTTATGTGGAAACACATAAATAATGTAATTGAATGTAATAGACAAATTATGATGAAACAAAACAAAACTTCTTTTGGGGCAAAAGTACTAAATCTGTGCCTTTCCCAAGGTTTTTTGAATATATATCCAGCAAGATATATATGGAAAAAAGTGCTTGTGCATGTGTATAAGTGTTTGTGCGTTTGTGTCTGGAGCACTAAAGCACAGTAAAAAAGCATTATATAAGAGCCAGTCCATTTACCATTTAGGAATCTGCTCAATTCTTCATTCTGCAAATAGCTTCCACTGTAAAAAGCTCACAAGAAGGACAAGAAGGAATAAAGGGGCTTTTGAGCTTGACCTTTTGAACTATGACGCCATCTAATTAATTTCTCTCACTGGATGCACACAAAGAACATTGTGTTAGGATATTCATGATGACTGATAAACTGCGATAAATATTCTAGTAAGCATGTTTTATATTGGGTTATTTCATCAGCAGTACTCGTGAAAAGGCATTTGTAACCTAATCCTACTAACTGCATGTCTTTGGACTGCAGAAGGAAACTGGAGTACCCATGCAAACATTGGAAGAACATGCAAACTTCACACAGAAAAGCTTCAGCCAGATTATGAATTTGAACGCTGGACCACTTTACCCTGAGGCACGCTACCCGCCTGGTTTTTGTTTTTAGCTAAACTGACAGAAATTTCTTTATCATCATCTTGTCCCCAACTGGTAACAGCAGATGGCCACCCCTCCCTGAGCCTGGTTCTCCTGGAGGTTTCTTCCTGTTAAGACTGAGTTTTTCCTTTCCACTGTCACCAAACACTTGCTTATGGGCGGTGATCTGATTGTTGGGGTTTTCTCTGTATTATTGTAGCGTTTCTACCTTACAATATAAACCAGCTTGAGGCAACTATGCTATGATATTATGGTATTGGTTTGTTTTCAGAATAAACAATGAAAACAATTTAAGTAGGAAACAATTCCAACATTGTGTCAAAAAGTCAATGATTTGCATGACAAAAACCTGACTTGCAAGCTTAAATTGAATTCCATATCTGAAATCAGTGTAAAAAATAAGTCTAGTCTAATCAGAGGATGCTTAAAATAGGTTACATGACAAGAAAATCTTATGCTATTAACATTATTAACAAAAAACACACAAAATAGTCCTGCAGAGTTGATTAACATCTTTCTGAGGGCCTCTGATCTGCTTTAAGAAAGCACCTTTGACTCGCAGGCCTGATTCTGGCCCCGGCTGTGCTCCCAGCCCCTGGGACTGGGATGGCACCCAGCACCTGTCTGCCCCCGAGCCACTGTTTGGCGTCATTCATGTAGAACATAACTGAGCTTTCACCCAGAACAATAACAGAGGGATTCCCCGGAGCGCTCCTGCTCAATGCTGACAGAACTGGAGTCAAGGTTTGAGCAGCTGATACACTCCAACATATTGACTCAGATTTTTTATTTTAAAAGCAACATGCGAGGCTTCTCCATCTGCTCTGCAATCAGATGCTCTTACCTTTCTTTTTGAAGTATTCATCTTCATATCCATCGGATGAGTCTGTGTGGTAGTTCAGCAGTTCATTCTGGTAGATTTCAGAGTAGTCCACCTGTTTGCTTTTGGACTTTTTCCCCTTCTTCTTTTTATCTTCATCGCTGTCTGCTGATCCCTTTTTTGCCTTCTTTTTCTTCTTTTTCTTTGTTTCCTCCTCCTCTTCCTGCTCCTCAATTAAAGGCTCCTCATCATCATCATTGTGAGACTTTTTCTTTTTCTTGCCATCTTTGGACTTTTTATCCTTGGAACCCATCTCCGCGTCCCCCTCCGGGTTCTCTGCAGAGGATTTCTTGTGCTTTTTCTTCTTTTCCTCCTTCACTCCCTCGGTCACTTCTTCTTTGAGTTTCTGTGATTTCTTCTTTTTGGTATTGGTTGAGGGATCATTGTTGTTCTGCTCACCCTCATCATCTTTGCCTTCAATCACAGCCTCAGCATCCTCGTCCTCATCTGCTTTCTTTTTCTTCTTTGTCTCTCGTCCCTTTTCCCCCTCTTTTTTAGCTTTCACGTTCTCTGAAAGCTCCTGATTCTCAGTGCTCTCTGAGCTCTTGTGTTTCTTCTGACTCTTCCCCCTTTTAGTGGTGTCCCCTCGGGTCAAACCGTTGCTCCTCTCCTTTAACTTTGGCTCAGTTTCCTCCACTTCGTCATCAACCTCTTCAGTTTCTCCTGAAGCTGTGGATTTTTTCTGTTTGGACGGCATCTTTTATTCATTCACTTCCCTGGCCCTTAGTTTCGTAAGAGCTGCGCAGAGTTTCTAATGGTGTAAGACAATTCATTTGACCCTTGGCTGCAGAGATGCTCCTGGATCGTGGGGTCGGAGCAGCCACTGAGGACATACAGATGGAAGGATGACTGCCTGGACGTCTCCTACCTGGCCACACAGCCTGCAGACACACACACTCACACACACACAAACACACCATGCATACACACACATCACTCATGAAAAATTAGTGTCACTTCAGCACTCACATGACCCACAGGAGAAAGCCCTGTGAAAAAGGAGCCTTGCACAGACAACTTATCCTCTCTGCCACGGCACCCTGTATTATTCATGGTGTCAGGATCGCTTTACGGGCCGGGGGTGTCTCGCTTTTACCTGCAGTCACACTCATACAGACAGGACCACAGACACGCATGTACACATCCAAACACACCCCTACACACAGACACACACACAACTTTACAACTACTTCTCTTTGTTTATTGTTGCATCGAGTGTGTCTAATTCACATTCACAGGGTAAAAGCAACTTCTACCTCTATGTAATACTCAGACAGCATTGATTTATTTTACTCAGTGCAACTTATAATGAACTCTAACAAAGGTAAGAGCAGCACGTTTTAGGAAATATGCTGCTTGTGAACAGGCTATGGCCTGTCTCAGTCAGGAAAAAAAAGTACTGGCTCTGGCTGATGTCTAGAAAAAAAATTTTTTTTACAGTTTCTTCTTTATTTACAGACCAAACAAACACCATAAACATCATATATAGTTATTTAAAAATAATCAAATCAGTTAAAAAAATTAAAATTACTCTAATGTAGTTTACAAATTGATGAAGTAAATGAGAAAGTTTCTAGTTTTTGGACATTATTCATGATGCAAGTCAAAACCAAATAAATATATACATATTTAATACCCCAAACAATACAGAAGAAATTTCATCACATCATTTGCCCAGAAAAAAAAACGATTTCTGTTGTACTTTAATGATGAAGAACTGAAGGAACTATTGAATCTAAATTAAAAGTTAAATCATCTGCGTTAGCATCATTTTCCATATATCAGGGACTTATACAATAAATTCTAAATAGAAATAAGAAAAATAAACTTAAGAAATAAATAATAATGACACCCTGTTTCATGCATAAGTTCCTTTGCATTGCTGTTGTATCTCTGCCTCACTGACATACACATCTGCATTTGACAATGTGCCAAATCATCTCATTAGCCTTATTGCTGCCATCTGACACCTGATGATGCAGGCATCAAGGAGAAGGGCAGAGTTTGGTCATATTGGTCTTTCAACATCAGATTACCCAAAGATTGGCTGACAGCAAAGAGTCAAACCTCATTGGATTGCTTCACTGCACTTTTCCTCCCCAGGAGTTATCGTTTTTCTCTCGCCTGCCAAAATTTCAAACTTTTTTCTAATTCACATTTAGCTCAGCTGCCCTAGAATTTCAGTTTCACAGGTGTGTAATAATTTTTTGAAAAATGCACCACTCGGCTACTTATACCTGTGAGTTGAGGACATGTATTTGTTTTAGCTAGCCTTTTTTTTGCCTGTTCTTGAACAGAATCAACTTTTTAGGATAGCTGTGGAGTGCACATTGAGGCTGTGGTTTTACTAGTTTATTGTTTTACACTTTTTTTAATGCAGAGTTTTAATGCATGTTTTTATTCATGTGTGGTCACATTTTGGTTTCACTTCACACAGCAGTGCATTCATTCACGCTCTCATCCCAACACAAAATAATGAACATACAAGTGAAAATTCAGACAAGTTTATTTACAAGCACAGTAGCAGTATAAAGAATGATCCAGAGTCATTTAAGAAGCACTGTGTTATATATTACCTCCATTCTTTACACAGACCAGATCCCCTCTATTTCCACTCTTGCTCATTAACTGTGACTGTAGAGCAATTTAGCTCGAAACTTTTTGGTGCTGCATAAACACACAAAGAATCTGTATAAAGACATGAAGGAAACAGCTTTTTTTTTTTTTTATCTTATTTGTAATGCATTCAAAGAAATAATGGACAAGAGCACAGCTGAGCATGAACAGAGGAGTGACTGAAAAGTAAAGTTACAGTCTTACAAGTGAAATAATTTGTTGCATACAACAAAACAAATAGCAAAACCTTTTATGACTTTCCAGTGTACCACAGTAGCATAATACATTTTTGGGGGTCATAAGTGAAAATGATACCACATCATCTCAGCCACTTTAACATATCCATCAATCTTTCTCCAAGCAAGAGTCTTGTGTACATCTCCAAAAGCACTGTGAGCTTCAGTTGAGGCTTAAGTGTAAACATAGGCTATATCAGTGATCGCTGAAGCAGGCACACACAAAGCCAAGTATAGAGTAAAGTCATGCAGAGCACTACGTGGTTATGAGTGGAGTTTACAGGGAGGGACTCCAGTAGAATACAAGCCATGAACTACACATGAATTGCTTTACCTTAGCATGTTAGGGTTGTGCTTGGATGAAAAGAGGCAAACTAAAAACTTTGTCTGCACATCATACAGAGGGATTCCATACCTCATAAGGCAATAAGGCTTAAGACATGAAAGACAGCGATAGGCTGGGTTGCTTTAAAAACTGGAAAGCCAAAAGTTCTGTGGAGTTGGTGTATTGCAAAATATTTTTCTAGCTTTCACCCTAATCTATGACACCCCACTCCTCCCCCAAAAAACAAAAAGAAAATCTTGCCTCTTTTCCACCGGAAATGATGAGAAATATTTGGAAATGGGAGAAAGAAGGCCGTGGAAAACAGGCCGTTTCAAGAGTGTTTTTAAAATATTCACCGAGGGAATATGGTGAATAGGAAATAGATTACAAAAGTAGACAACTGAATTTTACAGTTTGATTTTCTTTTCATATTTTTTAAAATATTAGCTGAATATTAAGGTTCAGACTTTGTTTTTTTGTTGTTTTTTTTACACAAACATTAAAAGCTGCCACACCCACAGAGTGTCTGAGAAAAAGAGAGAAGAAGACAGGCTTAAATATCTGTGTGACCAAGTAGAAAAACAACACCTCTGTACAGCCGAGCCACTAGAAAACTCCACAGAAACAACATCACTATGAAGACCACTTTGTTCACATTAAAAACAAGCATCCAATGGTCTGACAGTCGGAGATAACCATGGTGATTTTACTGAAGTGAAAAACTTGAAAGATGCTGGCAGAAGAGAAATCTTCAACATGTAGATGAGAGTGTCCCAAGGCCAACTCTGTTTGAACTGGGGTCAAAATAGTTGCCTGAACTGAGATTGCCGTGATGAAAACTGGCCTAAACACAAATTAAAAGGTAAAATCTTGAGCCGTTGCATTAAAGCAAATTACTAATTAGAGTGAGGGATCATGCGCATGGCCCTGTGTGTACGTTGATGATCCCACGTGTATGCATGTGAATGAAGTTGAAAATTTCATGAGGCATTGCGTGAAAGCCCGGCCGTGGTTTGAC
The DNA here is from genome assembly GCF_963576455.1 of Neolamprologus multifasciatus. Lineage (NCBI taxonomy): Eukaryota > Metazoa > Chordata > Actinopteri > Cichliformes > Cichlidae > Neolamprologus > Neolamprologus multifasciatus. The sequence continues at coordinate 18,611,396 of NC_140445.1, read as the reverse complement.
GTTGTCATAGTAGTGGTGTGTGATGAAGATGCCAGAGGGGTTCATAGGAAACGCCCAGAAACCGTAGAGGTGGACCTCTTCGCACATCTCTAATGCGGCGGTGACTAGCATCAGGCCGCTGCTGAGCCGTTTGGCGCGGACGCCCTGCACCGCCCAGAAGCGCTGCACGTTAAGCAGATACTGCGGGTGGAAGAAGAACACACCTCTCTGGGAGTCAAAATCATCCAGCATATACTTAACTCTGAATGACACGTCGGTGTTGCGGGTGTTGTAGAACGCGGGTAGCACCACTGAGGAGTTTTCGTAATTCTGAAGGACGTCATAAAACGGCCTGCGCCATTTCTCCAGCTTCTGAAATCTGCAGAGAAAGTGATTCGTGTGATAAAAGGAAAAGATCAGTGGCAGAAGCTGAGCTAAAGAGGTGTTCTTTCTCAGACCCATATTTACAGTACCTCTCAGTTATAATGCTCGGGTTTATTGTCACCAGATCTGTTTTAGTCCCAACATCTGCTGAATATTTGTCATTAATGGGCGGTATGTTGCATCTGCAAAAAAAGGAAAATAACGCTTCACTAGAGTTTAATAATCACTTAGATTTGACTTGATATGTTTAAAAAGAGGCATGCTGAGGAGACAACTTGAAGAGCTGCACAAGTAATCATATAATAGTTTTAATAAGAAGTTGTTGGGGTATTTTTCTTTTTACAATAAATTACATAAATTGGCTAACCAACCAAAAATCCAGAAGAAAACACATTACACAAAAGGCATAAACTGATTTGCAGGTCATTAAGTGAAATCTGTATTGATCCCCTACCACCCAGCCAGAATTGTGACTCCCACTATTAGTGATCCTCCTGATCTCAGTTTGTTATGTGCATAAAGCCGTTTCTACACAATCTGTTTCTATTATTCAAACCTGTCTGCCACCATGGGCAAGAACAACGACTCGTCAGAGGACGTCAGAGACAAGATTGTAGACATGTACAAGTCAGGAATGGGCTACGAGACCATCAGCAAGAAGCTTAGTGAGAAGGTGACAACTGCTGGTGCAATTATTAAGAAAAGAAAAAAAAATAAAATCATAAAGTGATGAGAACCTACTTCCCTCAGTCAGAAGACTGAAAATGGGTTATGGGTCTTTCCGCGTGACAATGACCCAAAACAAACCACTAGGGAAAAGGAGCGGGGAAAGAAGAAGCACATTAAGGCCATGGAGTGGCCCAGCCAGTCTCCAGAACTTAGTCCGAGAAAATATATGGAGGGAGCTGAAGCTGCGAGTTGCCAAACAGCAGTCAAGAAATCTAAAGGATTTAGAGAGTTTCTATAAAGACGAGTGGACTAAAATCCCTCCTGAGATGTGTGAAAACTGACCAGCTACAAGAAACGTATTGAGATACTTTTCTCACTCAATGACATGAAACTCAATTTCTAACTTTTATGTAATGTTTTTTTTCTTTATCTTTATCAAAATGAAACTACCATAAAAATTAGAAAGTGTTCATTTGTTTGTAAGTGAGAAAACTCACATATTCAGCACGGGATCAATAATTATTTCCACCACTGTAACTGGAATAAACAGGAATTTTAACATTTGAATTTCTCTTGGTGAAGCGAGGTCTATGGGACTACACTGATCAGCAACAATGTTAAACCACTTCATATTCATTTTGCTAAAACAACTCTGATCCTTCAGGAAATTAACAATGTGGATCTGCAACATTGGCAGCTTGTCATGCTGAATCCCCAGACACTCAATCAAATTGGGATTTAAGGTGTTTGAAGGCTCTGTCAATACCTTGGGCTTTTGGGAAGCCAACGATACTTGGTTGGAAGTTAAATGTCAAAGTTACGAAGTTCCATTTTTGTGAATGGTAGAACCAAGGATTTACTAGCAGAAACTTGGATTCTACAATGATCCAAGTAATACACTTCAGTGGTTTTGATGTTGTGGCCGTTCAGTGTATAGATTTCAGAATTTAGTGCTAGTTTATTATTTGATGACTTCTTGTCATGTAATTTTTCCCAAGTTAAAGTTTTAATATTTAATATTCATTCATTATTATTTTTTATTATTCATTCTCAATTAACCATCAATTGTTCAATGACAATTTGTATGTATTCCTCGAAATTAATATAAAGATCAAGAATATTAAATCAGAACAGAATTCCAGGTAACACTGTACAACTCTTGCATATCAAATACTAAAAGACTGCATCGTGAATACCTAAAAACAAAATCTGCTGAGTCAATTTCCTTTCCACATTTGCTGTTCTTGATGATACCACCATTTCCAATGACAGCACATTTCTTGAACTGCGACTTGGAATACGGCATATCCTGAAAGACATGAGGTGGTAATGTCAAATGAACACAACACAAGAACTTTTGAAATAAAACACATCAGATCAGCAGGTTTGGAAATGCCCACAGATACATTAGAAAATAGCAAACACTCATAAAGAGGTGGTGAACTCACATCTGGTAACATCTTGAAGATCTCAGTAGTAATGGGAAGGATACCACTGGTGTCCACCTCATACCTTAGCTTGGTCCCTGCAGGAGTGTTCCTCTTGGTTGTGAACAGAAAGTTAGGAGCATTACAGCAGCGCGACAGAGACATCCTTCAGGACGACACCAAAGAAAAGTAAAACTTAGCTTTAGAAGATGCACGGTAAGATCAAAACCAAAATTATTTCAACCTTTACATCCTAATTGCTTTGGGTTGTTTATCAAAAGATGGTAATTACAAATTAACAATGTCTTTTTAAATAAAATGTTATTTCAGCTCTTGATATCTTCTTAAAACATACCTTTGATTACTGAGTTTGCACATTTTTTAAAGAGCCCAGAACCCAAAGATGATAGTTTTATAGATCACTGGTCACATTGTTAAATACACTTGCTTGTTAATGCAAATGTCATCCAGCAATTCAATGCCTTTTGGCATGTAGAGCTGGTCAAGACAACCTACTAGGTGGTGAATTCCTTTGAGTGGTTGTTGCCATACAGGCTGGTATTTGTGAGTATTTCAGGAGCTAAGGATTTCCCACACAACTATCTCAAGGATAAAATATCTAGTGAGTGGCAGTTCTCTGGGCAAAAATGTCTTGGTGTTGCCAGAGGTCAAAGAAAAATGACCAAGCTGTTTTGAGGTGACAGGAAGACATCAGAAACCCAAATAACCATTGATTGCATACAAAGTATACAGAAAAGCATCTCTGAATACACAACATATCAAAGCTTGAAGCAGATGGGCTACAGAAACTGATGCTAAAGTTCACATGGGCTCTCCAAGGACGTGATGGAGATCAAGATCATAGCTGTGCAGCTAAAAACTCTATAGCAACTGTGTGATGCTATCATGTCAATTGGGACCAACATTTCTGAATGTTTCCAGCACCTTGTTGAAGCTGTGACACCAAGAGTTAAATTATTTCTGAAGACAAAAAGGAGTCCAGCCCAGTATTAGCAGGGTGTAACCAAAAACATTCCCATTGAGTGTATATGGTAAGATCCTGAACATGTTTGCTTTTTTCTTTTCCATGTCAGAATATACAGTATTTTATCCAGTATACTAATTCTTCATCTTATTCTACTTGGCTATTTATGATTCCCCAACAGTCAGTTCATCGAAATGTTGTTCTATAAAATTTGGGGTTGGTATTCTCCATATCCTGTACTATTTGTACATATTTGGCTTGTAAAGTTTACTCTATTTTAACTACATTTTATCAGCAGAAGTAATCATTCATTTTCTGTAGAGGACTTCCAAACCAATAAACGTCAAGGTGATAATAGATAAAAATGTTAAGTATGTTTCTTTTAAACTATTCAAAAGGTAACCAGTGCACTTCACAAAAAACACAGTCTTTAGAAAAAAGACCTTTTCGATAAATGCAGACATTTACATACATAATTCCTCTGCTCAGAATGAGTAACACTTACTTAAAGTTGCTGGCCTCCTCCTTGTTCTGCTCCCACCTACACACCTGCAGGTTTCGCCATCTTTCAAAGAGATCTGACGTTTTCACCCTGGTAGAGAGACGGACAGGATCGAGAGACTTGTGGGATGAGGAAAGACGACTTTATTCCGACTGACATGGTTTTTCCAATTAACCATTATTTCTGCAGAGGCAACAAATTGAAGAAACACCTTAAATGTTTCAAAAAGATAAACCAGAGGCCCAAAAAAATTACTGCAACTTTACTGATCACCCTGGATCTCGACTCATTAACAGAAAGCACATCTGTAAATAGATGTCCTTGAACTGACATTTCCTTGGAGATGATTGGGGCAGCGTGATTTGCTCTGGGAGTCAGGCTTGTGCGTTCATTTTGCTGCCTGCCAGAGTGACAACAGCTGTTCCCTGCCGCAGCCAGAGTCATTCTAGGGCTTTCATTGAGCACTCAGTATGATTTTGATAATTAAGCTGCCAGCCTGAGGGCCACATGGAAAAGGTCAGTGGACATTGTTCATATTCACACAAGAGGAAAGATGCTGCTCAGATTGCCTTTGGAGCAAGTGGCTCATTGAATGAATCTGGCCAGTGATCTACTGTATGTTGTAAGCATGTTATTCATAGTGTCCTGTAGTGATAAGAAAATAAGGAGAGCAACAACTTGGCTCAATAGTGTTGGCAACAAAATGGATGTTATTGAGTAATGAAACTGCTCAAATGGTCAAGAATTGCCTGAAGTAACAACATAAAATAATCTGCGCTAGCAAATGTGTCAAATGTATTGACACTGTGTGTACTTACTGAAACATGTACTTATTTTTGTTTGTCTTTTTGGTCACACTATGGCATGACTCCAGACCTGAAAGTGTTGTTTACTTAGCTGGTTGACCTTTAATAACTCAATAACTATTACGGTGAACTTTTATGATCCTGTTTTATTTCGCACCACTGGATGGTTGACAAAATTCATTGGGTTGCCTTGAAATCTTTCATCACGCCAAAAATGTTGGCACACAGTGTCAAAAACTGCTGCCCAACAGCAAGAAAACAAATAATATTGGTCTTCTATTGGTGGGCCTCTTCACCATGTTTCATGGTGCTAGTGCTAGTTTAGCCAAAATAAGCAAGTATTGCTTTCTACACTACGCACTAAAACACCCTGTATATAGGGAGACTTTGCAAATTAAGCCTGCTAATGTTAGCTGATAACACACCACCTTCTCATCTTAAAATAGCCACTTCTAGCGTTAAAAAACCAACATGTCAGAAGTCAAAATGCTAACACAGGGGCTTCCAAAACAGAGCTTCAAAGACAGCTAGTTAACGTAACAGAGCTCTCATCCATCTTTAATGGAATCATGTTCAAGTATCTTCACATACTATCCTTTTCAGATTTATTTTGTGCCTTGTGCAGTATTAAGTTGTAGCACTGAGAATGTTAACATGCTAGAATAGATTAAGCCCATTTTTGCCAACAAAGCCTCGCCTTACAAAGAAATAATCAGAATGTTGTTGACACATTTAGCTTGCATTCATCACACTCACATGATATTGTAATGTGTGACATACAGATGAAAAGTTCTGCAGTCATTAGTTGGCTATAATGACTGTAAACTAATGAGAATTTAAATCTGCTGAGATGTGTCAAGGTTGTCAAGAAGGACAACTTCACTAAAACCTAACCAATACTTTACTTTTTTTCTTCTGCTACTCGATTTATCTTCACTGACACTGTACCAGTAAACCCTACTCCTGACACATGAATACTTTCATACATGATAAACACGTAGGATTACCTTGGAGATTTTTTTTACCTTGTTAGATGTAACATAATTGGACACTCACATTGTCAGCACTTTGACGTCTATAATTTCCTGTCTGAGCTCCCTGCATGCAGTAGAGTTGTAGTCAAAGGAGCCATCATAGTTTTCCAGATACCTGGAGGGATAAAAAGAGTCATCCTCTGCTTACATCTATTCAACATAAGAGAATTTAACAATAAACAGAAGAGATAAAATACACTATGCTTAAATAATATATGTATATATGTAAAACAGTGTGTTTAAAGGTCACAATAAGAAAAAAATATTTCATTTTTAATATAAAATGTCTATGGTTTGACTTTATGAAATACTAGAATATCAGTAGAGCATTGTGGAATGACAAATGACAGAAATGATGTCACTGATTTTAGGCGTCACAAACAAGATAGTAACATGTCTACTGGACACTTGCACCAGATTCTGTTACATCTTAGTCTAAACCAATGTCATACACTAAGTGAAGAAACGTAGCACCTCTCATATTTTTATATAGTTCACTGGCTATGATGAGAACTTGCATGGTGTACCATTGGTACTCTGTGGCTAAAATGTGTGCATACACTGTATGTTCATATGTTGAATTAGGAGGGAAACAGACAAGGAAATAGGGCTGATTCCAGTGCTTGGCTTGCTAAAATGGTGGATTAGACGGTTTAGCGGTGTAGCATCTGGTGGTTATGAGCGTGGCCATGTCGGTGCTTTTGTGTGAGGAGTAAGTATATCAGCTGTGCTGGCTGGAGTAACGTGACAGTTTGACTGATTTATTACAATTTTGTCACACTGTAAACATGAACACATACAACAGTAGTCATGCAAACAAGTAACCATAACAAAGAGGTAATAACAAACAAAGAGTTTGGGAGGAATTTTATCTTTTTTAATAAGGACTAAAGAATTGGAAGAGCTTCTTTTAGACACATGTGAAACAATCGTTACACTGGAATGGCAACATTAACCAAAAAGTATACAAAAATAATGTCTTTAATGTGTGGTGTGCTTTTGGTTGATTTCACAAAATGGTCGTGTGGAGAACGCTGGAAAAAGAGCCATGCTGGCTGGGAAAATTAAAGTCGGCTGTCGTATTTCTGTGTACTGATGCCTCGTTTCTTCCAGCCTTTTGTTTAAACGTGATCAGAAAGGGGTCAGGATAAAATGTGTGTGTGGCGGGGGGCGTGGTTAGTATGGAGGAATAGGAGCCTGCTAGTATTATGTTTTGTTGGGTAGTCGAAAGGGATTTTTAAATATCACTAATTAATATAATGCTTTGTTGAAATAGTTTGGATATACATCTGTGAAGCAAAGAGACTCTGTTATGGAGATGTTTGGTTTCATCCTAGGGTTAGAAGCACAGACAGTATCAAAGCTGCACGTAGCCACCATCACAGGAGTTATTAAGTTGAACGTTTTCACGTGGTCATCCTGGTGCTTTAAAAACCAGGTGTGGTGAGCAGGCTCCGACTGTTCAAAGAGTAAGGGACTTCACCCCCTGCTGACCATTCAAAATAATGCAAGCCATGGTGGCCTCACCTTCAGACCCAGAAGCTACATCCATCTCTCACACTGCACATGTTTAGAAGCCACGGATGTAAATTGAACTGAACATGTTACATGATTTAGGTTCTGAGGGAAAAAAAATAAGGAAACACATATATTTTCCCTCATGCTTATCCTATTACCACAGCACCATTTGCTATATTTCTGCTGCGATGCCTTCAATTCCTACAGATGCCTGCTAACATTAACCCTAGCTAACTGTAAATAGATGTGCGACTGAAATCTGTCATGGGTTTTCCACGTGCGCTTCTTTGACAGTACATGTAACATGCATGGACTCAATAAAAATTCAGCACTATATAAAGTTATTCTGCCATTAGCACTGTAGGCCCCAGTCTTGCTTTAGTGGTTATTTAGATGGGTTTTTTTCACATTTGCGGTTTTTTCCTCTATACTCACATGTTCTTACACCATCAATATGATGCATTTGTAAACTGTCTTACCCTCATGAGATTGCTATCTTTATCCTGATCCAAAATCTTCCTGTTAAGGTACGGCAGTGAGCCACAGAACTCATGCATTTCTTTCTGGCTTCATTCACCTAAATGTTTTTTGTTGGCTTGTTTAACCCAAAGGACATATTGATCTGTTGTATATCTTGTGGTAGAGACTTTACTTTTCTTTACATCTTATTGTTAAACTGAAAGAATTTATATACTGGAGAACTACATCAGAATTTTAGAGGGCTCTTGCAATGCTACCAGTGTTTTTGATAATGCTTGGTTGGGGACATGATGTGAATTGGGGCAACCTGCAATGTGTCTTTGTTAGAATGAATGTTGGTATCTGTCGCACATTAAATGGAGCATTCTGTTTTGAAAGATGAATAAAACTGCTGCATATTACTTGTGGCTGTGAGGTAAATGAGGTGAGTTAACAAAGTAAGAAAAAAAAGATTATAAAAGGATGCAACAAGCAATACAATGGAGAGATGCATTAAAGGAACAAGATGCTGGGATAAGATTGTACAAATAAGGAACAATGAAACTGGTTGTCTACATCCACCTGATGATGCAGTGTATTTCTGAGGTTATACAGAGAGGAGCGGTGGTCTCATAGAATATATTTGACACGCTGAATAGAGGCTGTTCATTCTTGTTTTAGCTAAGATGATAAAACCTTTGCAAGTGTTCTCTGTTCAGGTCTGAAATCAAGACAACAATTTACTCCATGAGGTGAATTTCGTCGCTTATGGCTTCTTAGATTGACTGCGCAATTGCTGGTTGAAAAAACCAATCCAAGATGAGCATTTTAGCACAATTTTGTGGGGTGTGGGAGACGGGGAGGGAAAAACATCGGGCACGTTCCTGTCTTCTTGTAACAAAGAGAGTACAGTGGGGAAAAGGGGTTAAATCCAGGTCGCAGAGAGAGACAATGCAGATGTGAGAAGGGGAGATAGGAGGAGCGGAGAAGAGTGTCCACACTATGCATATGGTATACACACAGAGCTGTGCAGAACAGTATGAGACATAGGTTGACAAGGCATTTTGAAATGGGTGCTGGATGCGACACAGAGATACAAGGAGAAGCCAGTACATCAACAGGAGACCGTGGTTCAACCAGCTTCTGAAAGGGGGTGGGGAAAGGGGGTGGGATTTAGGGATTTGGGAGGGGTCGAGGTGGACGGGATCAGACAACATGCAAGAGCAAATCTGAAGTGCAACCACCACTGAAAAAAATATGAGAGTTTATCCCTTTTAAACTAATGAAAAAAAAAGAGAGAGATATTCTTGGGTTTCTGTGAAAATGCTAAAAATGCCTTCAAACTGGCCTACCTTTGAGGGCGTTTTTTTTTCTTCTTAATATCAGCTAGGCAGGGTGTGACTATTACGGAGATCTGTGAATCTGGCTGAAAATTCTGACGGAAACATCTGTCAACATGCAGACAGGTTAAGTTAGAGTTAAACTTGTGATGTAGCCCTGTGACATCAGCAACCCCCTGCTAGCTTCCTAAACCTGCAGATGTCAATAACAAGTAGAGAAAAAAAGTGCAAATTTGCCCTTTCTACAGCATCTGAGGGGAGTCATGGGGTATCAGCGGCCCAGTCCACGCATGCAGGGCTGGGTCGTCACTAGAGAGGGTGGATTTGAAACTTGTGATCTCTCGTTCACTCTGCCTTTCAGTCTCTCTCACTCTCTCTCTCACACACACTCTCTTTTGTCAGAGGTGTTGTGCAGTCAGTGGCGCTGGAAAGGTACCTTTTCCTTCCATTTCTGGCAGGCTTCAGAGATCCGTCATCGGAGAAATTAACGGGACCGGTCCAATTTCCTGTCTCGTCCCCTTTGAGTCGGCTAAACTGTTGCGCACTAGTAAGAAAATCAGTCAGTTTATTTGGGATTTATTTTCCCCATTGTGCAAATGTCAAACACATACTCCCAATCGCATATGTTCAGTCACAAAACCCAGAAAACGTTGTACCTTTACACACTCACACATGCACATACAGAGGAAGAGGGGACCAGCTTTTTGGCTAAAGAAAGACAGTATATGACACCAAGCAGGGTTACAGTGACACCGTGATCTGAATGATACATTTATGCTGGGTTGATGCCACTAATCTGAGTGTGATTCAAACATTCACACTTTGCTTGCGCGAGCGTTAGACTTGTAAATCAATATATTGAAGTGAGTGATTTAAGAGACGAGCGATAATCAGTTCCAACTGGCCAGCAGATTTGCCAATATAGTATTAAGCTGCCAATCTAGACCATCTTGTCATCCAGATATTACTGAGAAACAAAGGGAAGATTGGTTTAAGCCACCAGATCTAATAGTATTCAGTGAGTGAGAAGAACCTAACCCAGGTGAGGTATCTCAATTTAGAGCTAAAGACTAATACATCAATACTGTACTTAATAAAAAGATGCAATGGCTTGCAGAAGCTTAACCTGACCTTTGGTCTCGCTATGTTAACTTCAGCAGGATGCCATCACAATACGTTTATCAGAGGAGGTCATTTGGTGCATGTGCTTTATAGGATGTTATAAATGTGCCCGGAATAAAAAAGCTCATTCTACAGGAGCGAGAGCCAGGATTTCTTTGAGGGAGAAAATGGAGGAATGCAGCTATCTTTAGCTGTCAATCAAATCTGAAAATGGCAGTATTGTTTTGTTGTTCTCAATAAATCCATCCTCCTCCTTTGCTGCACATGCAGCAGATGTTACTTAGACAGGAGGAAAATGTGTTGAAAGCTATTTTCAGCTCAGTGTTTGTGCATTTAATCCTGGTTTCTGGCACCAGGATTAAATGGTAAATGTGATCTTTATGAAGGGAAATGTCAGCACGTTAAAGTATAGTCCTTAGTTTTGTGGTGAAAAATGTCCAGTGATTTGAAAATTTTTGTGCTTTTCACATGTTGTTTTTTTTACTTAAAATTTGATTTTCTTTGATTTTCTCAACATATTAATATATCTCCACTTGTGACGACGCTAATCACATTCCATACATCCAAATATCTGGAGGAGTACAACTTCTCCTGTTATGCTGACTATTATGCAAGTACTCATGCGTGACTCATTTCTAGAAGTGCTTTGTGGGTGTCGTGCTAATTTCAGCAGGAGGAGATTGAACCCAAAGAGCATTTCTGGATGCATTATGTGATGGAGCATTTATCATCAGGGGCTCGCATCAATACCAATCCGCAGGCGCGCTTAGCTGCTCTGAGTGCCACTTCAACATCTCCATGGCAACGGCTGCAGAATCGAACGCTAAAATTCGAGAGGTTTCTGTCCCTCTTCTTGTGCCTCAGACAGGACAAAAGCTAATCAACACTATTCAAAGCGGCACCGTTTGGTTCATTAGGTTCTCTAACCTACACCTTAAACCCATAAACCTCTCTTCCACAGTGTGTTTTTTGTCCTGTCTTCCTCCCATCACCACCAGTCCTCCCTAAACCAGGTTCTGCCTGAGGCTTTTTCCTGTTAAGAGGGAGTTTTTTCTTCCCACTGTCACCAAGGGCTTGCTCAAAGTCGTCTGTTTGATTGTTGAGGTTTTCTCTGTATTGTTGTAGGGTCTCTTTCTTACAGTATAAAGCACCATGGGGCTACTGCTGCTGTGATATAAATAGAATTTAATTATTCATAGTCAAAACAACAAGCCTACTGCAGGCTTGAGTTTAATCTGACATACTTTAGTGTTGTAGCAAAAATCCAAACTCCAAAAGTGATTACTTGAGTGCTTTGACAGGCTGGTAAGACTATAAAAGCTCCATACAAATGTAGCTACATTATATTACTTCTGACTCACAGATCAGCTTAGGATCAGGATCAGCCCTTAGGAGCCCATCTATAACTCCACATGAGACGCTAATGCAAGCATTTGTAGACAAGCAACAATCACTAAGTTGCCCTGTAGCACTAATGTGTTCTGACTCCATCAGCACATCGATCTGGATGCTTTTTCACTGCTGTGTGTTTCTCTAAGACGACCTCGTCTGTTGTTCAGACCAAAACTGAAAACTGGGCTGTAGCTGAGCCTCTCCTCTGCTTGTGCTCTTACTTTTTCTCTTCATATTCCCACATGTTCAAAGTGCGGTGACTTGATACCATGTGCTAACATCAATGCTCAGTTACAGCTGTGTCAACAGCACAAAAAAAAACCAACAAAAAAACCACACGCACAAAGAGAAAAGGCTCAAAATCAGGGAGATACAGCTCACTTACATAATGCAACCGGAAGATTTAATAAACAGCCGTGTGTGCATGACTCCACGGTGCAGCCAGTAATTTTGTGAAATGATTAATTGAAGCAGTAATAGACTCACTGATAATGACTATCATAATTAGTTGCATTTACACCGCCACTCATCATCTGTGCCTTTCTTAATCCCTTCCTCCCTGCAGCCCGGGGTGCTATTCTCTCTATCCAAGAGTATTTTTAGATCGCCCTCCTCAAGTCAAGCGGAGTTGAAAGTTAATGTCTTCGTTCTCAGAAGTGTGTCAGCGGTGTCCCTCCACGATCTCAGGCTGCCACTTTATAAGCCTACACTCTCCACTTCACCCCTTTGGATGGCACCAGGATGGCAGACAGGGAGCGGATTTATGTGTCTCTCTAAGGTGCCTCCTTTCAAACTGAACGGTCAGATTCACAGACAGATTTATCAAGTACATCAATGTGCACGTCGTACTGTTTGACTTTAATGGGTATCCTCATGCATTGAAGCGAGAGCCCCTATAACACTGACGTATACACAGAGTGAGTTGATGTAAGAGTGATGATACATCTAAACTGTTACTCCATAAGCCATCACTCAGTTTGCCAGCACCCAAATGTCTCCTCTGCAACCACCCTAGCCAGCCTACATGCCTCACATAATTACCAATCTGTTTTTATGTTTTGTTTTTTTCTGTGAAGCACTGAAGCAAAGAAGTGCACAGCAAGCATCCTGCCAATGTGTTCTCCGGCCAAGGTTTGGAGGAGGGAAGAGGCTGGGTGTGGCCGAATCCATGTGGATGACTTTTGATTGTTTATGCATGGGTAGGTATCATAAGATGACGCCTTCTCTCTCTCTCTGTTTCACACACACACACACACACACACACACACACACACACACACACGCATGCATGAAAACACATTCCTTTTATCACACTCCTTGGGTGTCTCACAGTCCCCTTCCTCTTTCCCTCGCTCCCACTGAGGTGTGTGCAGACAGACTGTAGCAAAATGGCTGCCGCTGAGCCAACTGGTTTCTGTTGTGTGGCTTGTTCCCCTTCTCTCCTAGGCCGAGCTCTAAGAGGAAAGCAAAAAAGGCGCAGGGGCGAAACAAAGTGTGTGTGCTTCGCGTCTGAATTCATGCATCTCACTGAAGAAGTCAGGATGCCATGAATCCATGCCGAGTATTATCAGACCAGCCCGGCAGGGTGGCAAGGGAGGGATTAGTTGTGTGCGTGTGTGTTTTTTGGGAGGGAGGGAGGGGGACTTTCAGATTGCAGCACATATATGTTTGCTTTAGCAAGCATATATGTCCTGTCGGTAAAGTATCTGGAGGTGGTGGTGAGAGGGGGGTAAAGTTTTATGTTTCTTTTTGAAGCACCTGAAGCTCAAACATCCCAGCTTCTCAACATCTGCTCGTCTCACGGGGATTTTAAGCACAGAGTATAAAAGAAAGTGACCTGAAAGTTGGGAAATAAATCTTACAGTGGGTTTACAGTGGACTACAAACCAGGGTCCAACTAAAGAACGCCCCTGTCAAGGGGTTAAATACTGATGCAGAGGCATGAAACGTGGCTCTGCAGTGGCAGCATGTGCACTAGGGTGCAGCCTGGTAAAATGAATTATTTAACAGGGACCAAAAAGAAATACACATCATCTTCAACATGCTGCTTTCTGTCATCATCATCACCATCATCATCATCACCATCATCAGCTCCAGTAGCGTTCATATGTGTTATGAAAATCTGATGCCTCTGTCAGATGTAGGCTACGACCAGTCAAGAAGGCTGAAACGGAAAATCAAAGAAAGGTCTTTGAAGAAAAAACGAAAAAGAAGGGGAAAACATTACCATGCACAGCTGAAGCACTGTGTATGGTATGAATGTGATGCTTCGTTTTCTGAAAAGATCAAAAAACAAAAATAAAAGGAACAAAAAGGAAAAGAAATCCAATGGAAACTGTTTCTATGCCACTGGGGAGAAAGAAAAACATGGATGGTTAATTGCTATTGTTCTTTGCAGCCACTAAAGCTTGTCCCGACATGTAGACCATCCAGACTACTCTCATTTCTACTGAGCATGTTCTTACCTCATCACTCACATTTTTACCTTTTCCATTAAAAGCCACTAATATGATCAACAACGACTACAAAGGCATGCTTCTTACCGCTCACTGTCATCCTTACACTCTTGGAAACTGACTGCGCTCTAATTTGCTTTCTAATCGTGGCTGAAGAGAAGAAAGGAGTGGGGTAAAAAAAAATATCAGCACTTACCTCTTGATGTAGTTTTTCCCGTAGAGAATCTGCTGCAAAAGTGTGACGAGCCCAAACGCGCAAATAAATATGAAACAAAGAGATCTGCTGCCGAGCAAGTCTTTACCCGACGATGGGTCGGAGTATCCCATTTTTCGGCGCAGCATCCAGGGCTGACGGTGACACCCGCTTCGGTGTCTCTCTTCGCTGCATTCAGAACCAGGATGGCAGGTGTCTCGTACCCGCTGGAGTGGACATTGTCCATCACATTGTTTTCCCTTTTAGTCTGTTTTACTGTTCTCTGACCACAGCATCACCGGAGGAAGGTGATGTGTACCGGGATCTGCGCTTGAGATCTCAAATTGTTACTGACCTTGTTTTAAAAGACGCGATTCTTATGTTTTGTTTTTGTTTTTAATGTCTGAGTAGAAAAGCACGAACGGCCCGGAGGATATTATTGGTGCCTATCGGTTATCGCCCTATACCCGCTTCGAGGAGGCGCAGTCTCTCCGTCGTGTGCAAGCGGTGCAGATTTGTGTAAAATGCGCGCTGGGTGCAGATTAAATCCAGAAATCTCAAGTCAGACAAAGCAAAGGCATCGATTCTTACAAGCGCGATTCTCGCTCTTTTTCTTTAAATCGGGGAGCTGAGAGAATAACAGCGAAACACATCCCTCGTGCGTCTTGTCAAATCTGAGCAAAGGTGCGTGACTGAAATCTAAAAAGGAAGGAGGATGCGCCTTTTCCCAGCCAGGCGGACGGGGGCGCGCCGTAACTCATTTAGATGCTCCATACTCAGCCAAAACCCAAGGTCACGGTCTGCCGTTCAAGTATGCGTCTGCGCAGACACGACATCTACAGCCGCCCACTTCACATGACCTCGCAAAGCTGATAACAAAACAAAACAAAAACAAGTTTACCATATTCCACCTCTAAACTGCGAGCCCGGGCAAACTTAAAGAAATGACCAGATTATCTTCCATTACAAAAACCACACTAGCAGTAGGCGGATGGAGTAAGAACTAGAGAAGTAGTAGAAGTACTATGAGTAAAGACTGTCCTGCAGAGCCAGACCATCGATGCCAAGCTGATCTGTAACTGGACGGTATCTGCAGGACTCCTTCTGACTTCTCCTATTTCTGACTGACCCGTTTTAATACAAGGTACATACAATACATACAACTAAAAAATAAAAGATTTTTTAAAAATGTGTCTTGTCATCCTATGGCATGTGTTGCCTCACAGCAAGAAGGTTGTGGGTGTATGGACTTGGAAGATCTCCTGGGGCCTGTGCAGATTCACTCCAAGGCATTCCAGCTTGCCTTGTTTCTACCTGTTAATACCCCACCTTTAGCCTTTTGCCTTATAGGGCAGCTACAATAATCCCAGCATCCCTGAAATGGGTACAAGGTTAAGAAAATGAATAGATGGATGGAGGATTGATTGATTCATTAAGTTGTCCTCTGTCTGGCGAATAATCAGCAAGTGCACCTCACACAAAGACTATGTCAGTATTATATTTTGTTCTGAAGCTAACTAACATGTAGTCTTTTATTCAATAGGTAGACAGAGTACGGATGGAACAGAGGGCCAGTTTACCATATTTGAAACACCTCAAATATGTAAAACATGTCCACATGTGTATTAGCATTCACTTTGGTCATAGGAAATTTGTAGTAGCGAGCCAAAAGTTATTGTCCCATCAGACTGAATAGTTCCTTGTGCTTGTATCACTGTTAAACCGAATCTTTGTCATTTTCATGCAGGGCTCTAAAGCCTGATATATGGCACGACATGGTGTTATTCAAGGTTATCAGACAATCGGGACAATTGTGTGCAGCGTGGTGGTGAGATACAGTTGAGACAGTGTCTGGCACAAAGTCTAGCTGAATGTGTGAGTAAATTAATGAGTGATTATCTTTGTTTTTTGAATAGTTTATTAGGCTGTTGTTATGTGGTTGTACCCTGCAGTGTTATTACTGCTGTTTGCAATCACTCTTCAAGTGAATAACTTTTAAGTATTGCTAGAAATTAAATTAAATGTAATTAAATACTTCTAGACAATTGCAGTTGCTATTCTGTGTTTTAGAAATTATAAACTTTTTACTGCTGCTCATTAAATTAAATTGTTAACAGAAATAAAAAAAATTTAATTCATTTTTTAAGACTTTTGCATTTGCATTGAAGTTGTTAGGCAGCTATACAGAATTATGAATGGATGTTTCAATAGCACCACACTACTGTTTCAGCTGCACTTGACATGGGTACAATTGAGGACAGTTGGAGTAAAAGTGGGAGACAAATGGGGAAAAAACATAAACTACTTATAAATAGTATTGTTTATTATTTTTATAGTACACATAAGGGAAGCATCATATAAAACCTAACTTATTTTAATTCTTGGCATTTGTAAGGTCTACCGACACATTTGCGCATGATTGTGGTCACAGTGCGAGTGAGGACTTTAAGGTTGTACTTGTACTATTCTTCATAATGTTCATTATAACAGCATATTTGGGAAAGTACTGCGAAGTATGGACTAAGGAAAGCAGCCAAGAGGCAGTACAGAGAGAAGCTGGATGGCTTCTATTCTACTGCTAACTCCAGGTGGATGTGGCAAGGCCTACAGCACATCACAGACTACAGCATCAGCTCCATAGACAGTCTTCCAGATAATCTCAGCACCTTCTACACCCGCTTTGAGACCCTCAGGTATAGCACAGAGAGGAGGCATGCATACAGGACAACCTGCCCTTCACCCCCTCCCCTAACTGGCTCATTGGGTCAGGCACATAAAGAACTGAAAGAGGTCAACCCTCACAAGGCAGCAGGACCAAACAACATCCCTGGGCAGGCTCTCCTCAAGCATGTGCCAGTGAGCTAGCTGATGTTCTCAACTTCATCCTCAACATTACCCTCAGCCAGAGCACTGCCGCCCCTTGTTTAAAAAAAGCAACCAGTGTCCTGCTTCCCAAGACAAGCCCGCCAACCTGTCATGAGCACTCACTCTGACCATCATGAAGTGTTTTGAGAGAGTGGTGCTGGCCCACATTCAGAAACTCCAGACACTCTGTACTCCCTTTAGTATGCCTACTGATCCAACAAGTCCACCTCAGATCCTACACTTTTCTCTCCCTCACTTATATAGACACACACCTATCAGAACTTCAGTCAGCATTACTACAAACATGGGCTGAGGGATGCGTTGAGGGATGCATCCTCAACCCTGTTCACCTACAAATGGGTCACCTATCACAAAGATAGCATCATCCTAAAGTTCACGGATGATACTGCAGTAACAGGACGCATGACTGGCAGCGACAAAACCTACGGAACCACCATGTGGCAACACCAACGCTATGGACCACAAACACCTGCAGAGAGAGGTTGGGACTGCTGAAAAGATGACTAGAACTCCACTGCCCTCTCTGCAGTGCATCTACCATCATAGAGTTCATAGGATAGCTGTATTCATCCTCAGTGACTCTACCTACCCCCAACATGGACTGTTCAGACTTCTACCCTCAGGCTGGAGGTATAAAAACATGAAACCTAGAATCTCCAAACTAAAAAACTCTTCCTTTGCTACTCCCATTTGGGCCCCATTATACCTGCTGCAACTTCATCTCACAGTCACTTGTATTCATACAAACCATTAAGGTGCAAGAAGCCGCTGCAGTATTCTCCTGAACAACAGGGGTGACCACTAAGACAATATTGCTACATAAGTGCTGATATAGGAAGAAAAGAAGTCAAAACTGGAAGCCATTGTCAAGCTTTTTTTCCCCCCACAAATTCTCAGGTTTCCAAACCGTTCCAATATCTCACTGTACATCTGCATGTCTCTGAGCTTCTGTACTGGAATATCATTAAAGTGGTGGTAAAAACCAGCACAATTCTACACTCCTGTCTTCAGCCCAGCTGTGGTGGTGGTGGTTACAAAAATCGAGAGGTGCACAACCAGCCAAAGTGACACAGGATGTGATGTCAAATTCACCGCACGACACCCATGACAACCCCCTGTCATGGGTGTCACGGCAGGTATAATGGGGCCATTAGACGTCATCTGACATGAGCGTACAACCATGGTTTTACAACCGTCTGCTTTTTCTCAAGTTACACAAGGGTGATTGCCACTCATTACTGTTTCTACTGCACATGCTACTGTAGCATGCTAAAATGTAAATTGTGTAAATGTGTGCATAGCCTTTTGCAGCTCAGTCTTTTTATTTTATTTATATATATTTAGCATCTTATATTTCTATTGCATTTCTTTTATTGTACCTAGTGTAGTTCTTTATAATTGTTTCTATTGTTTTTAAATTATGATTTTTTTTCTATTTTTTTCTGCGGAAAAAAAGAAAGGATTTCCTTGCATAGGAAACATGTTTCTGTGTAACTTGAATCTAGAAGATAGGGTTTCAAAAATTTGTTCTAGTTTCTAACTAAATATTGAGTTTTAATAAATATTATGAAGTACTGTACAAGTATTTTTAGTTTTTAGGCTACAGACATTAAAAAAAGCAAAAGGATAAAAACACACTTCGTATTTCTTCCAGCTCTTGATGTTTTTATATACAATATCAATGTAAGCCTTATAAAGATGACATGTGTCATACTACGATGTAATAATGAGTGCGTTTCTTCTGTTAACTCATCAAATTCTTATATTTTGAATATCACTCTTAATATTAAATAAATACTAATCTGAAACACGTCTTACTCGACATACAATTTATAGAAAACAAAATAAAACAAAATACTTTTTTACTATAAGTTTTTTCTTTCATACGGGCATGCGTCTGAAAGGTCGTGTTTTCATTAAATAAAAACATGCACGTCGCCACTCAGACCACCAGTCAGCCGGTAAATAAAATAAAATTATATTTTTTTGTTTGTTTTTTGTTTTACCTTTTGCACAAAATGCTGTACGGAGGGGTCACATTTCTTTGTTACACAGGAAAAAGCACGGATGTAATTTGATGCAGCTCCAGCTCCTCTTCCGGTCTCTTTTCCCACAGCCACCGGAGAAAAATGGTATGTTGCAGCGCTGGTAGACAGAAATCTCGTAACATCTGTTTAATGTGCCATGTATCTGACACGAACTGAAGCCACTTCTGTGTCGAATAAACACTGTAACTGGTTGGATGATGTATTTTTGAGATAAAGTTTGATTTTAGTAAAAAATACTGTTGTTCCTGTCACATCCATCCAGCACTTGTTTGCTGCCGTTAGCCTTTAGCACAGTTGCACTGAATGGGCTAAATAGTGCTAGAAGAGGACAAAATATCGCAAGCTTGACTTTATCATCGATTGTGTTTTTTTCCGGTAATCAGAAAAATAAATGCATGGAAAATACATTTACGGTTGTTCGTTGGCAAAATGGCAACCGGTTTTTGTCGCCGGTGTTAGCATAGCTAGCATCTTTTTCATGTGGTCAATTTCTTTTGGTAACGTGTACAAAATTAGTGTCGTCAGCCACTGCAGATTTTGTCTGAGGAAAGCACACCGGCGTTCAGTGACCGTAAAGTAACTATCATTTGAGCATTTGTGGCAAGCTGAGGCCACGAGTTGCTGCAACCACCGTGATTCAGTGTTTGCTACCACCTGAAGTTCAGTCTTGTCAGTGATGTTTTTAAAACACAAATGTCTGAACAAATGACTGCCTGTGATTCCTCCTTTTTCACTGAGACAAGACTGGCCCAGGCCTGGTCTACAATCAGATCTCCTTGAGTTGTCCCTGATCTCACATGTTTGTCTTGCTTCTCAGACCAAGGGGACATCATCTTTCGGTAAGCGCCGGAACAAGACGCACACTCTGTGCCGTCGTTGTGGGTCCAAAGCCTACCACCTGCAGAAGTCTACCTGCGGCAAGTGTGGCTACCCTCAGAAGCGCAAGAGAAAGTGTAAGTAACCTTTAACGCATGTAATAGAATACACTGTTTTTAAATGTGATATTGGCAAACTTTATGCTTGCTTCTAGTGTTGGTGTATTTTTATATTAAATGGCAAAAACCAGCAGGTTGCTGTCTTCCAGCATATTTTAGTGTAACAGCCCACTGGTTTGCACCCATGCCCTGTCAAAAAGGGTGGAACTTAACTCCTTATTATGAGCAGCACTGTCAGTATGCTATTTAGCTCTTCATTGATGTGAAGTGCCATGCTGCCTTGATTTATGGTGCTGTTCATTTTCAGACAACTGGAGCGCTAAGGCCAAGAGGAGGAACACCACTGGCACAGGCCGTCTGAGACACATGAAGGTCGTCTACCGCAGATTCAGGTAAGATGTAAAAAGGAGCAGATCACAAAGTGTTTCAAGGTGTTCTGTGTGTTAATTTATCATGCTTCTCTCAGTCAAAATCTAACAGGTGCACACCTCGTTTCCTTTTTCCCCTTAACATGTTTTTGAAAATCGTCACACCGACAGGATTTTATTTTTGTAAAGCTTTGTTTGCTGAAATAGCATTTAGGTGTGGATGAAAGGCCAAAACATATAGAAAATGGTTTACAATGATACCTGTGTACATGTGAATGTAGCCTTTGTTTTGTGTGGCGGTTTTTATTTCCTTAAAGAATAATAGGTTACAACTGAGGTTGCAAGGTAAATTATTGTTAATTACTTGTACCTGAGGGATACAGGTTAAAATTTCCCTTTAGCTTGAAAATGTCGTTTAAAAAAACTTCCCATGGTGCTGAATGGGTAAACATAAGTTCCACTTCAAGCAAATAGTCCTGCATGTAGTCTGTGCTTTACTTCAGTTCTTCGCTTTCTGAGTCTTAAATTGTTTTTTAGCTTTAGCATCAGTATTACAAAGTTGTCTTGATGCCAGGACTCTTAAACATGTAATGAATTTAAACACCTCAATGAAAATGTTTGCAGGAAATCACAATTTGTTAAACACAAGTAAACCTGGAGTAAATTCACTTGATTTACTAGCTTGATCTATAAACCTTGGATATGTTGACAAGTTGTGTTGATGTGTTTCCAACAGGAAATATAAGCAGGATTTCTGTATCTTCTATCAGCTCGATAAAAACACTTTGACAAAAAAAAATTGACATAAAAGATTAATAGTTTATATAAAGATGTCTTATAAGACCATAATATTTGCCTTTTGACTTTAAGGGATGGTAAAATTTGTGTGCACAAGCAAGTATTTGTATCAACAATTCAAGCAAGTGTTTACAAAATCTAAGAAAACTCTCAATACTGAACTTGTTTGGCAGTTGTAGTTAGCATACCACCCTTTTCCCCCCTTTTTTTTATTTGTAGACTTTAAACAGAGTGTTAGGCTTGCAGTGTGCAGCTGGGGTTGTTTCTTCCCTCTCCCACTTACTCGTCTTGCAGCAGAAAACAGCAGAAAAAAGTTGCCAAACATTTAGTATTCACACTTCCTATTAAACCGTTTGAACATAGAGTAACAGGGTTGTGGCCCGATGCAAATCAGGGTTGTCTTGTCATATTTAGCCCAGATAGTTTTACTGTCTCACAGACAGGGTGTATGAAAATGAGGTTTGTCTTCCTCAATGCTGCTCACCAATGATGGTGGAAAAAAAAATGTCTGAACAAATGAACTTAGTATGACATCACTCTTTTCTCTGAGGTGAGTGGCATTTCAAGACAAGTCATACAGAAGGAAATTTTGTCGGTCTTACGACTTTTTGAGAGTGAGTGGTTAAAACTTATGTTATCATTTACAAAACATTCAAGCTGCACAGTGAGCAGTTATCCCATTTCAGCTTATGTAAACCAAGTCGACCTATATTGGGGTTTTACTTATTGAATTATTTTTTATTCTGATGTCAATATATCAGCTGATATTATTTCCAGACACGTGAAGCACAGGAACATTTTCCTAAGATTTGTTGTGTGTAGTAAGTAGCTTTTTGTTGTTTGTGGCACATTGCCAAAAAGGAAGTTTTAGGGTGCCCCCTGGTGGACAAAGTGCGTGTAAGGTTAAAGGGTGTTTCTCCCATCTCTTCTTTAAGTGTGTGTGTGGGTAATGATGCCAATAACTTACTTGTACTCCAATCTGGCAACACAACCTTGGCGGCAGCTGTTGAGTTTCCACTGTCTCAGGCAGAATGCCTGTTTAGCTGCAATTCAGTTTAATCACCTTCACTGGCTCATTAACGCTGGCAGTTACTGCACAGTTTCACAGTTCTAGCTGTTAGAAAATATTCAGTGTAAATAAATAAGGGATGGCGATGTGTGTGTGTTGGTGGCATAATTGGTCAAAGCTGCGTGCCAGCCTCACAACAGTTCAAACGTGGCCAAAATTTACAAAACACAGTAGATCTGAGGGCAAACTATCTTTAATCTCCTCTCCACTGCTTCTGATAACATGAATAATTTACCTGAGCCCAGTCCAGGTAGCAGGCATCGTGTCTGTGTTAAATTGGGACAAATCAGGGAACCCAGTAAATATTTTTAGTAGTTGCGTGGGTGTTTTCTCCTGTCGTGATGATCTTAAGCTTTTACATGTGGTACAGCGGTGACCCTCCAGAAGTGAAGCATCTAAAATGTCTGACTCATTTGGACCTGACATGTGGTCTCCTCCCTCCTGAGCGCTCTGTCTTTCAGTGTTTGAGGTAGAGAGAAGTATTATCTGCTGCGTGCTGCCTGTAGGGGAGGACCACGTCAGTACCAACATTGTGTGTAGTTTGTGTATGAAAATGGTTTACTTCCATTGACTCAGGGATGTGTTTTCCAGAATGACGTTTTTGGTGAAATAAACATTTGCGTTCTTAACGTCACAAACTTCCTCCAGTCTCAGTTGTGCCAAGGTTTCCTGCACTTTCTATTCATTCTTCATATAAAACAAGTTAAAATCATTATTTATATTAAGATTTAATCATCAGCATTCAAGCAGGTTAGTTGGGAATAATATTTGGATCGATGTAGTGGTTTTAGCATTTTTGTAGAATAACAAACAACGTGACTTGGACTTCTTTAGCATGATTACCTCTTAGTAAGACTAGTCTAATATGTCAACAGCATCATCAGTTTTGTTTTTGTTTTTCAGGAATGGTTTCCGGGAAGGCACCACCCCCAAGCCCAGACGCGCTGCAGTGGCCGCCTCAAGCTCATCCTAAAAGACACATTTTTGGTTAAATAAATGTGATGATAAACAGGAGTTGCAGTCTCGTTTTGTGGTCCTTGTTGTCTATCCATCCATCAGTGGCCATAAACAGTGTTGTTGTAAACAGATTTATATACACACACTGACTTTGTTTCTTCTTGATTACATTGTATACATCTCCAGTGTAAAGGGGGAAAAAAATTCAGGGGTTTGTGAAAAGTGGAAACAAACTTTGAATAAAAGGTTTTCAGACACATGAGCTGGTGTCTTAATGTTGGAGGTTTTCTTACAAGACCAGCTTTATCTGAGCTAATGTCTGGTTTATGGAAATACTGGGTTAAAATATAACAGTCTCGTGAAAGAACACCTGTGACACTGTGAAATGGTTTTAAAGTGACACTGTGGTGGTGAAAGTGGGGATAGAAAATGTCATTAATCATGTGGGAATTTACCCAGATTTATTTATTTAGACAGAGATCTTGATCCCACCCCCACCAATGTTAGGCACAAAGTTACGCCGATGAGTCTATCAAACATCACTGAGCAGTCCTTACCTTTTAACAATAATCTCTCTTCTTCATCTCTTGTCTCTTAAATCTCAAAGAACAATATCTGGCTAAATCAGTTTAGTAGGAAGCAAAATCACTCAAGCCATAAGACACTACAAAACACTTTAGCATCTTATTCCAAGTAAAATATTTTTAATTTTTCCACAGTAGATCTGAGGGAAATAAAGCATATTGTTCTAACAGTTTGTAAGGTTAAATTATCTGCTTGAAATATCTAACATTAAGCTTCACAAGAAAATATTTTTTATTTGCTCACATAACGCTATGATAGACTGAAAGGCTGTGTGAAACAGAAAAATGGAGACAGACTCTTGGCCAGTCATGTAGTCAGAAGCCCCAAAACACGCACACTAACAGGGAAGAGAGAAATCATAAAGGGGTAACAATAATCTGGAGGTTGTGTAATCCTCATTGTCCCATTTTCTTGTGGGAAACACAAATCTGTTTGTATGTGTAGGAAAAATGTTGGTGAGAAAAAGTTGTGCTTATAAAAGTGTTGTGAAAGAAAAGAGACCAACTCCAGTGACGTGAAGACCCTACAATAACAGAGAAACCCCAACAAGCAAATGACCCCTATTTTAACTAGTGATGGGTTGTTCGCGAACGAAATGGCTCTTAGAGCCGACTCCTTATCGCAGCCGTCACGTGTTTTTTTTTTTTTCCTTTCTCTCAGCCTCTCTCTCGCACTTTTTTCCGCTTCACTCAGCACGCGAGCCTTGTGCTTTACGCTGGGCAGAGGGGGGAGGGGCGGTAGTTACACTCAGTAGCACAGGAACAGAGCCGGAGGGAGAGAAAGAGAGCCAGGGACAACAACGTCACATTAGAAAGGTATAGTAATCATCCACAACTATTTTCGGTTGCAGATGACAAAGGATTCAGAAAGTTTATTCATGCAGGCCCATATGACAGAGAATATGCATGTTCTTTTTGTTTTCATATTTTAATTTATATTTAATTGTGTTGTGGTTTGCAGTGTTTTGTGTTGTTATAGTTAAAATTTGAAATGTGAATAGTTGATTTTTGCATTGTATGATTTATTTATTACATTTTATGTGGAGTGAATAAATAAAAGTATATTTACGGTGGCCCCTAGAGATAAAGCACATACAAACTTCAAATCACGTACAAACTCCAAAACACGTACAAACTCCGAAGTACGTAAAAACTCAAAACACGTACAAAAGACAACAGAAGTGCTCCAGGATGCTAGGGCGCAGTGTTGAGCTTTTGTTACCTAGTGGCTACACAAGCCAGCAAGTACCAACGACCGGATTTGGTGTGTGGTAGTAACAGGTAAATGAACTTTTTTTTTTAAATTATTTGAATGTATATGAGTGCCTGTGTATAAATACACAAACAATACACACATACTTGCAATTGTGTAATTTAAGTGATCTAGTAGCTCTGCTTTGGAAGTTCATTTCATGCTAGAAATGTGTTTTGGAGTTTGTACGTGTTTTGTCTCTAGGGGCCACCGCATATATTTATATATAAACATATATAAATAAAACCACTTTTTTTTACCATAGTAATTCCTTTTGTGCATAATTTTATATTATTGTTAATAATAAATTAATTAAAGCAACAAAACAACCTGAAGAGCCGGTTCGGAGCCAAAAGAGTCGGCTCTTTTTAGTGAGCCGAACCGAAAGAGCCGGATTTCTAAAAAGATCCGGAAATCCCATCACTAATTTTAACAAGTACTTAGTGACAGAAGGAAGGAAAAACTCCCTTTTAACAGGAAGAAACCAGGCTCAGGGAGGGTTGGCCATCTGCTGTGACCGGTTGGGGGTGAGGAGAAGAAAACGGGACAAAAGACGTGCTGTGGAAAAGTGCCAGAGATTAATAGAAGAAAAAGAAAATATGCATTTCTGTGGAAAAGCTAAAGCTAATAGTATCCTAGCATAGTTCAGCGTAACAATACTAGCGTGCAGTGTTTTCATTGACATGAATTCAGTTGAGGGCTGAACTGTTTCCAAGCCGCAGCTGGTCTGAACATCTGTTCAGCGAAGTTGTTTATTGGATATAACATTGCTTAAATACAAATTAGTCTGCCCACTGATTGCTTTCGGACAGAACTGATCTAGATACTAGAGTTAGTATTCGGTGGTCCCAGAGCTGGCCTTTTTTCAAGCTACCCAAAGTCGCTAACAGCACCCATGCCTGCATAGTATAAGTGCAGCTGGAAGGCGAATAGCAATTAGTTGCTGTGTAACATTCTCAATGACAAAACATGTCTAAATATTTAAATAATATAAATAATGCAGAAATTTCTCAGAGGAAAGTCTGTTTACAAATGAGTCAAAATACAGATTTTTTTATTCCTGCGATTTGGAAATTCCCCAAGAAAACAAGCTGTAGGAAGTATGTGGTGATTTCTCAACAGAGGTTTCCTTGAGATCCAACATGAAATTACCAACAATCTGAATATGGTGATTACCAGATAGTGATGATGGATGTTCAAAGTATTCCTGTTACCAGTAAATCCAAACATTTTCTAAGAAGTGGAGAGCTTCTTAGAAAAACTTTGCAGATACAACACCAGAGCCTCGGGAGCTGCTTTCAGCACTGTTCCCAATTCCTTGTGCTTATGTATGCGTATGCTGACAAATGTAATCTACCGGGCAGTCTGTCAAGTTGATTTACAGCCTCTTTGTGTGTAGGGGTAGGATGGCTTCAATCACAGATAAGCCTCGAAGGCTTTTGCAGCAGCAGTAATTCCCAACATTCTTCCTGATGCTGTGGCAGAGTTTCTCCTTTGCACTGGCAAAATAATCCTCCACCTCTGTGAAAACTGTGTTGTCCTTTCACATTTTTAACTTGTAAATCTGCCGCATGGCCAATGCATTGACTGTAGAAAACATGGATGACACGACAGCTCCCCAAAAATGAAGCCAAAACGTCTCTATCGCCCCCTGGTGTCTGGCTGCAGTATAGGTCATAAACCCCGCCTCCTCCATGTTAGCGGATGGGACTGGGGTCAGACTAAAATAAATAAATTCTCCTAAGATAATTTTTTTCCAAAGATTCTTTCTTTTGTTTTCAATAGTTCTCATCACGCTGATTGATGTTCAAGGGGTCTCCTCTCCCATAAGTTTGATTCTAATTCCTACCGCGGTGATGTTAAATTGGGGTAAAACGTCATCATAAGAGCTTTGACTGACAGCTGCAGTCACGGGGAAACTTGCGTATCTCTGTTCGCGAATAGCAGATAGAGCGTAGGCTCTGAGAGGACGCCCAGCGTTTACGCTACGAAAACACGACCGAGTGTTTTAACCTGACAGCCTGAGGTGTTCTTCAGTAAACTGGACTACCCGACAGAAGGACCCGAGGCCCTGCTGCACTTTTTCGGTAAGTTAAATGTGTTTGTAAGCTACTCCGTAACTACCGTCCTTAGCTAGCTCCTGAGACCTAGCTAGCTAAAATGAGCATTCGGCTGTCAGGGTTCGTTTAGATAATCTGTGCAGGTGAATGAATTTACTAAAGAAATCAAGAGAAACGCCCCGGGCTGCTCAGTCACTAATTACTGTTACTGTACTTTTATTACAAGTATTATACTGTAAATGCAACAGGCTGCACCCTGCTTCAGCTCCTGTGCAGAGCTGAATATTAAATATGTGCAAACAACAGCATGTTTTCAGTCTCTTGCCACATCTGTAAAGACAGTAACATTTTTTTAAAAAAGCTTGTACTTCAGTAACTCCTCATTAATCAGGAACTATGGATTAAAGTACTGTAGTTTACTGTAATACTGAAAAAAAATGTAAGAGAAGAACTTCAGATCCTGAGTGTGTGGGGACAGAAGAATCAGCTTTATTTCAATTTTGAGGGATAAAATTTATATCTGAGTTTGATGGTTCTGTTGTCTTTGTGATTACAGGAGCTGCCCTCAGATTCAGACCTCAGCACCACCCAGTGACAGCAGACAGATCATCCAACATGTTCACTGCAAAATGAACTGATGAAAACAGTACAAAGGTTAAAGTACCACACGTGCTGTAGTGAAAGCTGCAGCTGTTTTATTGATAAAGTTAAAGACAAAAAAACAAAAGGATTAATCACTCATGTAACTGTGTCACTATATATCAGCATTAACAGGACCTCAGTTTGGTGTTTCACAAAGCTGCTGATCTCACACCTGCACAGCTTCCGTTTTAAACACTTGATGTACTCAGCTGCATGAAGAGCATATGAGATTTTCTCTAACACAATTAAATAAAACCCGATGAAGGTCAAAGGTCGTCACTTGAATGTTGAACTACAAACTTGTCATCTGGAATTATTCACAGTTTTTTGTTGTTTTTTTTACACATAGTGTGTTATTTACCATAAAGTAATTCAGAGTTATTCATACCAGAGTAACCAGAGAGGATCACATATTTTTAAATATATAACTTTCTACAGGACTGAATATAATATCTTTATGTAAAAGTCCGGAGCCTCTGGGGAGTATCTGAGTATTTATAACATTACACAAACCAAAGGTCTCATCACAGTGTTTATGAAATGCTGGGTTTATCCATCTCCTGGGGCGGGCCTACGGAGGAGTGCTGAAGATTTCCCTGTGAGGGAGCTGCTGGTGAAGATTATGAGTCCTGCTTGATCAATGCGATGAGCTTCAGTCTTCCTGGTGTTTCTTAAATGATGCCTCTTACAGCAGGTCAACAGAACTTATGGCACAGGACAGCTGTGATGAAAGAAAGGGAAGAAGTTTCTCCAAACCTCTGGACCCAGGAAACCCAGCTTGGTCCTGATGGTCTCCCTCACTAGTTTCTCTGCAGGGTGAATGTAGCTGTTGATATAATATGGACTCTATTATTAAATGAAAAGAACAAATTAGACTACACTACTGAAACGTTCTGCTGATGTTTTTAAAGTCTCCATGTTACCAGGATGTAGACGGCTCTGAAGATTTAAACAGTTTTAGATCCATTATACTCACAGTCTTATGTTAAAATATCAAAGGACAGCATTATATTTTTGATATTAACAGTAACTCTGGGCCTCTGTAGAGTGTGCAGCTGATCTCATTGCTGTCTAAAAATGGATTTAAAAACAAGTGTTGAAGACTATTAAGAGTAGCAGGTGTGTAGCATCGCTAACTAGCTAGCAACAAGCCTCCAACACAGTGCGTATGCTAGCGGCTAATCTAACTAACGAGTTAACAACAGAGTGATTTTAGAACTATAAGATGATAAGCTGTGTGTCTTTTTTATAACAGTGACATAGTTGTATTTACCTTAATTAAACGAGTCGTCAGTCCCGGTAAACCAGCAAAAAAACTCGAGCAGCCGGGCTACGTAAAAAGTGTAGGGGGGCGCGTTTGCGGTCACGTCCAGCGGGTGTGTGGGCAGGAGCGTTACACAGTCGCTCCACCTCAAGTCACTACTGCGCAGACTCTGGCTCCAAATTTGCAAGATGGCAGCCTCCACAAGCGGGGTATTTTGGCTTCATTTTTGCACAATGGTAGGAGGCGGGGTCGCGTCGTCCATGTTTTCTACAGTCAATGGGCCAATGCATAGTCACTCAGTGACTTAGCATATATCAGACAACCTAATTCAAAAATGATGCATGAATGAGTCACTTTAAACTGACAGTAAAATGCTTTTCTTTCTTTTTAAATACAGTTGAATGCTGCAGCACTGCAAAGACTCATGGGAATGTAAATGTCTAAAAGGATTCGCTTACAAGTGTTATTATTAAGACTTTGTAGGGCGTGTGTGAAGTGGTTTAAAGTGCTCGTGTGGACAGGGAAAGAGTTAAGGTTTAATAAACAATGGACCTCCATGTTTCTAGTTATTAATGTTCTCCAGCCAGTTGTTTTAGAGCAGACAAATGTTGAGTCAGGGAACTGAGGCGATTCTTATTTCTGTCATATTCTGACACAGACAAACAACTGAATTCAGGGTAGATGTGTGAGGACATCTGGTTATGTTTTGCCATAATAAATAGCTTTAGGAAACCTTGAATAATGGTATAAGGACAAATAAACAGCTGATGTAGCAGATTTCAAATGGTCGACTGCGTTGTGACGACAGACACAGACTGGCTGGAAACTGGATTTATTTCTAAAAGACAAAGTGCAGCAGCAAAATCAGTGTCACACAGCAATAGCAGGCCTCTCCTCATTCCAGTGTGGAATCCATGCCGCTCTGCTTACAATATATAAAAGAAAATACAATCTATCAAAACAACAGCCACTTTAAAATCAAATGTTATAATGGGGTAAAACAGAGACAAATATGAAGCCACTAATAATAACTTGTAATATTTAAATCCCCACTAAGATGGATTAATTACACAATACATATTCAAACAACTTTAACTTTTCCCAACATGGCTGAAAATACTATTCAGTGTGCAGCCTCAGGTCATGAACTCATTATATACATAAAACAAAACCTATACATTTACACATACCTAAAAGACAAAGTGCAGCAGCAAAATCAGTGTCACACAGCAATAGCAGGCCTCTCCTCATTCCTGTGTAGCACAAGTAAGCAACACATAAACGGATGGTGTAACAGATAAAACGCAGTTCCAATTACTATTTTCCTTGTTCAAAGCAATCAAAAACACTTTGGGAGCTTTTAGCCATAAGAACTAATACTTAGCAAAGACAAATACACCAAATTTAAACGTATAATTTAGTACAGGGAGAGGAGCTGCAGAAAGTGTGCCTCACCAGTGTGGAATCCATGCCGCTCTGGCTGGGAAACCCCACACATGCAACACGTTTACAAGTGGTGTCACACTGATTAATGCCCCACTTCAACAGTGACACGTGGAACCTTAGTTTTACAAAAATTAAATTTACACAATAAAAAAAATAAACTATATACAATACAGTTTTGAGAATGTTCACACTCAGTATATTATATCCCAGCTACATACTCCCCCCTGAACTTCTCAAAATTCGTTAGGTAAGGGCGAGCAACTGAGCATCGCAAATAACAATTCGTAACTGTCAGTGATCTGCAAATTTACTGGTGATACATGCAACAAATATGTTTCCCAACTCATTGGGAGAGTAGAAAAAAGAAAGCTGGCCAGACCCCCTAATGTTTACTCGCAAGAGAAAGTGCCTTATACACTATCCTGAACAAACAATACAACGACAGCTACTATGTAATGAATATTACCCTGAGCTTGAAACAATCTCAAAATAAATGTTGACATCCAACATGAAGATCACCTAATATATGGAACAAGTAGTCCTCACAGAAACAGATTCTTGGCAAAGCTGCTGACCACATTGCCTGTTTGTAGGTTCCTTTGTGTCATGTTTTGGATCAGCCTATTCACAGGCTTCACCATTCGGCCCACTCTTGTCCTGATCTGACCTACTGCATTACTTGGGGGCACACTGTCAGGTTTCTTGAGGCTCCCAACCTCACTGGCCTGCTGACTTTCAGGATAACTGGTACTTGGTGGTGCTCTTTCCTCAACTGGGGTAGCGCAAACCCTGCTGCCATTGTCATCATCTACTTCAGGGTAAGCAGCTACTTCATTGTCAACACTGTGACTGTCCTGATGCTCCTCATCATCAAACTGCGCACAGATACTGTCCCCAACACTGTCACTCTCTTGGGGTCCTCTAAGAGCTGGGACACAATCATCTGCCATCTTAGCTACCCAGTGAGCTGTGCGTTCAGTACAGTCAACCTCAGAATCAGCAACAGGAGATTCTCCATCAGATTGACTCTGCTCCTGGCCGAGTTCTGATTCACTGGCAAAAGACATCTCTGGTTCACCCTCAGCTTCAATGGGCAGGAAATTAGCTTGCAAAAGCAAGTTCCTATGGACAACTTTCTCCTGTCCACTCTTGGTATTCCTGATGCGATACGTATGGCATGTGGGGTTCTTGGAGACCACAGTATAGATGGTCGACTCCCATCTATCAGCTAACTTCCTACGGCCCCGCTCGCCCTTGTTTGCCAAAAGAACACGATCCCCTTCCTCAATGTCAGCACCTTTCTGCTTTTTGTTATACAGGTCTGTTTGACGCTGCTGACTGATTCCGGTGTTAGTTTGAGCCAGTGTGAGTGCTTCTCTGAGGTCATCTCTCATTCTTTTTACATAACTGTCATAATCTCCTACATCATTGTCCCTTGCAACATTGTGGAACATGACATCCACTGGTAACCTGGGGACACGCCCGTACATTAGGAAGAACGGTGCAAAGCCAGTGGACTCATGAGCAGTACAATTGTAGATAAAAGTCAGTGTCTGCAGCATTTGAGGCCATTTGTGTTTCTCCCTTGGAGGTAAGGCTCTGATCATATTTCCCAAGGTTCTGTTAAACCTTTCAGTGTGACCATTACCCATAGGGTGATAAGGTGTTGTTCTTGACTTTTGCACTCCAGCTACCTGCAGCAACTCTTGAATCAACTCACTCTCAAAACTGGCACCCTGATCTGAATGGATCCTTTGAGGGAAGCCATAGACACAAAAATATCTGTCCCACAACTGACGCGCAACTTGTTTTGCCGTCTGATCTGAACACTGGAAAGCATGGGCCATCTTGGTGAAATGATCAGTCACTACTAAAACATCCACACTCTTGCCTTTGTGATCTTCCGCGGACCAGAAGTCTATGCAGACAAGCTCAAGAGGACTGGTAGTTTTAATACTTTCAAGAGGGGCCCTTCCTTCAGGCTCAAGTGTCTTACTGATAACACAACGTTTGCAGCACTTGACATGCTCACGGATGTCACGCTCCATGTTGATCCAGAAAAATCTCTGCCTAGCTAGATACAGAGTTCTGCTTTGACCCTGATGGCCAGCATCATCATGGACACCTGACAGGACTTGACTGATTAATGTGGATGGAGTCACATACTGATGGCGCTTTTTGCCAGTGAGCGGGTCTTTACTCACTCTGTACAGGATACCATCCAGCATTTTCAATTTCTCCCACTGTTTCATTGTCTTTTGCACTTTATGTGACAGGTAAGCTCTTTCTCTACGTGATGGGCGTCGACCACGTATGACAAACGGAATGACTTGAGACAGTGTCACATCTGCTCTCTGCTCCTCCTGTAGCTCCTGAAGTGAGAAGGCAGACAAGGTGTTCTGGCCTAGTGAGGGAAGCCGATCTAGCTCCTGAGACAACCAGGAGATTGCTCTCTGTTTTGGACCTTGGTCCCACTCAGTGTGACCTGTGAAAACTGCGGAAACTTCATCATTAGTCAAGGAACAACATCCTGGACTCTCTGCAGGGGCTAAACACTCAACACTTTGGTGGTTGGCACTGAGCCTGAATGCATCCTGAACTGAGATTTCCTTGACTTGTTGTGACTCCTCTAACAGAGTTGCATAGGGTTCACTCATGAGTCTCTGACTAACACGGTTATGAATGAACGGCTGCCTGCTCAGTGCATCTGCAACGACATTTTTACTGCCAGGAATATACTTGATGCTGAAATTGTAGGGGGACAACTTTGACACCCATCTTTGTTCACATGCATCAAGCTTAGGCTTTGTGAGAATATATGTTAGAGGGTTATTGTCTGTCCAGACTGTAAAGCTATGCCCCTTCAGCCAGTGGCTAAATTTGTCACAGACAGACCACTTTAGTGCCAGAAACTCAAGACGATGGGCGGGATAGTTTCTCTGTGCACGGGCAAGGGCCGTGCTGGCAAATGCAACAGGACGTGCTTTACTCTCGCCCTCTTGGACCTGTGACAATACAGCACCCAAACCGTCCTGTGAAGCGTCTGTTGACAAGATAAATGGTTTGTTGAAATCAGGGTGAGCAAGCACAACGGAGCCAAGGAGTGCAGCCTTCAGGTGTTCAAACGAGTCAACATGTTCCTTTCTCCAATCACTTGGGCTGAGCCTCCGGAAAGAAGCAGCACCTCGAGCGTTTATTTTTTTTCCTTTAGGAGCAGCAGTCAGGGTGAAAAGGGGCCTGGCAATCTTAGAACAGTCTTGTATGAAATGCTGGTAATACATTACCATGCCCAAAAATGACTTTATCTTCTTCTGAGATGGCGTAACCCCATCCTCCATCATGAGGTCAGCCTCTGAAATAGCAGTGATCGCCTTAACCTTGTCAGGATCAGTCGAAACCCCACCTTCAGTAACAACATGACCCAAAAATCTCACACTCCTCCTAAGCAGATGACATTTTTTAGGAGCTAGCTTCAGTCCGTGAGCACGTAGTCTGCTAAACACAATCTCTAACCTCCTGAGAGCCTCTGCTTCACTGGGTGCATAGACAAGCAAATCGTCCAAGTAGCACAGCAGGGTTAGGAAATTCTGGTCACCAAATATGCCCATCATGAGACGCATGAAGCTTGCCGGACTGTTGCACAGGCCTTGGGGGAGTCTGTTAAACTCGTAGAGCCCCATTGGTGTTGTAAATGCCGTTAGTTTTTTATCCTCCTCTGCCATCTCAATATTGTAGAAACCAGAGGTGAGATCCATGGCACTGAAAATTGCATTACCTCCCAGGGCTGCCAAACAGTCTGACTGGTGGGGCAAAGGATGGGCATCCTTGATTGTGCGTGCATTCAACCAGCGGTAGTCAACGCATATTCTGAGATCTCCATTCTTTTTCCATACCAGTACCAGTGGAGACGCCCACTCACTGTTGGATTTGCGGATCAGTTCACGCTCCTCCATCTCTGTGAGCACCTGTCGCAACTTGTGATACTGCCCTGGGGGGACGCGTCGATAGGGAAGTCTGAATGGCCGGTCATCAGACAGGTGGATGCGATGGACAAAATCCTTTGCCAGCCCACAGTCTAGTTTACTCTTGGAAAAAACATCCTCATATCTGTGGATCAGCTGTAGTACCTGAGCCTTCCAGTGGTCTGAGACTTCACAAGAGTCGAGATCTAAATCTTCCAACCCCACCTTCTGCAGGCTGTCACGAAAGCTAGTGGAGGAGGGAGAGCTACTCTGTGTGTCGCTACACACTGTCTGGTTCTGGACTTTAAGTGTCTCACCTGGATTTTGATCAGAAGCTACTTCAAGATCTTCAACAGCTACACAAGTGGAGGCATCTGCCACCTTAGTGTTTCGTCTCAGTGTGATAGGTTTATCGCAGGTGTTCAGGATTCGAACAGGGACCCACCTATCGCCACTCATAGAAACCACAGTTCTGCAGACAATGACACCTTTTTTATGAGTCTGAGATTTTGGTGGTTCAATCAGAATGGCACTGCCCTCAGAGAGGGGTGATGATGCTGGCAGTCTGCCCCATACAAGGTGTTCTTGCTTGGGGAGTAGAGTAACTGCCTGAGCTAGTTTGACAGTGCCAATGACATCTGGCATTTTGTCACCCCTCCACCTATTAATGCCAGACAGCATATTGAGAAACTGTACTATCTCGGGCGCTTCTGCTGATTCCGGTTTACTCAGGACTTGCCAAAAATGGGGAGACAGCCTGAAGTGTCTGAGAAGGTGTTTGATGACATTTGTCCCCAAAATTAACTGGTCTTTCTGACCCGGGACCACTAGAGCGGGCACTCTGAACGTACAATCATACACCTCCATCTTCAGCTCACATATACATTTGGGTTTAACCTGAACTCCACCACAGCCCACTAGCATAATGTCAGTGCGAATGTCGCTTAATTCCAGTGCAACCCCAGCGCTCTTTAACTCTTGCTCCGCCTCTTCGCTCAAAGTACACGCCATGGAACCTGTATCAAGAAGAGCCTGCAAGGAGACTTTATCATTCACCAATGCATTCGTGTAAAATAGGCTGTCTGCTTCATCAAGTCTTACTATGTTCTGGGAAAGTACAACAGTACCAGGTGGGGCACACTTCAAGCTTTCTTTGTATACAGTCTGTATGTCATCACTGGGATTGAGGGTCTCACACTCCTCGCTCACACTGTCCCCTCTCAAGTGCAAGCATCCTAGTTTCCCTGGGGACTGCTTTGTTGGGTAATGGGCTCAGTTGCTCTGGGGCAGTCTTTTCTCTGATGCCCAACCTCCAGACAACCTAGACATCTCCTTTCTCTCATGCAGTGAGTGCGTGTAGAATGTGAGCTATTACCACAAACCTGGCATGAAGGGAACCTGGCTGAGACTAGAGGCTGTGGTTTGATTACAGGATGGGCAGGCTGGTTAGTGCGCTCTAGCACCCTCTCTAGCATACTGAGCACGCGGTCTAGAGCACTTGAATCTGAAGCGACAACTCCAGTGGTCTTAACCGGGTTACCTAGGGAACACTTTACTGTACCTACTTGGGCATGGTTCAGTTCAAGTTCAGGTGATTCACTTGTGGTTGTTGCAGTGGCCACGAGGAGGGGATGTGGTCTGGCAGAGCTCAGACTCTTCTTTTTTACATGGCACTCTCTTTGATGTTCATCAATGGCTTCCTGAACTTCCATTACTGTCCATTTACTGATGGGCTTACATTTGAAGACACAGGCGAGGCTGGGATCAGGACAGTTTCTGATAAACATCATGGCTATTTCTGCCTCCATGTTCTCCATTTTGCCTCCCTGGCGCTGTAAGTGCCTGTCAGCTGTCTCAGCAGCGATATTAAGTCTCACCCAATAGTCTACTGGTGTTTCTTTTGCAACTGCTTGGGTGGCATAGAAGTCAGCCAGTGGTTGACAAGAACCAGGGCTATCACTAAAATAACGCCTGAGTATGGCATAGATGGTCTCAGGGTTGGTCACTGCACCAGAAGATGAGTTACTTTTCAAACCCACCCTAACAATGTTTTTAGCTCTGCCGAGGAGGTGGTTCAAAATTTCATCCACTTGCATGGCTCCAGACAACCCTCTCTTCTCCAAATACACTTCCATCATATCTATCCACTCATGAACAGAGTACTTATCTGCATCATCACCTCGGTACATAGGTGGGTCTTTGATATCTTGTCTGACCACTAGGTTCATTTTGGAGAGGTCGAGAGTGGTATCAGGGCCCTTAACTTTGGGGGACTCAGTTGGAGCTGTCTGGTTTGGACCAAGCGGGACTTGACTGGATAATAACCGACTAGCGATTGATTCACCTATCTGAGTCCCCAGCTCACCAATAAGCTCTCGTAGCTCCTTGTGTGTGCTGTCATCACTCAAAGCAGGGGTTGAAAACTGGCGCCCATGAGCATTATTTTGGATAATGTCATCTGATTCTGATGGCTCATCATGAGACATTATGGATCTGTCCCTAACTTCATCTGCCCCAGACAGTCTCCAACCTCTCCCAGCAACTGGTGTGAAAAGGTTAAAGGAGCCTTGGCCCCTACCAGTCATGTTACTTACAGGAAATTAACAATAACTACAAAAAGAATTGGAAACAAGAAAAATACGTGCCTAAATAAGTGCTTATCACCCAGGAAAATACAACACATGTAAATGTAGCCCAGTTAAACTCTAACACGTGTATCTTGGAGAAATGCCTACTAACAAAACACTGAGAATTTTTCTCAAAAGGATCCACAAGATAATTTGGCTGATATCGCAGGTGTCAGAAGTGTCCAGCTCAACCTCAGCGATCGGCAGCGGCTGATCAGATGAATCCGGGTCACGGCACCACTTTTATGTAGCAGATTTCAAATGGTCGACTGCGTTGTGACGACAGACACAGACTGGCTGGAAACTGGATTTATTTCTAAAAGACAAAGTGCAGCAGCAAAATCAGTGTCACACAGCAATAGCAGGCCTCTCCTCATTCCAGTGTGGAATCCATGCCGCTCTGCTTACAATATATAAAAGAAAATACAATCTATCAAAACAACAGCCACTTTAAAATCAAATGTTATAATGGGGTAAAACAGAGACAAATATGAAGCCACTAATAATAACTTGTAATATTTAAATCCCCACTAAGATGGATTAATTACACAATACATATTCAAACAACTTTAACTTTTCCCAACATGGCTGAAAATACTATTCAGTGTGCAGCCCCAGGTTATGAACTCATTATATACATAAAACAAAACCTATACATTTACACATACCTAAAAGACAAAGTGCAGCAGCAAAATCAGTGTCACACAGCAATAGCAGGCCTCTCCTCATTCCTGTGTAGCACAAGTAAGCAACACATAAACGGATGGTGTAACAGATAAAACGCAGTTCCAATTACTATTTTCCTTGTTCAAAGCAATCAAAAACACTTTGGGAGCTTTTAGCCATAAGAACTAATACTTAGCAAAGACAAATACACCAAATTTAAACGTATAATTTAGTACAGGGAGAGGAGCTGCAGAAAGTGTGCCTCACCAGTGTGGAATCCATGCCGCTCTGGCTGGGAAA
Organism: Neolamprologus multifasciatus; assembly: GCF_963576455.1. Lineage (NCBI taxonomy): Eukaryota > Metazoa > Chordata > Actinopteri > Cichliformes > Cichlidae > Neolamprologus > Neolamprologus multifasciatus. Next base: position 18,573,266 of record NC_140445.1, on the reverse strand, counting down.
CCCCACACATGCAACACGTTTACAAGTGGTGTCACACTGATTAATGCCCCACTTCAACAGTGACACGTGGAACCTTAGTTTTACAAAAATTAAATTTACACAATAAAAAAAATAAACTATATACAATACAGTTTTGAGAATGTTCACACTCAGTATATTATATCCCAGCTACACTGACAGTGTTATAATAGTGTAAAGCTGAAATGCAACAGTGGAGAAAATATTTTTTTGATCCCCTGCAGAATTTGTAAGTCTCTAATTTTTGTGGTAGTTTCATTTTTGATGGAGAGAGACAGAATATCAACCAGAATCCAGAAATAAAAAACACAATACATAAAAGTTATAAATTGATTGATATGTCACATTGAGTGGCATAAGATCCCCAAGCAAAACATGCCTTAGTATTTGATGGAGAAACCCTTGAGAAACTTTATAAACAGTTTAGGGTTCTTTCCTGCCACTTGGCAACCCCCTCGTGTCTCAGTCTATTGGCCCTTCAGTGTGATGAAGTCGACCTTAGCAGAAAAACACGCCCAACGTTTTCCACCTCCGTGCTTGACTAGCTCGAGTTGAGTTTGATTTTGGTTTCATCTGACCACAGCACTTTTTCCCAAGCTTGTTGTTGCTGATGGCCTTACAACCCATTCCAGTCTTGTGAAGATGTACAATCTTTGGTCTGGCCCATGGTGGTGGGAATAGAAGAAATTGATTTTGTGGAAAGGTGAGCTTTTAATACAATAAGCTAACAGGCATGTCTTTTATGTAATGTGTTGTTTTCTGGATTTTTGGCTGAGATTCTGTCTTAATCTGACTTCCTGACTTCTTCTAATGGGACCATCATGACTTCCTCTGAACCTTCATAAACTCCAGTGCCAGAGGTGACATTAAAACCTCGCCTTATCTCCCTGAGAGTTTATCCACGTCTGCTTTTCCCTCATCTCAAGCAAACATCCGAGGCAGGATGTAAAAAGCACCTGCCAAGAAACCACTCTGTTGGAAAGGTTTATTGTTCTTCTCAGTGCAGGGGAAGTGTCCTTATTAGTGTGCCATGTTAGTCCAGACTGAAATATCTCCACAACATTTTGTGTCTTTTTTTATGGAAATGCAATGGGTGATGTTTTATTACGTTATACCCAGAAAAAAATGAACCAATATTAAAGACATTAAATTGAAATGATTACAGCGTCTAAAACTATTTAGCTCCATGATTACAAGGCTTTACAATCTTAGAAGACCTTAAAACAGTGAATGTGGCAATAGAAAGTTAGGCAGTATTTAGGAAGTAGGGCCACTGATCACCAGCAGTAGGCGGTAAAGAGGCTCCAAGTCACCGTCGTTCTTTCTCTCCTCTCTCCGGGGGCGATAAAGGCGCAGTGCAGCTTGGCTGTGCTCACACACAGGAGTAACCTGTTGGATAGCTGGTTTTGCTTCTCTTTCACGCTGACCCAACACCCGGATCTTCTCCATACTCCTGATCCTGTGTTTACCTGCAAAATCTGGATCCCCTGCACTTTCCCACCCGTTGTATGAGTTGGTATGAAAAACTCCTGCTGGAATGAGAGGTAAGTAGAGGTGCTGCTCGGTGATTTGATGTTTCAGCTGCTGGACACGAAACTGACTGACTTTTAATCATGTGGGGAAGCCTCTGTCCTAGGATCAGCCTGTGCGCTTTTGTTGCTGCTGCGGGAGCCTGCGTGTCGGGGTGACGAAGTTACCTCGAGCACAGGTAGGTAAAGAGGACTGGTGGGGTTTGATGCTCTGACTTATAGCATTACCTGTTATTTGGAACACTTGCTGCTTTAATAACTGCAAAGTCTGCAGCAAGAAACACACGCAGTCTGTGTTTTGACTAACACTGGTTGTTATCAGGGCTTTTTTCTGAGTGATGTGAGTGAAGCTGCCAGCAGCTACACATTCGTTTAACCCCGATAATAAAGACAGGCACTGGTACAGTAACATGACATCATCCGCTGGAAGAAAAGATTATTCGCGAGTAAGGAGGCCTGATGTTGGAACTCCCTTTAATTTAAATTCAAGTGCAGGCTGAGTATTTCTTAATGTATTTCTATATAAGGTATGAATTCAACACTGAGCACGGGATCATCTGTAAAAGTGCTTGGATATACGTTTTGAAGACCCCTGAGGAGACCCGGCATTTCCTGCCTGGCCCATGTGGACACTTTTTCCATCTCATGTCTTACACGCGTAATGCAGCATGATCAGCTCTAACTTATTTCTCATGCCGACTCCACCTTTTGAGCACCGCCCTTTTCAGAATTACATTTTTTCAGGATGACATATTTACGCTCATTGTCTCCAACGGAAGACTCGCGCACAGAGATTTATGTCTAGTCACAGGAGAAAACTTTCTCCATAGACTAACTCACTCCTGGTGATTTATGTCTACATTGAATTTAATAGTGCTTTGTGGAAGGTCTATGCAAGATAAAAGATGTGTGTGAGAGATTTGAGAAAGAGAGAGATTTGGACTTCTTCTGGCAGTGTGTATGCAGTTTACACAGCTGTCAGATGTAGTTACACATCTGTTAAGTGTGGAGGATCGAGGCCAGGAGGTGGCTTGGAGAGGCATGAATCAACATGTGCACGAGGAAGTCTTCCATGCCGCACTGTTTTAACTCAGAAGAGCTTGGATGTGTAGTTTATCTTGCAGTTCCAATAACATGCATAAATGAAACCCTGTACCAAGAACGGATCTAAAGAGTTGTGTAATTGTGGTTATCAGTGTATGGATCTTGGAGTGAAAGAATGCCTGGCCGGCCTTATCTGTCATCATAATGTAAATTAACAGGTTTTACTCTCACCCAGAACTTGCATGCAGAAACTTGTGCGTCAGTAGTTTAGACGCCATCCCCCACCAACACCCACCTCCCCCACCAGCACCACCCACCTCCTCCTCACTCTGCTTCTCTGTGTGTGTCTGAGAACAAAGGTCTTTTCATGCGGATGGTTTTTCCCACACTGGTTTATTAAACTTGTAAAGAAGTGTAAGATTATCTTTTATTTGAAACCTTGGATAACTAAGGGTCTTGCAAATGCGTGTAAAAAGAAGAATAATTTATATAGGGACTATATAACACAGAGAACTAAGAATGCGGAAATTAAATATAAAGTTTATAAAAATAAGTTGGTATTAATATTGAGAAAAGCCAAGAAAGACTATTATAATAAACTTTTTCAGGAAAACAAGAATAATATCAAGGGCATTTGGAATATTTTTAAAGAAGTACTGGGTAACAAGCACACACCCTCAGATCGGCCTATTTATTTTATTAAGAATAATCAAGTTGTCGATAATAAGACTGAAGTAGCAAACAAATTTAATTCCTTTTTTGTAAATGTTGGACCTACTTTAGCAAATTTAATTAGAAAGAATGACGACCCAGAATATGAAGTTTGGAAAGGAGAAAGTAGAGTGGTTAATTCTGTATTCTTAGCTGATATTGCCATAAAAGAAATAGTAGCAATTGTAGAAAATTTTAGAAATAAAAAATCTACTGACTGTGATGGTATAGACATGGTTATAATTAAAAATACTTTAGACTGTATAAGTATTCCTCTATGCTATATTTTTAATCTCTCATTACAATCAGGAGTATTTCCTGATCGAATGAAAGTGGCAAAAGTGATACCCTTATATAAATCAGGAGATAAGCATAGTTTTAACAACTATAGACCAGTGTCTATAGTTGTTAAAAGTATAGACAAAAAAGTAAGTTTTTCAAGTCAAAAGTGCTTGAAAAACGTTTTGCGCAAAGACTTGATAGTTTTATTGAAAAAAAATCAACTAATAAATGAAAATCAATTTGGATTTTGTAAAAATAGATCAACGGCCTTAGCATTGTTGACTTTCATTGACGATATTTCATCTGCAACCCATAATAATAAATACACAGTTGGGGTATTCGTTGATTTAAAAAAAGCTTTTGACACGTTACAACATTCTATTTTGATTTCAAAATTGTATAATTATGGTGTGAGAGGAGTGGCATTAAATTGGTTAAGGAGTTATTTAGAAAATAGGTCGCAATATGTACATTATCTCAGCAATATCTCTGAAAGATTGAAGATTGTATGTGGCGTTCCTCAAGGTTCTATTTTAGGACCTAAACTTTTTAATTTATATATTAATGATATCTGTGAAGTATCAAAAAGGTTACATTTTATTTTATTTGCAGATGACACAAATTTTTATTGCTCTGGAGAGAATTTGAAAGATTTGGTTGAAATTATGATTTCTGAGATGTTAAGATTAAAAAAATGGTTTGATGTAAATAAATTATCTTTGAATCTGACAAAAACGAAATTCATGATATTTGGTAATCGTGTAAAGGAGGAAGAAGTCATTATGTCCATTAATGGAGAATTGATTGAAAGAGTTACTGAATTTCGCTTTTTGGGTGTAATAGTAGATGAAAATTTGACGTGGAAATCACATATTGAGTATATTAGAAAGGAGATGGTTAAAAACATTTATATTTTGGGAAATGTAAGAGATTTATTAGACCACAAAACAATGCGAATTTTATATTTCTCATTGTTTTTTCCATACTTTAGTTACTGTGTCGATGTTTGGGGGAATACACATGAGAATACTATAAAACCTATAAACTTATTACAGAAGAAAGTGATACGAATGATTCATAACGTTAAATATAGAGAACATATAAATAAATTATTTATAAAATCAAAATTATTAAAATTAGGAGATTTAGTGAAACTACGGACACTATTAATTATGTTTAAGGCTAAGAGTAATATTTTGCTTTCTAAGTTACAAAGAGTATTTTTAATGTGTTCGGGGGGAGAAGACAGCAGAAGGAAATTTTATTTTAAGCATCAGCTAGCTAGGACAACACAAAGATTAATGAGTCCAACGGTTAGGGGTATACGACTGTGGAACTCTCTTCATTATAATTTAAAGAGTTGTATAAATTTACATTGTTTTAAAAGGTGTTACATGTCGAAAACGATAACTCAATATGAAGAATGTGAATGAAATTGGAGTAAAAGGATCCATTATTTTTTGTTTCATTTATTTCATTTACTTATCTTTTCTCCTTGTTACTATGTGGAGTGGTATATTCTGATTGTAAATTTGTTGTTTGGTTTGAGTTAGGACTGGAAATAAGTGTTAATGTTAGTTTCTTCCTTGACTTTTGGTGCCCACTTGCAATATAAGTTGGATTGTAGAGAGGGGGCAGGGTTTAATAAGAATATATTCTTCTGCCTGCTCCTTTTCACACATGGTTGCAGTGCTTTACTGACAGAAAGTATAGTTTGTTTGTTTGAAAGAACTAACTGTGGAAACTGTTGACCAACTGTGAAATAAATAAATAAATGAAAATGAAAATTATCTGTTATTGTAGGAATCCTTTCTAATGGAGCACATTATGCACTCTTTGGGTAGATGGGAAGATCGTAACACTGCAGGAAGCAGCTAATTGAGTTAATTTATAACATAAACACTGGAAACAGGAGATAACCACTCGCCCAGCTGTGTTCAATATGAGAGGCTGTGTCATCGCTTATCTTAAGTTCAATATCAACACACAGTGCCCCAGTTGTTGAATTCACGTGAAAATATGTAACTGCAGTAATCAGCTTCTGGGCAGTCAGAGGTTGCAGTCAGAGGTCACTGTGGCCTTTGCATAAACTCCATTAAAACAGCTGATGGTAATTTAAGCTAGCAAAATATAAAGTTTTAATTATTTGCATTAGAGATGTTTGTAGGGCAGATTTCGTTATCCTTTTCTTTGGACAACTTGTTTTCAGTATTTTGGGCTAATTGAAGCCACCTAGCTATTGCTAATCAAAGATGGTTGTTGTAGACCAGTGGTTGTTGTATGGGTAGGCTGCTATTACCTGCCAATATTAGCTATTTTCAATCTTCGGGTATCTGAATTTATAACAGCTGATAAATGAAAGTTTAAACTGTGTGGTGCCAGTTTAGCTCACCTGGTTAAGCAGGAAACAAATGCCACAAGACTTAATATGGTGGCCTGGGTTCAGTTCCAATCTAGGGTCTCTCTACCCTCACTTTCCTGTCTGAAAACCCTTCACTGCCCTAACAAAAAATAATGAAAATGCCCTGCAAAAAAAAAAAAGTTAGAAAAGAAGAAGAGATGGGAGAAATGCAGTTTGGCCATGCTATGAGTGTTGGTATTGCAGAGTTTCCACCAGAGCGCATTCTGTATCACATAAGTCTGAAATGCAACAATCCACTGAGCCAAGCAGACTTAGACGTAGCAAAAATGTGTAAATAAACACCAGACATACTAATATCTGATTTTTGAATCAGCAAATATAAAATTGGCCATCCTGCCCACAGACATCTGTACAGTTAGACTTCTTTTTGAAACCAAAGGAAAAGCCGCTGCTGGCTGTTAAAAACGATGCAGGTTTAACAAACTTGTACACGGGCTTCACATTTAACACCCTCCATTCATCTCATATATAAGTCTATGAGCTGTATGATTGGTTGATTAAGAATTGATTTCTGATTGCAAGAGGACAAGCAATAAGTACTTTAAATGTTAAAAGTAATGTTAAATCAAAACAGAATCTTGTATGAGTGTATAAAAAGCAGCTAGTTGTGGTGACTCTGGCCAAACAGAAGTGTCAGCCGTGAAACAGAAAGCTCTGAAACTGAGTTATTCCCAGGAAATTCACACAAAGGGTCACTAGAGGCTGTAATCCAGACTATGTGTAGAAAATAGTTTACCATCAAACTGCACGTGCCAGCTTCATTTTACTACAAAGGAGTTTAATAAGAACGGCATCCATGGTATAATCAACTGTCCATGTACACACACCTGCCAGGGAAGAACAGAACAACTCAGCTGTCTATTAGCCAAAGTACGAATGAGCATATTTCCCAAAGGTCAAACTTGCATGTTAAAGAAGTACAAGAATCACTTTGAGAGCACAAACCTCCACCAGGGCAGCTGACTCTCTATTTACTTTTAATTTCATTCATTCTGATTTCTTTGTTCTTTTTTAACATATGTTTACAAGCATATATTAGTAGGTAATGGATAATAGGTAATGATTTGTAAATAACTGGACATGAGAAACTTGTATATTTCTGAGTGAGAAGACAGCTCATTCTCTTTCTCTTGAACTTTCTTTAAATATCTAAATGTAAAAGTGAGATCTGAGGTCAAATGTGACAAAATGTTTGGATAAAAACTGTAATAATCCTCATATACATCATTTCCAACGTGTTGCCTATATGTGGTCAATATAAACAATGGCAGTAAGAAATTGTTAACATGAGCGCGCTCTACACATTGACAAAGTTTGATCAGAACTCATTTAAGACTTCTTTTATCCAAAACTCAAAACGCTACCAAAAGCATAACCTCCTCGGCGGAGGTAACACGTGTAACGCTTTATGTTATCGAGTAAAATGTGCAATAGTACTCCAGCAATAAACTTGGTACCCAGTTATGTGGGTCTTCTCCAGAATGCTTTCCGGAGCAACTATTAGTGCTGTATAGAGCAAATTTTCAAGACTGTCACATTTATGTTGAAGTGACACCTGGTGCCTTTTTTCTCACATTGTGTCAGTGATTCATACAAAATTCCTGTAAAGAACAAAAGTTGCGCTGGGAACAAGAACTTAAACATGATCACCTTGCCTAATCTGCAGAGGTATTTTTTCCAGTAGTGCAGTCTAAGATTTCATCTGTCTCTGATTTCATGTCTGGCTCAAAGGCTTTCTTTTATTCTTTTCCCCTTTTTTGCGTGGGCATTTTCAAATAGCGGTCTGAACTTGCGCGAAGGCAGATGGTTTTGTATGGAATACCAGAGGAAGTGCCGGTGCCGCTTCAATATTTGATCTCTCTTTCAGTTTATTTCCATGCCACCGCTTCATATATAATCTGCCTACCTGATGTTCAAGTATTTCCAAATGATCTTCACATGAGTTTTCTTTTCTCTTTATTTTCCACAGTCAATCCATGCTGTTCCTTCCCCTGTCAGCACTGGGGTGTGTGCGTCCGGTACGGTCAGGACAAGTATGAGTGTGACTGCACTCGTACCGGATACTACGGAGAAAACTGCACACTCCGTGAGTCCGTTTTCCTCTATGAGAGTGGTGCTCATATCCTCTTTTATTGCTGTACCTTTTAGGAATTTCAACTATTTAACTTAACATAAAACCAAAGGGTTTTGAAAACAAATGGCTTAAACAAAAAAAAGACCATTTCATAGCCCCAGGCTGTCAGCGTTAAAACGTCTGTCTAGACAAGTATTTGGGAAAATTGAAGGAGCGTGGGGAAGTGCCAAGAAGAGAGCAGCTGGATTAACAAAGAACCCTCACATGCTGTAGTTCCCAATCATTTGTTGTGTATTTGGCAGACATTCGCACACTGAGTGTAATAACAGTTAATCACTGCTTTGATTGTACATGGAAAGAAAAAGACAGTAGGAGCAGGAGTAGGAAAGAAAAGGAAGGAAAAGAGTATTGGACAGGAAAAGGAGTTACATGTAGACCAATATTTTCACTTGTTGTGTAACACAGAACAGACACACATATTGCTCATGTAGCTCCAAAGAACATATTATGACATCTTTATGGAGCTACCAGCCAAGTGAAAGGAACAGTTTCACATTTTTGGGGAATTACATTCTTTCTTTTTTCAGGGTTTTTTGTAACAAGTAGGATTATATAGGAATATGATACACCAATACTTATTTGTCCTGTTAATAATGCACTTTTGATAAAATCAGAAGCCTGTGGTATGACACAAAAACTTGTATTGTCCTGCTTTCTCCAGCTCGTGTTAAACCTTTTTCACAATGTGTTCAGTTTGTTATCGTTTAAAGGTAAATGGACTGTAGTATACTCTACCACACATCCACACGCCGATGGATGCATCGGAAAACAACTTAGGGTTAGTATCCTGCCCAACAATATTTGGCATGCAGACTGGAGCAGCCGGAGATCAAACCTTCAACCTTCAGATTAGCCATTTGTATGTGAAGTCCCATTCTGAAGCCTTGAGATGAACATTTTACTCATCATATATCATATAATTATTCTTAGACTTGGGTTAACCTGATAGAGTAGCAAAAATGAGCCAAACCCCAGTAATTTGTGCTGCTTCTGTACTTTAATGCTACCGCAACCCTACTTTGGTGCATAGTGCGGATTTGATTACATCTACAAATCCGTAGTGGATGTAATCAAAATCCAAAGTCATTAACCTTAGATTTTGGTGGAGGGGCCCTGAAACCACATAATAAGATTCTCATGTTGATGTTTTGGTTTAAACATAAGCACATTTTTAAGGTGTTACAGCAAAACCAGCTGACGCAGTAAACTTGGAGTTTTTGGGGCCCCGAGGGATAATGAGATAGAACTGCCATTATATTTAACTTCATTCAGCAATCCACCGACTCCAGAGGTGTGGGTGGCAATTCAGAAGTCTTGATCCTGGTTTTAAAAGCAAGACCATGCCTGCCAAGTGTCCTGCTCCATAATGACATAACGACTTTGTTATTTAGAGTAGATTTCCAGATCCCCATTGCCGTGACTTCCAGTAATAACAAGACCATGTCTCGTGATGTTCTTCTATTCCAGCCGAGCTTTGGACCCGAGTGCGTCAGTTTTTCAGGCCCAACCCAGGTGTGGTGCACTACATTCTCACCCACTTCCACTGGCTCTGGGACATCATCAACCACACTTTCCTGCGGGACGTCCTCATGCGGCTGGTGTTAACAGGTCCAGAGTCAGCAAACTCATTGTAGAGAAATTCATTCTGGATGTTTTTTACACGTTCTGTGTATCTGATACTTTTTTTTTTGTACCAACAGTGAGGTCAAACTTAATTCCCAGCCCTCCAACCTTCAACTCCAAGTATGACTACCTCAGCTGGGAATCCTACTATAATCTGAGCTACTACACTCGACTTCTGCCCCCGGTGCCCAAGGACTGCCCCACACCTTTGGGGGTGAAAGGTTAGCTTCCAAGGAGCCACATTTTGTAATTAGGGGAGTGTGATAGAAAGTGAATACCAAATCGACACCCAACAAGCGGACTGAAACATGACTCAACATGAATCAAACTTTGCTAGTCATGGTTTAGAATCCCTTGTTATTTTTGTTATACTGCCCCCAAGAGGCCAGTGTCTGCTATTGCTCATTTAAATGTGTTTTGTCAAATGATGGTTGATGATTCTGTTGATTAACAGTATAAATTTAAACATCTGACAACAAATACTGGCATCAAATGTAAGCTCACATAGTTCCAAATTTAAATCCACATTTTTATGCATAGAGTGTAGTTTAAGGATTGCTTTTATCCATATCTTGACCTTGGACTGCGCAGCAGTACAGTTTAACATGTCAGCTGTGTCAGAGCTTCAGTATTATGGCTTGAGGTGTATCGGGTGATGCTGTGGTGTTTCTCTTCAGGCAAGGCTGGGCTACCTGACCCTGAGGTGTTGGTTGAGAGGCTTCTGAAGAGAAGGATGTTCCGACCCGATCCCCAGCGCACCAGCCTCATGTTCGCCTTCTTCGCGCAGCACTTCACCCACCAGTTCTTTAAGACCTTCAATCGCATGGGCCTCGGCTTCACTAAGGCTGTCGGCCACGGGGTCAGTCCATCCTGATCTTTGGAGTGCAGCACATTAGCTTTATTAAAGAGTTAGTGTTATATACATAGCATAAGAGCAGAGGGAAACTTTTAGTCTTGATTCTGTCTTTTTGTTAAATTTTAGCAGTATAATATACATTATGAAGCTGGAGCTTGGTGGAAGTTGGAGGGTAACTCCAGATGAAGTAGCAGCGGCTTTGTACAATTACACCTCTGATGCTTTTTTTGTTCTCTCCTGCGACTCAAACAGGTGGACGCAGGACACATTTATGGAGACAGCCTGGATCGTCAGCTAAACCTCAGGCTTCTCAAAGATGGAAAGCTGAAATATCAGGTAAAGTCATTTGCAGACTTATATCTGAGTGCTTTATTAGGGATGCCTGTTCAACTGCCCCTTAAGTCATCTAATCAGCCAATCACATAGCTGCAATCACTGCTTGCAGACATCCGACATCGTGATAATCGACTTCAACCTGCTTTCATTTCAGCCCGTTGTGTGGCAGGGCTCATCAGCAGATGTCAGAGAAGTGAAGTAGCTTGCATCCAATCAGTAGTGCTGCTCGATAAAAACCCTCCGAGCTCAATTGCACTGTACTGATTGTACTGATTACACACACCACGGTTAGCTGAAGCTCTCTCCTTGTTTCCCTCATTTAAGATAAATATGTTTTTAAGTGGAATTTGTGTGCATCTCCTTTTGTGTTCAACCCAGTTTGTAACAACATGTTGAACTGCTGAAGTTAAAAGAGAGCATCAAGGTGGGGACAAAAGGTGGGGTGGTGTAAGTCATTTTGAACGTGGCGTGGTTGTTTGTTTTGGATGCCTGCAGTTCGTGTGGGCTCACCAAAATTGAGTAATAGAAGATTGCTCAATTTCACCTGCAGTATGCAGATGTTTACAAAGACTTTGTGAAAACATGGACAGATCCTGGCTTGTATCGACGGCTGCTGCTGGTGTGAGGGATATTTTTCTTGGCAAACTTTGGGCCTCTTAGAACCAACTGAGCATCATTTCAACACCACAGCCTACCTGAGTATTGTTGCTGTGTATGTTCATCGCTTTATCACCACAGTGTACCCGTCTTCTGTTGGTTCTATTGGTCCAACCTGGTACTAGCAGGGTGTAGCTAATGAAGCAGCCAGTGAGTGTACATGCTGATTTAGAAGCACAACTGTCAGTTCTGCAGTTCTTTTTAAAAGGAAATACTTGATCTTCATTAACATTGTGAATTACAGATGACAGTGACTTGTATCATCATTCTTTCTTTTTCTGTCCGGTCAGTTAATTGATGGAGAGATGTACCCTCCCAGTGTTGCTGATGCATCTGTTCGAATGAGCTACCCTCCCGGAGTCCCCGCTGAGGCTCAGATGGCTATCGGTCAGGAAGTCTATGGACTTCTCCCTGGTTTGGGAATGTACGCCACACTGTGGCTGAGGGAGCACAACCGAGTCTGTGATATATTGAAAGCAGAGCATCCCACCTGGGACGATGAGCAGCTTTTCCAGACCACACGGCTCATTATTATCGGTGAGTTAGACACAGTTCAAAAAGAACAGTGAGCCTGGTATTGCTCCTCTGTTCTGAGCAGCAACCGAAGACTTCAAGTGTTTAGTGCAAGTGGCTAGGACATGTGACAGTTCACTGCTTTTTCTAATAACAAGTTAACTAGTCTAAATAAAATTTAGCAAAACATGTTGGATTTTATACTAAATTTGGTTTAAAAATGACTTTTTTTTTTTTTCTTTTTTGAAAGTTTGAGCCAGACTTTTGTTCCTTACCAGCATCTGCATGGTGTAGTGGTTAATACATTTGCCTTACACAGGAAAGAGCCTCAGTTTGATGCCGGGAACAGACTCAAACCCAACCTCAAGGGGGTCATAAGATGGTGTACTTCTAGTACTGGTCTCAAGTCAAGATAAATATGAAGGTTGCATCAGGGAGAACATCTGGCATAAAATCTGTGCCTAATTGAAAAACATCTGCTGTGGTGATCATTTGGGGAAATAACAAGCAGTCTTTTGCCTTAAGCAACCACTGAATTTCGCACAGGTGTAGCCAGAGCCTGTTCTTTACACTAAACTATTGCATTTAATTATGTATTGTTTTTTTGGTAAACTTTGTTTGTTTAACTTGAGGTCGAGCCACTGTCTGCTTGGTGCATTTTTCTTTAATCCCTTTGCTTCTTGAAGGCGAGACCATACGAATCGTGATAGAAGATTACGTGCAGCACCTCAGCGGATACCTGCTCCAACTCAAGTTCGATCCCACCCTGCTGTTCGGCTCTCACTTCCAGTACGGCAACCGTATCGCTCTGGAGTTCAGCCAGCTCTACCACTGGCACCCTTTGATGCCTGACAGCTTCTTAATAAATGGGGACGAGCTGTCATACGAACAATTTCTCTTCAACACGTCTGTTCTGACGCACTACGGCGTGGAGGCCCTCGTGGATTCCTTCTCCAGGCAAATTGCTGGGCAGGTAGCAAACGGCACATGTTGTGTAATTGTAACACACAGTTATCGTGCATTTTTACAAGTTAGAGTTGTTTGGACGTCTGTTTTTTATAACTTGCTTTGTAACCATCAGCAACTGAAGTGTTGCACGATTCAGTGATCCATGTTTAGGGATTTCTGGCAGTCACACAAAGTTTTCCTGTTTTGCTTTATCATACCCTGCGAGTGATATAATGTGATCGCACGCTGACAGCTTGTTTTTGTACTGATAAGCTGAGGCTTGTGCAGACTTCTGCAGTAAGCCATGTGTTTCAGTCACTTTGTACCTAACTTCTCACAGGAAGTATTTTGACTGAGGTCACTCCATATTGGTTACTTACTTCTCCCACTGTTGACCCACAGATTGGTGGTGGGCACAACATCAATGCGATGATCACCAAAGTAGCCGTTGGGGCCATCAAGGAGTCCCGTGAACTTCGCCTCCAGTCTTTCAACCAGTACAGGAAGCGCTTTAACCTCACGCCGTACACGTCATTCAGGGAATTCACCGGTAAGGCAAATGATTCTGTGTCTAGCTCACATGGCACAAATTTTACGCAAGTCCACGCAAACAGCTGGACGGACACTCCTGGAATTAATGGCATCTGCTCTCTTTTTGGAGCAATTTTTAAAGCACTGGTTTTGTCAAAGTTATTTTCTTCCCTCTGCTGTCCTCTGAAGGGTAGCGAGGGAATGCATTTGCATCAGAATCTCTATTTACATGTCACGAACTCCACTGAGTGTGCATCTTAAGCAGTCATGTGCCGATTCACACCATGCAGCTCCCTGACATAGAGAGATTTTCAAAGAGCTTACAACTCCAGTGACTCTGTGATGAAGATGGAGAAAGACTGTGATAGTTCATTGAGCCTGAAAATCCACGAAAGAGGTGTTTTAACCCATAGTCAGTGAATTCAGTAGCTGCTGATTGGACCCCTTGAAGAAGCAGCAGTAGGCCTACAAAATAAAATCAAAGCCGGGAGAAGACTTCATCACCTGGTCATAAAATTTCACAGCAGTGTGTCTCACTCTATTGGAGTAGCTCTGTAGAAAACCTCCCTGTGCTGAACTGATCTGCCATACTTGCAGCAGTATGGTTTAAAACCTGCAAATATTATCTGTAAAAATCTGTACTGTAATGATGTCAATGACCTGCTTTATAAACATCCTATTTGACATATTTGGTCACTTTTTGCAGATAATGAGGAGATAGCACGAGACCTCGAAGAGCTCTACGGTGACATTGACGCTCTGGAATTTTACCCCGGCTTGTTGTTGGAGAAAACACGAGCGGGGGCCATATTTGGAGAAAGCATGGTGGAGATGGGTGCCCCCTTCTCCCTTAAAGGCCTCCTGGGAAACCCTATATGCTCTCCGGAATACTGGAAGCCCAGCACCTTTGGAGGAAAGGTGGGCTTTGAAATAGTAAACTCTGCCACACTCAAGAAGCTGGTGTGTCAAAACACCAGAACGTGTCCTTACGTGTCATTTAGAGTACCAGCAGAAGAGAAGCAAGAACACGGGCGAGAAGGTGACAGAGCGCAGACTGACGAGCTGTAACCTTTGCAGACATCAGAAGGTTGTTTTGTTTTTGTAAGATCATTATATGAAGGTAAAAGAGGCGGCTGCTAAATAAAACAATTTTAAAAAATTTGTGTTACAGATGTTTGCTTGGAAAACATCAGTAATGCTTGTTTGAACAGCACTGGAGAGTCACACGGGAATCAAGAGCTTAGAATGAAATCAAATATGCCTTTTCCTTTATTTTGCTCACTGTCTCATACACTTGAACACAAATACATGAGGAATAAACATGTTTTTTTGTAAATAAAAACTTGTGTCCGAAAACTGAAATGATCACAATACCTGTTCGCACTGTCCATCAGTAAACGTTTGTACTGTCTGCAGAATTATTTTGAAAGATCTCATTGCAGCTCAGCATAAAGACTGAAATAAAACTGCCCATTCATTCAAACTGACTCAGGCTTCAACATTATTTACGACCCAATGATCATTATCTCTCATGACTGTTTGTACCCCACCCACATTACTCACCCATTGCATCTCATAAAACCAGTGTATTCTTTGGCTTAAAGTTGAACACCAATGATAGCTGATGAGAGAGACCTGCCCAGTGCTATGTAACTGTGCAAGTTTTCTTTTTTCTTTCTTTCTTTTCTTTTCTTTAATAACCAGGGTGCACAGCGTGGTTTAAAATACACATATAACTAAATTGCCCTTGCTTCATAGTTTAAAACATGTGTTCTTGCTATATGCACTTCTGCATACATACATATGGGATTATATATGTCTGGAAAAAACACATCCAGTCTGTAAGTACCTGCTATTAGTCTTTTCAGATGATTTGCATTGTGTAATCGTTTATATAAACATTGGAATGCAAACCCGTATCTTTTCACTGATTTCAGACAGCTTTTGTGAAAAATATTTAAAAGGAAGAAGGAACGATAAAGTCAAAATATTTAGCTTGGCACTGATTGTAGAAGCCATAGCAGCACTCTTTTTCGTACGCATATTGCCCTCTAGTGGTGAAATAGGGAGTTGCATAGTTTATCTTCCAGCAACTTCCCATATTCCCGCACCTCGTGTGTTGTCTTTAGGCGCCCTCGGTAAAGTCCAAACTCACAATAAAGTCAAAACTAAATATTACAGTGTCACCACAGTGGGTTGACATATTAGTTTGGATGGAAACAGTATCATAACTAACTATTTAGAAAGCAGTTCGGATCTTCTACTGCTTGATTACGTCATTTCTTAAGCTTATAAGTAAATTAAATACTCACGTGCTGCAATCGTTTGCAAAGCTATAGAAAATAAAATTGTTTCGTCACAATTATTGGAGAGGTGAGTTTCAGCGTGTCCACATAACAGACAGGATGCAGTTTAAACTGGCTGCTGCTTCGACTTCATTCCGATTCTCTTTAACCTCGATTCATTATTACGACACGTCAGAGAACCCTGAAGGCATCAAGTGTGTTTGGAAGAGCGGCTTGAGGCGGCTGAACTAGTGGATTAAGCTCGGGCAGACAGCGAGCCGGTTATTAAATTGAGGTAAGAAGACGGGTGGTTACAAGCAGCGAATGTATTGTGTCGTTTTAATGCAATATATGATGTAGGAGTCGGCTTCATTTTAACGCAATCTCGGGTAATGGCTGCCGCGGACTCCCAGGAAGTCAGCATATGAGAAGTAGCTAACCCACGTAGCTAATGCTAACCACCTTACTTTCTACAAACACCCGAACCACCAGCTGTTCGGCCCGCGTCCTTCTTACATAAACAAGCTAATTGGATTGTCGCCATTTTCTTTTCAGTACGGCGCATGTACTGAAATAACAGCAGTAGTGAATGTAAATGGTAGAGCTATCTGTCTCAACATCGACAGAGGCTCTCAGATCAACTCTCGTTAGCTGTTGTCTTCGCTGTCAGCTGCTGTGCTGGGACAATAATAAAGCGTCCGACGCGAACAAAAGAGCAGCACAGTACCGATTCATGCCTCATATTATGTATGCTGTCATAAGTAAGAAGGCAGTGTGAGGAATGTCTCTCTCCTCGTCTGCCCATCTGTACACACCGACTCTCTTACATACGGATCGGTGCATCACAAAAGGCCTCTTAGCTTAAGTTTAATAAACTGGCACACTTACTCTAAGCTATGTATAGTGTGTGGCCTATTTTATGTACATAAGCCTTTCCTGGCTGTGTTTATCTGTCTGGATTATACAGCACTATACTGGACTATTAAGCAATGAAGGCGTTTTTTATCCGATTTATCCAGATTTTTATGAGTTAGGTTAGAATAGAATAGAATAATCCTTTAATTGTCCCACAAGGGGAAATTTGGTTGTAAAGTATTTAATATCTCGGAGTCGTTGTATTGTGTGCTTATTATTCATTATTAAACTAGTTCATACTGCTTCCCACAGGTGAGCCGTCATCATGACTACTCTGGATGACAAAATCCTGGGAGAGAAGCTGCAGTATTACTACAGCAGCAGTGAGGATGAAGGCAGCGACAATGATGATGAGGATGGGGAGAACAAGACCATCAGGGATGCTGAAGTCACCGAACCTGAGATAGACTACAGCGCAGATGGAAGTGCTGTGAACACAGGTTGTACAAACAAATGTAGTGCATTCACGGGAAAAAAAACATTGATTCCTTGTCACAGGGCAGCAGCTCAAAATGACATCTAAATAAATTATATGGTTATTTTTGACAAATAAAAATGTCAGAAACTTGAAAAATGTTGAGCTTCCCTCATTTTTAAGCCATCCTTGTGTTTGACTTTAATCGATCTTTCATCTGTGTCATAAGAATATAGAGTGTGTTATGGTAACAGTGGCTGTTCTGTGTCAGGGCCCAAGGGTGTGATCAATGACTGGAGGAAGTACAAGCAGCTTGAGGTGGAGCAGAAACAAGAGCAGAAGAAGGAGATGGAAAGACTGATCAAGAAGCTGGCGATGACATGCCGCTCTAACCTCGACCAGGAAAAAGACCAAGAGAAACAGAAGGCACTTCAGGAAAAAATCCAAGGCAAAGTAAGTAAATCAGACTAACAGAAGACACATGAAAGACCTCTGAAAACCCTCGTTTAGCTCAGACCTATTATTGCTGATCAGTGGCATCCCTCCTGGGGTAAATGTAGGCAAAGAGCTGATTATCAAGGACAGCGTGAACATGGTAAAACAAAAAAACTTATATTTTCTAGACTATGCACCATTGATTGTATTTGTGTATGGAACAAACAACATACATCATATACTCAATAAGCTCAAGATGCTTTTGCTTTTTTTCTTTAATGAATAAAACTCAGTCTAGTTTATTCCAGTTTTTGTCCCAAGTCCACCTTCTCCTGGCTGTAGATTCATATTCAAAGAATACAAAGAAGTGTGAATTGTGTTGCACACACTCCTCTGATTTTGTGTGTTCATTCCTGTCTGCTTCACAGATGACCATGCAGGAGTACAACATGCTTCAGGAAGAAGAGGATGATGAAGAATTCCTCCAGCATTACCGCATGCAGCGCATCGAAGAGATGCGGCGCCAGCTGTGCCGCGGCAAGCGTTTTGAGCAGGTCTACGAGCTAAACAGTGGGGAGGAGTTCTTAGAGGCTTTAGACAAAGAGGACAAAAGCACCCTGGTCATGATCCACATCTACGAGCCGGACGTCCCGGGCTGCGAGGCCATGAGCGGCAGCCTGATGTGTCTAGCTCAGGAATACCCGCTGGTCAAGTTCTGCAGCGTGCGCAGCTCAGCCATCAGCACCAGCGCACTGTTCAGAGACAGCGCTCTGCCTGCTCTGCTCGTTTACAAAGCCGGGGACCTGATCGGCAACTTTGTGCGGCTCACAGATCAGCTCGGGGAAGACTTCTTTGCCGTAGACCTGGAGGCCCTGCTGCAGGAGTACGGCTTGCTGCCCGAAAAGTCTCCTGTCGTCCCAAAGATGGTTCGCAACGGAGCCATCATACAGAGCACTGTGAGCGACGAGGACTCTGACCTTGATATAGACTAGAGCCATAGCTTCTAACATGTATGATATGCTTGGGAAAACTGTGTACACATATGTGGCCCCTCTGTAGCAACAGAGCGAGCCTTGACTGACACCTCACCACTCACGCAGCCGCACACAACCAGCATTAAAGCAGAACCAAAAGTGAGTGCAGACACCACAACTTAGTGCATTTCATCCTATCATTCCATAGTAAATATGAGTTATTTGATGAGTGTAAATATTATTATCAGAGGGTTTCAGAATACTGTAGATGTTTTATGTTTTGTTTGAGCTGACAACTTTACCTATTTATTGTGTTAAACCACATTGCCGTGTATTCATGTGCTTCACTGTGTAGAATAGAAAACCTTTGGGCCAATCTAACTATTAGTTAATTTTCTAACTTTTATATGTGCTCCACCATATCAAATAGTCAGGACAATAAAGCGTAAAGTGTTTGGACTTGGTATTTTGTTGTCTTTTTATTTGCTGGAATCTGTGCAAAGTTTAAACTGCATCATCAACATTATTCAGTTTAATTCAGTTGTACTGTTGTAGTGCCAAAATCTGCCTTTATATTGTAAGTTAAAGTCCCTGCAATGTTAGAAGGAGAAGCCCCAACAAGCAGTTATGAGCGATCACTTGGTGACAGTGGGAAGGAAAAACTCCCTTTCAACAGGAAGAAACCTCCAGGCTCAGGCTGAATCAGCCATCTGCTGCAAGCGAGTGAGGGGAGGGAGACAGGATGAAAGAAACACTGGAAGAGGGCCAGAGGTTAGTAAAAACTAATGATTAAAGAGGTGAGTGAAGAAGAAACACTCATTGCATCATAGGAGGTCTTTAAGATAAGATGGGACCTGATTATTCAGGATGTTTTATGTGAGGAATTTAAATTCGATGTGCTTTCCTACATAAAAAGAAGGGGTGGCACTAAAAGTGTCCTGAACTAAATGAATTCTAAAAGTCCTCTATCAAGCTTGTGATGGAGCGTAACTTCCAAAGAGGTAAACAAACTATTTTATTTTTTTAAAACGGGTAATCAGGTGATTGCAATAATAATTACCAATGTGCTGGTGATATTTACATATTGCTTAAAAGAAAAGTGCCTGGAGGCGTTTCAAGATGACTAACAAGTGGTTAAACTGAAGAATGACATTGGCTGCTTTAACATTTGATTGTTTTTAAAACAGGAACTGGTGAACAATGTAAAGCGTTGGGGTAGAAGTGTTTAAGGTGAAAACACCTGAATGATAACTAGTGTTGTTGAAACTGGAGGGCCAAGAGTGCCAAAATACGGAGCCTCGCAGGGGACATGGGAGCAAAAAAAATTAAGACGGACTTTTGCGAGATCTCGCAAAACTAACTCGGGATCTCGCAAAACCTTTGCGAGATCTTGCAAAACAAACTCGGGATCTCGCAAAAGATCCCGCTCCTTTTTGATAGCGGTTCAGTTGAAGGGTACGTACCAAAATGAATTAAATAAGTAATTAAATAATAAGTTACACATTTCAGTAATTAACTATTTCAAATTGGAAATAATCTATTACATCTTTTCAAATAAATTCATTGACATTCCAGTAATTATTTCTATTTCATTAGTTAATTATTTCCAATTTAAAAAACAAAACAAAACTATTGTTTCATTTTATAGCAGGTAAAGTGGCTTCAGCTGTACTCAGGCAAACACAAAAATGAGCAGTTAGCTTTATTTTTCAGTAAAGTTGACAGCATTTTCATTTAGAGTTACAAAAACCAACTTTCTGAGTTCAGCTTAGTTATAAACATTTATTGTAATTCATTAATACAATAAATGGCTAAAAAGTAAGGCAACTCCCTGTGTTTAACCTGCTCTCAGTCTGCTTTCTCTACACCCACATTAACATTTCGCTCCAGTGAATCCTCCCCAGGGGTGATTTGTACACAGGATTGACGGGTCAACTCTTCAAATCTTGTTGGCTCAATAATTCCTCTGAACAGGAAGAGCGGTGGCATCGACACTCGCTGTTCAACCATATTAAATTGCACAATACAGCCTGCAGCGGCCATGAGGCGCTGACTCTACCTTTCTGACATCAGACTGCTGCAGCCTACAAGCATCTCATTATTATCAGCAGCAGCAGCAGCAGGCGTATGAGGTGTGCTCCGTGTCCGTGGAGAGGAGCTGCTGAGCCATGCAGGTCATGCCCACAAAAGGTGTTTTCCAGCAGGAGGTGGGTTTCTGCACTGATACCTGCCAGGAAAGGACAAATTCTGTCACACTTTGTCAGCTGGGATGTGCATTAGGCAGCTGGTTTATCCCAAAGTGCAACTCATTAACCCTCTGCTGTCCACACAGCCATGAAATCAATGCAAACTAATGCAGTAAGCACAGCTCTGTGAAGTCACGGGAGTAGTTTCAGCCAGCTGCAGACATACACACCATGTTCTGACCATTCGTCCCACAGATGCTGGACATCTTCATCATGATGTTCATGGTGATGATCTGGGTCTGTATCAAAAACAGAGAACTGCTCTGTTAATATCTTTTATTCTGCAAACAGCACAGACTATATGAAAAAAATGCAAAACATCCTGCATCCTAATCGAGCCCTGAAGTGCGTGAGTATGCAGAGAGTGCACGAGTTAACACAAAGAGCCGGGAGAGGATTAAAACATACAGAACATGAAGAGTAAATGAAAGGGGAAAAGCTGTTTTGACCTTGGACGCCAACATTTCATCCCCATACACTGTCTCAAAATCAGCTTTTGTGCGATTGTTTCTCATTTCAGCTCAAAGATGTTGTTTTTGTGTACCATACAAGAATATGTGCAGTGAAATATGGAGTAGGAGACACTAAAGATATAAAAAAGACTTTTGTAACAAAGAAAAAGATCAGAATTAAACACAATCGTGAAGATTTTATTTCCCATTTGAATTATTTTCTTGCACTGTGGATTTTTAATTTAAAGAACATTATAAATTATTTATTTCATCTTAACCATCATCGTTTTGAGTTCTTTTTATTAAAAACCAAAACCAAGCTCAGCCTGCCCACCTGTATTTACAGATAACATAAAGAGGACTCTGTACCATTTGAGTGAAGCCACAGCATCCGTTTGAGCTCTCTGAGGGCCTTGGTGAGGTTCTCCAGCTGGTCATGGAGGTGGATGTTCTCCTCTATCAGAGCATGGATCATATCCTGCAGTTCAAAACCCTGACTTTCCAGCACCAGCAGCGTCAGGGTTACCAGCAAAAGCCTTAGTGTCCTCATAGCGACTGCAGCACAAAGCTTCTGTCACATCTTCACAGTAACCCAGCGATCCTTGTCACAGGTGAAGACAGGAATAAATGGTCGGTGCAGATATTGTCAGCTTAAACACGGCAGGGGTGGGGGTGACAATGGTTCTTTCTTTCCAAAGCCATGGGTGGAAAGCTGCCAGTGGGCTGCTTTTAAATCAATCCAATGTTTCCGTATCACTAAGTGCAGTAGCAGAAGCAGATTGCTTCAGTGTGATCGTCCTCAAATACAAATACGATCTATGATAACAACGGATCATCAGAGCAGGGAGTTCAGGAGGAGGTACTCCCTATTCATTAACATACAAAACACTGCAAACAAATTTCAATCTAAAAAAAATCACAATTGTAGCTTTTAAGTAAACTCTCAGTAGCAGCAGCATCTAAAGCTCAAGCCTGTCATGTATGGGCAGAAACTTGGATAATCAGTCTTACTCGCCCATTTCCCACTTACTGCCACATTTGTAGTTGTGACAAAACTAATGGCTGTCACAAGGAAACTGCACACCTGTCAAAAGTAACATGTAACTTTTCTTTCTGCTTCCATACACACAGCTCATCAGGACTGTTTTCAGACTCGTGGAAGTGAATTATCACTTGAGAAAAAACAAATTATTGTGGGGAAGAAAAACATCCATTTATGTGCATCAATTCCTCAGACACAAACACTGCTTTAAAAATGTAACCACATCGGAAACCTGCGCAGATCACTGATCTAAAGAAGCTCATGCTCAAAATTGAAGACTCAGGACACTGTAGTGTTTTTTCCAAACAAAAAGCCTTTTATTTATTTATCATGTGAATGAGTTTATGCGGTCTTGGCAGCCCTGGTGCGTTTCTTTTTGACCACAACAGGCTTCTGGCTCTTCAGGATAGCGCTGGCACGACGCAGGGCAGCCTGGGGAAACAAATGAGACTTAAATGTTGTTCTTAAACTTTGACACAAACAAAAATGCCAGCTATTTGAAGTTTCAGCCTCCCCAAAACCACAGATTAAGCTCACCATACGCAGGTCCTTCCTGTATTTGTTCTTGCGAATGATGTGCCTCAAGCTGTTGAGGGTGGCACGAGAATTCTTGTTGATGGTGACCTTGACGTAGGAGTTGGCAGGTTTGTTCTGGCCTGTGCATCAAGAGAACAAAATGTGCATCAAATGTATCCAATGATCCAAAAATATGGATTTTCCAAGAAGAAAACTACATATTTCTGTATACTGTGATATATACAATATGCAGAATCTAATACTTCTGCAGTTGTCATCCTTGTCATATCTCACTGTACAACACAAAATAGTGTATCTAGTTATAAATTTTAACAACTTCCTTCCCCCCCCTCCCATTAATGGAAATTTATTAGGCATCCATAGATGACATAAACGTTGCTGCTATCTGATGCATAAGGAGCATTTCAAATATTTGTGTTCAAATATTCCTTAAAGTTACTGAAGAGAGGATCGTTTGTCCAGTCTGAGTCTGGACAATACTATTACTCAAACGTTAATGAACCAGCATTACTCATTTACCTGCACGCTTCTTCAGCACTACGACGACACCCTTGCCGTCGGCTGCAGGCTGCACACCTACAGTCTTCTTGTGCACCAACCCATTGAAGCGGAAAGAGTTCCTGGCCTTCAGGTTGTTGGGCTCCTGTCACAAAACAAAGACATTCAGATCACTGGCATGCATTTATTTAATTATCTTGCCTGATCCTGCTGTTAGGCTAGGGAGGTAATGCGGTATATTTTAATAAACGTTACCAGGACATTTAAAAATCTCAACAATTTGATCTTCAGCAATATAAATATTTACGGATGCCAGCCAACTAGCATTTCCAGTGCCACCTTCAACTAATCTCACATCTTTAGCCAGAATTATGTCACAAACACAGATACAGTCCAAGCCTATGTGGCATATCCTGTGAGCTCAGCTAATATGCAATTCTCAAACACTAACAGCAGATTGTCTTGCAATGTTTTGTTAGTATGTTAAGGTAATGTACAAAGCCTGGGATCTGTGTTTCAAGTCTAAGTTATTTGTGTTCCTACCATACCACACTGTACATCACTGCTCAAACTCAGTTTCAGTACTGAAGCAAACTTTCTGGGTGCGTAATCGCACGTTTGGTCAGGTTCTTCAGAGCAGGTTTTGTACTCACAGTGCTGTAGGTCTGTCCGTTCCTCTTGATGAGGAAGCTGGAGCAGTTCCTGATGACCATCCACTGCAAATGGGACGACATGGTGAACCTATGTAAAAGAGGGAAAAAATTTCTTGAAAATCTGGAAGACGAAAAACCCTGACAGGCATGTTTGCCTGCATTTTCTGACATTAGCTAAACGTGTTAGCTTAGCGTCACAACTTGAACGGACTAACACGGGAAACGGTGAGACGGCAAACATCTACTATAGCGAACCGTAGACTTTACTATTCTGTTAGGACTGTACAGAAAACACAGAGAGCTGCGGTTGCTAGCATTAGCGCCACTGTTCAGGCCGGAGAACCGAAGGAGCACGACGAGGCCTAACCAGAGCGAGGTGCTTACAACATTAATCTTTCCATTTCTACATACAACAGGGACATTTATTGTCGCACAAGGTGTATAACAACAAACAGAAGAATAATAGCTACATTTATTAACAGAAAAACAACTAGGGAAAGAAAACAAATGTACTTTAATGACCAGCTTTTAGCCACCGAAGCGACCACGTTACCTTTTAGCGGAGGAAAGGACCGGGGAGAGCGGAAACCGCTTTACGGAACCTCTCGCTGAGATTCTTACGCACACCCATCTACCTTTTTAAATTGCAATTTGGGACAAAAGCCATATTTTACTGAATTATATGACATACAGCTAATAATTCATATATATATATGTACATTTCATTAACGCATTTGATGCTGTATTGAATACTGAATGTAATTTTGTTTAGTACTAGTTATTTATAGAAAGAGCGGAGGAATACGTTCAGCGTAGTAAGTATGTCCACGTCATTAATGTGCGCCTGGTGTTTACAGGCAGCCGTCTGAAATTTTACACATAATAATCAGCTGTTTTAACGCCAAACCGATGAGTGTTATGTTAGCTCCAAACTCGAGCAAACGAGGAGCAAAGGCAGGGCGAATAAGAGAGCGATTGTAGACAAAATCGCAACTTCTGGACGCCGATTTTGATTTATTTCTTGGATGTTTTCGTTATGCTGCTGTGATTGAAAGATGTGAACAAGAAATGTATCTGAGGTCAAAACTGATAAGTTAAAAGTCACGGCCTGCTCTAGCATGGCAGGTAAAGTCAGGGTCTTGTGATGAAGAGTCAAACATGGAAGAAGAAGAAGATCTGGAGACACTTGGGGAGCAGCTGTACTTTCTGATTTCCTCCAAACACAAAGAGGATGCTGGAAAACTCACAGGTTAGGGGACCTGCGTACCTCAGTTTTTGTTTAATGACATTATATATATGTTTTTGTCGTTTTGTTTTAATACTTGCAAGTGAAGCTGTAACTTGGCCCTGAAGTCTAGCTTGCTCTGTGTTACAGGCATGTTACTGGAGCTGCCAGGTCCTGTGTTGACTCAGATGTTGCAGGATGATGCCATGCTGACCGCAGCTGTGGAGAAAGCCCTGAGAGCCCTGCAGGTGGTACAGGAACCCAGGTACAGAAATGGCCAGTAGTTTTAGAGTGTTATTTTTAAAAAGGCAAAGCAAATAAAGTAATTTGTAAGTTACACTATATGGACAAAAGTACTGAGTACTGCCATTCAGTCACCTTTAGAAACTTTTGTGAAAGAATGGGTCATTCTAAAGAGATCACTGAAGTTGATTGTGGTGCTGTAATAGTATGTTGCTATTGCAAAAGGTCAGTTTGTAATATTTTTTCCTCTCTAGATCGACTGTAAATAGTGTTATTGCAAAGAGGAAGTAGTTACAAGCCACAACATTGAGCGGTAATGCAAACATGGCATAAAAAGTGCCAATGCTCTGCAGAACCCCAAACCTACTTTCACATTAACATCAGCATAAAACCTGTGCAACAGGAGCTTTCTGGTATGAGTTTCCATGGCTGAGCTGCTCCTGTAGGTGTAATGTGGCTTCTCGTTGGCCCAGTTTTTTGTCCATTTTGTGTATGTGTCAGATTTTTAAACATGACATTGTTATGAGTCAAAGGTCCAAATGGGAGTAAAATGATCCCAGGTGAAGAATAAGAGGAGACGACAAGGCTGGACTTTTCAAGGGGGACAAAGGCCAAAATAACACAAAAAAACCTAAATAGAAAATTACCAGCATCCAAAGAAAAGAGACACCACAAGCAAAAATGGCAGTTCACCTCTACAGGCCTTGGCTTAGGTTAATGGTAAACCCTAAACCAGGGGTGGGCAACTCCAGGCCTCGAGGGCCGGTGTCCCTGCAGTTTTTAGGTTTTTTGAACCTAACACAGCTGATTTAAATGGCTAAATTAGCTCCTCAACATGTCCTGAAGTTCTCCAGAGGCCTGGTAATGAACTAATCATGTGATTCAGGTGTGTTGACCCAAGGTGAGATCTAAAACCTGCAGGACACTGGCCCTCGAGGCCTGGAATTGCCCATCCCTGCCCTAAACACATGGTGAATTAAATCTGTATCATAAGACCTGACAAAGACAGTTTCAAAACAAGATGTGCCGGCACTCCTAAGAGGCATTGTGGCCTTTCTTTTTTTTTTTACACAGGCCACAGGAGAGCTTTACCTTTGGAGTAAATAACAGTAACACACATGGGATTTATCTGAATGTCAAAACATTTCAGCGAGTGTATTCTCATGTCTTTCTTTACAGTCAGGTATGTAAGGATGAGGATGATGTGTCAGTGTCTTCTGACTCTCTGGGGGAGCAGCTATTTGAGCTGGTGGATGTTTACAACACAGGCCACTCACAGAAAATCACAGGCAAGTAAAATGTCTCAATAAACAACCCATAATATGTGTGTGAGATTTCACCTTGAAACAAAGCTCCAAATGAGTAAATTTTAATGCAGGCTTGGTCAAACAGTTGTATGCTAACCTTTTTGGTGACTTCTAATATAAATTAAACTACATGTTCAGCTTATTTCAAATAAACCTTTTAAAATTGTTGCCTCTTTAGTTTTGCATTCTATCTCACACACCCTGTTTCATGTTTTATATTTTTAAGTAAATTTAAAATGATTCTTTTACTAAAGAAGGGAATGAGTGTATACTTTTATTCTTGCTAATTTTCATAAGAAGATAGTAATTCATTTTTTCCCCCTCATTTTAAACATATGATCAAATTATGTTGTTAATTCCTGAAAAACATTCTCAGCTGTATATTTTTGTGCCAATAAATAAACCCATGTTAATCTGAAAGAGCTGGTATTTCAACATAGTTTTGCTCTATTTTAGTGGATGGATATTTCATGGATATTTACATTTACTGCATCAACATTTAATTCTGATAGTCAGCCTCAGCAGCTGGGGATCAGACCGGAGGGGGGTTCCGTTTCTGGTTGGTGCCTGACACGCATAGCACCCAGTGTTATACGATACCTCCAGCGGGATGATGACCCTATAGGAGGGTGGGCCTGTGTCACCTCTTCAGTGCCCGGCCGTGCCCCATGCAGTGCGGCCTGGTGACCACGCAGTCACTCTCAAGATCTGTCCACAGTCCTGGCTGCAGGGCTGGAAGCAGCAACCGCATCCTGGGCAGGATAAACTTGTCCCTTGATTCCTCAACCTTGTTTAGGGGTCATGTGAATCTCTCTATGTCTGGCCCCTCACCCAAGATCAGTGTGCTTTGGGTGGTCCTACCAGGGGCAAAAGCCCCTGGGATATACAAGCAACTCCACTACATTAAGGCGGCAGTCCCCCTGGGTGCCTCCTGGGTGAGGTGTTCCAGGTATTTCCTACCAGGAGGAGGCCTCGTGAGTCAACTCATGACATACAGCAGAGAAGATGTCTCTTGGCTGGCCTTGGGGAAGGCCTCACTGTCCCCCAGGAGGAGCTAAAGGAGGTGGCTGGGGGAGACAAAGGTCTAGGCTTCTCTGCTTGGGCTGCTGCATGCAGGATAAGAGGTAGAAAATGCATGGATAAATGGATATTTAATGCACTTTTCCTCCATAGGAATGCTTCTCGAGCAGCACAAAGATGCCATCTTAAAGCTTCTTTCAGATCCCAGTCTGCTAGAGGAACAAGTGCACCTCGCCATGAAGACGCTGAAAGAGTATGTTGTTTTTTGTAGAATATTTTTACATATGGGCTTGTTCAGAAATGTGATTTTTTTTTTTTTTTTTTTTTTTTTTAATTGTAGCCTGCCTTGCAGACCAGTAGCAGGGCAGCTTTAATGAGATAGGAGTGGAAATATAGTCAATTGTTAATGAAAAGTTGTAATAATCGCTTCACTTCAGGCAGAATATGGAGGAGACTGATGTGAGCGACACCTCAGAGCTGGATGACACAGAGAGTTTCGGAGAGAAGCTCTTCTCGCTGGTGGTGGAGATGGATCCACTCCATGCAAATGATATTACAGGTGACGTTAACCTGTAAATACTTTTGTGATTAATCAGTATTTTGTTTTTTCTTTCTGGAGAGTTCTTGTTGATGATGTTGAAATACTCATAACACTCATACATCCTTGTAGGTATGCTGCTAGAAATGGACCCAGCTACACTCCAGCAGCTGCTCAGTGACCACACAATGCTCCAGATTGCTGTTCAGAAAGCACAAGCAGCACTGGATACTTTAAACTGAGCTTTTCTTTTTATCTTTTTTGCTCCAGCAAAAGCAAAGAAATAAATCAATATCTTTGAAGTAATACGTCCTTCAAGGAGATCTGGAGGGTATACAAGTTGCCTATTTTACAGTATGCCTTTATTATTTTACGTGGACTTTTCTGAGGACCAATGACAAAGTTTTAGTGGACCAGCCGAAAATACACAAAGAACCTACAAAGCATTTCCACTCAGCACAGAACCAACTTATTGTTAGCCATTTTTGACATGGATGCTGTGATTGCTGTTCTCAGATAAATGGACTGAACACGTTCCAGTGTGACAAATAATAATCTATCAAAGTTGTTGTGCTTGATGATAATGTTTAGAATATGATGATAGTATTTATTTGTAAGTCTCTAAGCATAAATGCTAATCTAAATGTTGCTATTTATGTTTTTTTTCTAACCTTAGTCTAGGTCTCAATTGTGTAACTCGGTGATTTTCACTTCCTGTTTTTACCTGTTTTAGAGGAATGACTCCATGGATGGTGGTGTTGGTTGGTTACCTCCTTTTATAGACGGAACTATCTCAGACTAATTATTGATTTGCCATGAAGTTTTGACGTTCATATTTCTCAGAAGATTAATGTTATTACATGTCTTCTTCAGTTGTGCATCACTGCCCCTGTTGCATCTCTTGTTCATGTTGATTTGTGGGCCAAAGTGCAATAACTAGCTCGATTTTGCTTTAAGAACACGTCCAAATTTCACCTGTGTGTTTGCAGAGCTCACCTCCTCTTCATACTTCACACTATAGAAAACTCTAATGTGTACATGTAATATACAACTGCACTCATACTCTTTATTTACCCAGTGCATGTACACTGCTTATAAAAATAAAACCTGATCAAGGCTTTTGTTGTTGTTCTTGTTGTTTGTTCAGTTTGCTTGTGAAAATTGCACAGTTTTATCAGTAAATCAGTGCACAAAAGAAATCCTATGGTTGAATTCAATTCAGTTCACCAGCTATCACCAGTAAGCCTGTCTGTATCTGGAAATTGCACAGGATCTTATTTTGGTCATTCAGAACTACGCTAGGAGGTGTGTCCCATTTGAACCCCAGGAATTCCAGACTATACTCGGCACAGATGTTCTTGTATACTATGCCAGGCACTTGGTTATGTCTTCTATGTATGCTCTGCCTGCCAGTATCTTGCACTCTGCTGTTATGTGCTGGATTGTCTCAGGGGCATCTTTGCACAGCCTGCACCTGGTATGGTAGACCCCATTCTCTATGGATCTTGTGCTTAGAGTTTGTACCTGTGCTGCCACAATTAGTGCCCCTGTGTTGTCTTTCAGTCCAGCTTTTTCCAGCTGCTGTTAGAACATCTGGATGTCAGCCACATCTTAGGACTTGTCTTACCCTCTGCAGGTACTTGGTGGTTTCAGCTTTCCTAGCACCTGTACATGATTCCCATTTGCCTGTGGGATTCCAAGGTACTTGTAGCTGTCCTTGATGTCAGCAATGTTCCCTTCTGGTAGTACAGTTCTAACTAGTTTCCCTGTCTTTGTTAACGTCCGAATACACTTCTCCAGTCTGAATGATATTCAGATGTCATCGCTGTAGATCCTAGTGGTGTGGATCAGGTGTGGTGTGAATCCATGTCTCGTTCACTCCTGGCACACAGCTTGATGTCATCCATGTAGAGGCGGTTGCTTGACAGCTGCTCCATTCCGCAGTCGGTATCTGTAGCCAGTCTTGTTACTGAGGGGGTTCATGCCTATACAGAACAACAGTGAGGACAGGGCATCCTCTTGGTAGATCCCCACACTTGATGGTGACTTGTGCAGTTGGCTTGTTGTACAAGTTGGCCTGTAGTGTTGTTCCCCACATCCCCATCAAATTCCTGACGGAGGCTTTTAGGGTCCTGTTGATCTTGTACAGTTCTACACATTCCAGGGTCCATGTGTGAAGCATTGAGTCACAGGCTTTCTTGTAGTCAATCCAGATGGCGCACAGGCTGGTGAGCCTGGTCTTGCAGTCTTGGGCGACTGCTCTATCTACAAGTAGCTGATGTTTCACCCCTCTGGTGTTTCTGCCAATTTCTGTCTGTGTCCCACTCAGGTATTTAGCCATGTGCCTGTTCATCTTTGCCGCTATGATGCCTGACACGAGCTTCCATGTTGTGCTTAGGCAAGTTAGTTGGCTGGTATTTGGATGGGACCGGTTCCTTCTGGGGAACCTTGGAAATCAGAACTGTCCAGCCTTCGGTTAGCCATTCCGGGTGTGTCTCATCCACTAGCAGCTGTTTCATTTGTGCTGCCAGATGTTCATGGAGTCCAGTCAGCTTCTTTAGCCAGTAGGCACGAATCATGTCAGGGGCTGGCGCTGTCCAACTCTTCATATTGGAGACCCTTTTTTGAATGTCTGCCACTGTAATGCTTACTGGATCCTGTTCCAGGAGGTTGCTGTGGTCTGCTCTTAGATCCCTAGCCACTAAGCAGTTGTTCTCCCCTTTGCTCTTCTAGTATTGGTTTGTCTCCAGCCTTGGTGGGGCTGTTCTTCTGCCACTGAGAGTACACCTTGGATGGTTCAGTGGAGTACAGCTGGTTCATTCTCCTGCCTTCCATCTCTTTGGTATACCTCTTCAAGCAGCTGGTCAAGGCTGTGAGGCTTTGCTTGGCAGTTTCTAAGGCCTCAGGTATAGACAGCTTGCTCTACTTCTATCCCTTTTCATCATAAGCTCTGATAGTTGGCCAACTTCCCTCCTCTCTCATATATATGTGTGTGTGTGTGTATATATATATATATATGTATATATGTGTATATATACAGTGGGGCAAAAAAGTATTTAGTCAGCCACCGATTGTGCAAGTTCCCCACTTAAAATGATGACAGAGGTCAGTAATTTGCACCAGAGGTACACTTCAACTGTGAGAGACAGAATGTGAAAAAAAAATCCATGAATTCACATGGTAGGATTTGTAAAGAATTTATTCGTAAATCAGGGTGGAAAATAAGTATTTGGTCAATAACAAAAATACAACTCAATACTTTGTAACATAACCTTTGTTGGCAATAGCTGGTATTTTGGCCCATTCCTCCATGCAGATCTTCTCAAGAGCAGTGATGTTTTGGGGCTGTCGCCGAGCAACACGGACTTTCAACT